>NC_080686.1:64079304-64379445 GCF_030445035.2 Dasypus novemcinctus | reverse complement strand
ATATATAATAAAACCTTACTGAAAACTCTGTATGGGTGCCAGAGGGAGTATACCTGCATACTGGTAGACTTGTTATATGATCAGGTAAAGCTTGTCATTTCATGGGAGGACCCCCCAAATGTGAGAAAGTGAAGACCTTTTGTTTTGGACTCTTCAGTTTCTCAAGAGAAATATCCTCCACTCTCTGGCCTGAGAGGCATTCACTTTGCCCACAGTGTTCTCAGGAACATCAATGTTCCTGAATCTCAAGTCTCTCTCCTTCTATTTTTCCTGCTGGAGGTATAGTCACCTGACTGCATGGAGTGGGCAGGGGACCTGAAGATCTAACAGCTCCAAATGCCAACTTTCTCCCAGTCTGCTCACAGCCACTCACCACTCCCTAACTCTTTTGGAATCCTGGAGCATCTCAGTAGTATATCCCTCTGGCGATCCCTGGCACCTATTAGGCCCAGGCCACTGGAGTTTTGTATGGCAAATGGGTTCTTTCATTACTGACCACTCATGACATCTTAGAGTATGACTTCCACTGTTGTATTAAAGCAATTTTCTCCTCCTTCAGACACCCTGTCTTCCAGAATTATATTGAAATACATCTTTTGCTGATGGCCCCTCCACCATTCTCTTTGCCCATAAGGCTTTTATGCTTCTGTTTTAGTTTTTACTGCTGCTAAAACAAATGCCATGCAATGGGTTGGCTTAGCAACAGGAATTTATTGGCTTATGGATTCAGAGGCCAGAAGACTTGCTTCCTCCTGGGATCCGTATATTCTATCTGGCCAGAAATCTTTGAGGTTCTTTGGCTTTTCCATCACATGGCAATGTATCTAGCTATGTCTTCTCCTACCTCCCCTGGGCTTCACTGACTTCCAGCTGCTGACTGTTCCCCATGGCTTCTCTCTCCCTCTTTCTTTCACTTTGCTCATACAGGGCTCCAGTAATACAGATTAAAATCCAACCTGATTTAACTGAAGTAACCTCTTTAAAAGATCCTATTTACAAATGGGTCCACACCCCCAGGACCAGGGGTTGGGACCTGAGCATGCCTTTTGTGGGGGACATGATTCAATCCCCAACAGTACTTCCTTTCTATGATTTTAGTAGAGTTTTAGGAAAGAATGACTATAAACAAGTGTGAATTGAACTGTTGCCTTGAAGCTGAAATCCATTTCAAAGTTTTCCAAAAGCTTTTACCAAACTGTCTGAAATGTGTTTTTGCAAGCAAATCCAACATCTATGGCTCAACCTTTTCTCATATTGGTCTGTGATGGTCAAGATTCTTTTCTTCCTCTCCAACATCTAGCAGTTCAACTTTGATGATATAGCTAGGTATCCCCCTGACTAGCTAACTGCTACTGTATTGATTGATTAGATTAGTAGAGGAGAAGGTTCACTTGAACCATTTTTAATTGTCAACTATGAAATTACCTCCATTTCACAATTGTTTTGATTCTTTTGGCAGAAGAATTATAAATCAATATGACAGTTTCTGCCACACCCGTCATGAATATATACTGCTGTCTCTCCAAACAGCTTTTTTTCCACATGCACTTAAGTCAGCAATGATTCTCAAAGTGTGCTCTCTGGATTAGGAAGCACCTGGGAATTCATTAGAAATGCAAATTCATAACATAACCCCAGATTTACTGAATCAGAAACTCTTGGAGTGGGCACAGCAGTCTGTGTTTCTAACAAGCCCTCTAGCGTGGCTCTGATGCATGTTAGAGTTTGAGAACCCAAGGACAGTATTCCAACAGGTGGAAGTAAAACCAACAGGATGAAGTAAAATCTTCTTAGCCATTGAAATCCATCATCCTAAATTAGGCAGGGCATGCAGTTTCCACAACACTCAACAACCAAGTGGTAATTAGCATACTTTATCTGCATGGATTATCCCATTCCCAACTAGTGATTGATTGTTTATTTAATGTCTGGTCCATTAACTGCTCTTAATTGAATAGTTAAGCACATCAGAATATAAAAAAAGATCTTTGAATCTGCCATGGTGTTCATCGTATACCTAAAAGTTTTCGCACAGTTCAGAATTTGCTGCTTATTTTGGGTGGCAGCAGCAAAATAAATTTTCTTATAAAAGCAGTTGTCCTAAATGATATTGCAGGGTCAGATGCTGGACATTATATATCCTGCCATATCATCCCACTGAATGTACTGGGGGAGAGTCGAACTACAGAGTAAACTATTATTCATGTGGTAAAGCAGTGCTTCAAATGTGTTCACCCAGTTCGATGAGTGTACCACAATGATGGGGGAGATTGTTGGTGTAGGAGGAGGGGGTGGGGAGATGGGGGGTATGTGGGAACCTCTCATGTTTTTCATAATGTAACCTTTTTTGTGATGCATGTATCTTCAAAAAAATACAATTTACAAAAATGATTGGGGTGGGGGAGTGGGGTGTGGGTTATATGGAAACCTCTTATGTGTTTTTAATATAACGTTCTATGAGATCTATTAACTTTAATTTTAAAAGTTTATTAAAAAAATAAGCCAAAAAAATAAATAAATAAAATTTACAATGAAGCTGATAGTTAAACACATGAATACATGGTGTGGCAGGCATTAAATCTAATAATTGCACCTCTGAAAAAACAAAACAAAACAAAAACAATATAAGGTGTTGGCGGTCAGGTGAGTTATGAGAGTCCTGTACGATGTTATATGTTTGTTATATAAGTTCACAACTATCAATATACAATTATTGTTTATGTATGTTTGTGTGTGGGTGATATATTTCAATAAATTAATTTTTTAAAAAGACATCTGTAAGAAGAAATTGCTATATTATCCAAAGAAATAGATCAGTTGGAGAAAATACCCAAGGACAATATTCCAACAGGTGGAAGTAAAACAATGCAAAGCTTTTAAAAAATAAAGCTGTTCAACTTGGAAAAAAAAAAAAGCTAGTGGCAAGAGATTACAATATCTAAAAATTTGGGAGTACTGTTTTTGGACTAAATTACCTATTTGATTTACGAGACTAAAGTTTTAGTTAAATTCCTAGGGAAAAAATATTGTTTATTTCCACTGCCATTTTAGTGGCAGTATTTAGCATTTATTATGATGACTAACCCCATTTTCCTAAGGTGTAGAATTTAGTATTTGATGCTAAATTTTCATTTGTAGGGTGAATCTTTTACAGTTAGACTTGGGGGAAGGGATTCACTTCTGTAGCATCTGGGCAGGAAAAAAAATCAAGTTTTAAAGTCCTGCAGATTTAGTGAAAGAAGTCTGCCTGCTGCTTGTTCTCCCACTATATGTTATCACATATAAGGCCACTATATTTTATCTGTCATTGAATCCACTGTGGAGACAGTTATAGGTGGTAATACTTACGCTGTTTTGTACTATTTAAACACTAACTTGTTCCAGTTGGGTTGGCAGTTATCCCCAAGGAGGAACCTTGGAAGAAGGAAATGTACCTGGATACCTGACAACATGGATTTATAACTTTAATTGAGCATTAAATGGTGATTTCCTTGCAGTTTGGGGGCCACTTCTATTTTTCATTCTTGTATGCGTATGCATATTTGCATTGACGCTTACTCCATGAAGGCCCTTGAACTAGCAGGGTGGAATTTAGCCAGCAAACAGCTGAGGTTTGCATATTTCTAATGTTTCTGTTGCTTCAGCTGGCCATTGGTACCCTTCAACAGAAAGCATGGTTCTGTTAAAACGTGATGCATTGAACACATCTCTTTTATCTTTTTATCTCCTGAAACCCCACTGAAAGAAGAATAAGAGAAGAGATGGGAGAAGTAAAGATGGCAACAAAATTTGGAAATTGGAAAGTGACTGAAAGAGTAGGAACTGATTGAGCAGAGCTGAGAAGGTTGAACCTAAATATCTACTGACACTGAGGATCAAGCTGGTTTAGTCTGTAGAACCTCAGAAAGGCTTAGAAAATCAAGTATCAGTTTATCATTGAAGATGGGTGTGAGTGGCAGGGTTGAAATCAGAGGGCTTGACTCAAATTCTTTTTTTTTTTAAATAAAGATTTATTTATTTATTTCGCCCCCCACCCCACCCCGCCCGGGTTGTCTGTTCTCCGTTTCTATTTGCTGCGTCTTCTTTGTCCACTTCTGTTGTTGTCAGTGGCATGGGAATCTGTGTTTCTTTCTGTTGTGTCATCTTGTTGTGTCAGCTCTCCATGTGTGTCATACCATTCCTGGGCAGGCTGCACTTTCTTTTACGCTAGGCTGCTCTCCTTATGGGGCACACTCCTTGCGCATGGGGCTCCCCTATGCGGGGACACCCCTGGTGGTATGGCACTCCTTGCGCACATCAGCACTGCACCTGGGCCAGCTGCACATGGGTCAAGGAGGCCCAGGGTTTGAACCACAGACCTTCCATGCGGTAGATGGATGCCCTAACCACTGGGCCAAGTCCACTTCCCTCAAATTCTTGATACAAAGCTGTTAGAACCTTACATTCCCACCCTTCCCCAGCACAGTCAAATCCCTATTCCTCCTCCATGCTAGCGGGAGACAGAAGATTATTCTGGTCGAATTGAATCAGGAAGACTTCAGGTTTGGGGACTTCAGGCAAACCATAAAGAGTGAAGCATTGGACCTTCAACAAGGAGAATGAGTGAAAGACCATATGCTAAATCAATGAGACACCATCACCTAGCTTCCTTCATCTAATTTAGAGAGCCAGAAGCCAAGTTTATCCTACCACCACCCTCAAGGCAAGAGATTAGTGGAACTTTCTTTGATAAATTATAGGGTCCTAGAGAAATGATCTACAGATACTGACATTTGGGTGTTTCCAAATGAAAAGAAAGAGGAAGAAGAAGGAAAAGAAGAGAGAAAGAGATTGAAAGGAAGGAGGGAGCTTGGGAGGGAAGGAAGGAAGGAGAGAGAGAGAGAGAGAGACACCTCGTCTCTACCAGATCTCATTTTAACAAAGCCCATCAGTCAACAAACCCCACCCTCACACACAGAATTTCTAATAAGCTTTTTTTATTCCACATTCTTAAATATAAATATGAGGTCAAGGTTCAACAGACATTTGGAAAAAACCTCAAAACTGAAGTACAAAAACCAGAACAATAACTAAAATTTGAAGAAAATAAATAATCTGGAAATTGGATAATTAATAATGAGAAGCTATTTCTCAATGAAACAAGAAGAGGATACTATTTTAAAACACTAAAACAACAATCAAGAAATTTAAAAACTTATGGATATTAAAAGTTTTAAAGTTAAAATAGTGTCTTCAGTGGAATACTTGAAGATATAATCTAGGAAATATCTTAGAAAGGAAAATAAAAGATGGCAAAATGGGCAATAAAAGAGAAAGAAATTTGCAGGATCAATCATGGAGCTCTAATATGTGTCTAAAAAGTGTTTTGGAGGGAGAAAATGGTAGGGAGAAAATTTTTAAAGAAAAAATAAAAATTTTAAGAGCTAACACATCTTTGGATTGATAGAGACCATTTAGTGCTCAGCATCAAGGAATCTAAAAGGCTTAAATTGAGGCAATGATCACTAAATTTCAGGCTGACTTTTCCAGAGAGTAAAGTAAACTGACATATACACACTATAACTGCTCACACACAAAGCATCAAGAATCAGAATTTACTAAACTCTCAGCAACTGCAGTGCCAGCTTAAAAAGAGAAAAATACTGTATTCTATGCCTAGTTGAGTTATTAATGAAGGATAAAATAGAATAAAATTCATTTCAGTACATGTAAGTTCTCAAAAATTCCTTTCTCTGAAAGATACTGGAAAATATACTCCATTAAAATGTGACAGAACATCAAGGAAGGGATAGACTTAAGACTTAGAAAACAGGAAGGCCAACATAAGAAAGTTAGATGAAAGCAGAAACATTAGGCCTTGTAGCAGGCTTAGAGAGTTACTAGACTCTTTTAAGACAGGAGTCACTAGGGAGAAATCCAACTATTAAATTTAACATTGTGAAAAATTGTATTGAGAGATTCTTTAAGGGTGCTGAAAGTATTAACAATAGGTGCACAGAAAATTAAGCAAACAACAAACACATTAACAGCTCCAAGAAAAGATAGGGAGAATTGTATAAATATAATCTATAATATAAGAAATATACTTGACTCAAGAGTGAATAATATTCATATAATCATTACAATGAGATTACTAAATGAAACTCAATTGGGAAGGCAAAGGGAGGAAAGATACTGCTGTTGTGGGGTGAGAATAAAGTGAATGACTGTGAAAGAAAGTTAAATCACGGAAAACGGACTTGGCCCAGTGGTTAGGGCTTCCGTCTACCACATGGGAGGTCCGTGGTTCAAACCCCGGGCCTCCTTGACCCGTGTGGAGCTGGTCCATGCGCAGTGCTGATGCGGGCAAGGAGTGCCGAGCCACGCAGGGGTGTCCCCCACGTAGTGAAGCCCCACGCGCAAGGAGTGCACCCCGTGAGGAGAGCCGCCCAGGGTGAAAAGAAAGTGCAGCCTGCCCAGGAATGGCGCCGCCCACACTTCCCGTGCCGCTGACGACAACAGAAGCGGACAAAGAAACAAGACGCAGCAAACAGACACAAGAGAACAGACAACGGGGGGGGGGGGGAATTAAATAAATAAATAAATCTTTTTAAAAAAAGGAAAGTTAAATCATCATCTGTCATAACAGAAGGTTAATAAATATTGCCTAAAACTCATAAATCAAGAACTAGAAGCATCAGCATAAATATCTGTTAGGAAAGCTTTGGGCTTCAAATAACAGGTAAACCTGATTAATTGTAGTTATAAAAAATGGCATTTTGTTTTTCTTACTTAAAGAAAATGATTGGAAGGTTAGCAACCACTGACTGTGGTTCTGACACTCAGTGATGGAATTTCTGAGACCCTTTTGGTCTTTTCCTTGTGAGTACAAGATGACCACTTCAACTATAGTCATTGTGTTTGTGTTCAAGGCAGTAATAAAGAGGAAGGGGTAGTGCTAGCTGCACCTATGCCAGAGCAGCCAGCCTGTGTCATGCCACCTCCTAGCCTTGAATGTGAAGAAGTTCTTGTATCAAAGTGTTGTAGATTTAGCCAAGAATGCCTTCACAGAGAAAGAAAACTATAGGCAAGGTCTTGAAGGAAATAACACATACTGGATTGGGTGGTTGTAGGGCATTATCTTTGTTTTGTTTTTTTAGGAGGTACCAGGGATTGAACCTGGGACCTCGTACATGGATGGGAAGCAGGCACTCAACCACTACTGCTACATCCACTTCTCTGTGGGGCATATCACCCTCTCCACTTTCACCCTTGTATGAAACTGCATATTTTGCTTTTCATGCAACTCATTGTCATCAAAGTATCTCTTCCTGATTTGGGGGCTGCTTATTATTTTTACTTTGATGGCCTAATGAACTATAAATAAACTGAGAAGAGATGACATTTACCCAAGGGAAAATGCCAAAATGAAAACCCAGAGGCCAAAACTGGGGCTATAGTACAGAACGTTCCTGCTGTTTTTTTAATGAGGCATGCTTATTGTTGATGTTGAAAATGTCTCAACCTGGAAAGACATATGCAAATGAACGTGATGTCATGAGCCTGCCCCTCCTACATTTGGAAACTTGCAGCAATTCTTCAGTACACATAGGGCAACCTAATCTACAATTGAGACCTACAGTCTAACCCCAATGGCATTAAATCTTCCCTACTGATCTTCCTCATCAAGAGACCTTAGTTGGGTATGGTCTGGTGTGAGGTCTGTGGGGGTAAAGACCGGGGGAACTGTTCTTATCAAGGTTTAAGGCTCCAAATCACAAATGTGAGCTTAGCCCTAATCCATGAATGAAAATTGGAAGATGGAGCACAAGTGCCAGAAACGATATTTGGAAGGCCCTTAAAACTTTAGTGGGTCAAAAGAAGATACTAAAATTGGCTCATGGATCTAGAATCTCAAGCCAAAGAGATATGAGTGAGTGGTATTGGGAGTAGTGAATTCAGACAAAAATGATAGTAAAAAAAAAAAAAAAAAAAAAAATCTAGGACAATTATCTATGGCATTCATTGATGAGGTTGTCTCGCTTTTCTTATCTACCCTGGTCTTGATACAGGTCCCTCCTTCCCCTGCATGAGGTAGCATCAAGTCTTCCTAAGTGGTCCTGGCAGAAAGCCCTGACCTTTTCCAGGGTACCCTTGATATAGTAAGCAGGCCTCTGTGACATACTCTAGTCCATACCCTTCTCTGTATATCAGGTTTTGGAGACAACCAGAGCACAGTACATTTTTCACTGTGCTTTTTCTATCACCAGTTGCCGAATGTAGACAGAGAAGTGGGGAAGGGGAGTGGGGAGCCTGAGGCCAGGGAGTCCAAACCAGGTAGAAGAGGACTGTCATTGGCTCGGGCATAAGAGGCAGAAGTCATATGACGGGGGCTGCTGAGCCTATGACTGGTCCCCAAATAACTTTCCAGGATGGGAAAGTGCAAATTTTCCAAGATGAGAGCCCTGTAGTGTTGCCTAATTCAGAACTTTTTGGGCCAGTTGGCATAAGTTATCAGAGTATCTTTAAAATATTCTAAGCGTGAAGGGGACATCACCATCCCAGGGTCCACAGGATGGAGGAATAAAATATGGATTAGAGTGGATTTACTGGTATTCTACTATGGAACTGTTGTGACTAGTAATGGAAGAAATTGTAGCATTGATCTGGAGAAAGTGGCCACGGTAGTTGCTAAGGGCAGAGAGAGAGAAGAAGAGATGTGATGTGTGGGCATTTTTGGGACTTGGAGTTGTCCTAAATGATATTGCAGGGACAGATGCTGGACGTTGTATATCCTGCCCTAACCCACTGAATGGACTGGGGGAGAGTGTAAACTACAATGTAAAGTATAATCCATGTGGAGCAGCAGTGCTCCAAAACATATTCACCAAATGCAATGAATGTGCCACAGTGATAAAAGAGGTTGTTGATGTGGGGGGAGTGGGGTGAGGGGGTGGGGGGATATATGGGAACCTCTTATTTTTTTGAATGTAACATTTTTTTGTGATCTATGTATCTTCAAAAAATTACAATAAAAAAATTGGTGGGGGTGGGGGTGGGGAGTGGGGTATATGGGAATCTCATGTTTTTTAATGTAACATTTTGTGTGATCTATTAACTTTAAAAAGATAATTTTAAAATTAAAAAAAAAAAAACAACTCCCAAGTGGCCTGTAGCTCCTTCCAACTCCTACTGGGATATTAGATGTTAGAGATGCCCTTGGGCCTTGCTATTCAAAGTGTGGTTACAGATCAGAAATATTAGCATAACCTGGGAGCTTGTTAGAAATGCAGACTCTTGAGCTCTACCCAGGCCTCCAGAATTGAATCTGCATTTTAACAAGATTTATATGCACAGTAAAGTTTGAGAAACACTCTCCTTAGAGCCTGGAGTTACAGAGACTGGTGGAGTCCATAGCACCTGAGAGTGCAGGGAAAAGCAGGGTAATGAAATGTTATAGGTAAATTGTGACCAGAGTACCAGGTCTGTGGTCATAGGGTGTATGAAGGCAGAGAGTCATCTTCAAAAACCAGTTGGGGTTGATAACAGATGAACTGATAAGGTGAATTGTTAATGGAAAACTTCAAAATGAGCACCATATTGCTGCCTAACAAATAAAGCTGAATCTGCTCAAACCTTCAGAGCTAATGTCTATTTACAGGAAATATGGGAGATAGAGAAACAAGTTGAATGACACCCCAAGGAGATAAACAGACAAATATAGTATGGGGGAACGCCTAGGAGAAAGCTGACTCATTACTGAAAAAAAAAGTCAGCGCTATGAAAAAAATATAGGTTCTTGCAAAGAGGGGGGTGGAAGAGGGCAGGGATCAAAATTAAAACAGACTTAAAAGACAAATACCCAAATATAACATGTGGACCTGGTTTGGATCTTGATTTGGACAACTAACTGTTAAAAGACATTCTTGAAACTAATCGTGGATACTCAATTATGGATGGTAATTCGGTGGTATCAAAGATATTTGTTGATGGGAAGCAGATGTGGCTAGGCAACTGGGCTCCTGCCTACCACATGGGAGGTTGCTGGTTTGGACCCCAGTGCCTCCTAAAGAAGACAGCGAGCTGATGCAATGGGCAGGCATAACAAGCTGACACAAGATGACACAACAAGAGACATGGGGAGGAAAAACAGAATCAAAGATACAACAAAGTAGGGAGCAGAGGCGGCTCATGCAATTAGACACCTCCCTCCCACATAGGAAGTCCTGGATTTGGCCCCCAGTGCCTCCTAAAGAAAGAAGGAAGAAGAACTGACACAGCAAGTGAAAAACAACAAGGGGTGGGAGAGAAACAAATAAAATAAAAAAGAGGTATTTGTTGATTTTGTTGGATGTGATAATGGCATGGTTGTTATATGTAAAAAAAAAAAAACCTCCACATTTTAAGAGATGCATACAGAAATATGTAGAGGTGCAATGACATGTTATCTGAAATTTGTTTAAATCAGCAAAAGGGAAAAAAGTAATAGACAAATGCAGCGGATCCTTTCGTAGTTGTTGAACTTTAGTGATAGATATATGACAATTTGTTGTGCTGTTCTCTCTACTTGCTGTATGAGTTTAAATGTTTTTCACAAGCAAATTTTTTTAAAAAGCAACAAAATACAGAGTTCTATGTCTAGATGTGTCCAGCCATCAGGCTGCTGAGAAGGGAGGGGAGAGGTAAAAGTGGGTATGGAGAACTTCAGACAAGTCCTTCAAGAACTAGAAGGAAGACTTGGAGCTGGGATACTGCTGTCCATTGGCTCTGGGTGAGTGAGAGTTTGTGAAGTGTATGTGTGTGTGTGTATATGTATGTTGGGAGGGACTCAGTCTTAAACTGTGATAATTAAGCAAATGAGACAACTCTTCTCTCTTTTGGGGGCCGGTAAGGACTGAGCTGAGATTGAAGTTTCTTTTTATTTATTTATTTATTTATTTATTTTATTTATTTCTCTCCTCTCCCCCCCTCCCCCCCCAAGTTGTCTGTTCTCTGTGTCCATTTTACTGCATGTTCTTCTTTGTCCGCTTCTGTTGTTGTCAGCCGCACAGGAATCTGTGTCTCTTTTTGTTGCATCATCTTGCTGCGTCAATTCTCCCTGTGTGCGGCGCCATTCCTGGGCAGGCTGAACTTTCTTTCGCACTGGGCAGCTTTCCTTACGGGGCGCAATCCTTGTGCATGGGGCTCCCCTACACGGGGGGCACCCCCACGTGGCACGGCACTCCTTGCACTCATCAGCGCGTGGGCCAGCTCCACACGGGTCAAGGAGGCCCGGGGTTTGAGCCGTGGACCTCCCACGTGGTAGACAGATGCCCTAACCACTGGGCCAAGTCTGCTTCCCTGAAGTTTCTATAGACCAGGTGAAACCAGGAATTTCTTTCTCAAGATAACAGGAGATGCCCAAACCAAGAAAACAAGGGCAGTAGAAAACTCTATGAGAAAACAGATGCCAAAAAGCCAAGGAGGTCCCTATAAACAAAACTGCTCCAGGAAGCAGCGAGAGTAGGTCTGTGGTCAGGCCCTGGAATCAGTTCACAAGAGAGGCCAGCCCCTAAAGAATCATCTAGAATCATGGTTCTGTAATCCAGCTGTGCATCAGAATCTTCATCAGACTTGTTAGTGCAGATTTCCTGGCCCAGCCCGTAATTTATGAATCAGAATCTCTGTGGGTGAGGCTAGGGAATCTGTAGTTTTTAAATGCCTTTCCGCCTTCACAGGGATTTTTGTATGTCAGTGAAGCACCAGTACCAAGACCAGCAGCTTTGGGGAACCAGCTGGTATGTGCTTCCTATGTGGCTCATTCCAGCTTTAAGTGTTAAGAGCAGAAAGAAGGACATAAATGTACATTACTCAGGCTTAACTCCTTCATTGACTCCTGCCCCAACCCAATTGGGTCATACATTGTACCTTAAATACTTGTTACATTTTCCAGCTAATACTTAAATAACATAAGACTGGTATAGGAATGAGAAGAGAGGATGAAACAGGAAGAAAGGTGAGTGCTCTCCTAATATTTTAAAGAAATAGGCTTCTTAGGCTACCACAAGACTGGCAAATTGTCTAAAAGGAAGGAGTCATAGAAATTATCCTGGAATCCCAAATTTAATCTTGCTTTTTTCCATTCTTTTCAGGAGTTACCCCTATTTTCTGTAGCATTAATGTGCTCAACACCACTTACCTGTGGTTTTGTGACATATAAAGCATTAATTATTAGGTAATCTTCTGCTTTAAAAGTGGATTTGATATTTTAACCATAACTCATAACCTACAACTGCTCTAAAAAATAAAGCCTAGTAAAAAAAAAAAAGTAACATTTTTAGGAGTTTTGTCTGCATTTTTGAACATATAAGCATTTTTTAAAATGTAACAATTGTATTAGTTATTTATTGCTGTGTAACAAATTATCCCCAAATTCAGCAGTTTAAAACAACAAACCTTTTTGATCACACAGTTTCTGAGAGTCAGGAATCTGGGAGCAGGTCTTCTGGGTGATTCTGGCTCGGGGTCTCTTGTGACCTTAGCTCTTGGTCAAGCTATCTGCTGGAGCTGAGGTCATCTGAGGGCCAGAGGATCTCCCAAACTCACTCCCATGGTTGCTCCTCCTGCATTGCTGGACCAAGGGCGGTAAGAATTACTTGCCATGCAAACCTCTCCATGGGGGCGTCTGAATGTTCTCAAGACATGGCATTTGACTTCCCTTAAAGGAAGTGATCAGAGAAAGAGAATGAAAGACACCAAAAACAGAAGCAGTAGTGTCTTTTATCATCTAAGTTTGGAAGTGACATACCATCACTTCCGATGTAATCTATTGGTAACCCAGACTAACCTTGGTTCAGTGTGGAAGGAACTACACAAGGGTTGTGGATATCAAGAGGTGGAATCATTGGGGACCATTTGGAGGCTGCTTACCACAAATGGGTAGCTTGCAAATCTTTTTAAAACCTTGTTTTTAATACAACTTATTAAAGCAAAACCCTTGTAAAAGTAAAATTATGTGAGGATATTATGTAATACCTAGGTATGTTTGCATCCTCTCAAAATGGTCAAATCAGCCTTGACCAGAGAATACTTTAGTGTTCTATTCTACATATCTTTTATAAAAAATAGTTTATCTTTTGGATTCCTTAATGATTACATTTTCTCCACAATACTGAAGTTCTTTTGTGTGTTTTTTCTGGCTGCTCTATTTTATCCCAGATATTTCACCTTTCTGGTTTAATCAATTGTGACCTTACTATTTCATTTCATCTGTTAGGTAACCAGTTGATAGGAATATCCACCAATCTACAGTACTCTGAATTAAGGCTGAACTTTAGCTGGAATAGGCAGATTAAAAAGGGAAGAAAAGTCAAAAAAAAAAAGAAAGAAATCTGCTGGGAATCTCCAGAGGAAGAACTGGTGAGTCACCAGCTGCCAGGGTTGCCCCCGTCAAAGTGTAAAATGGGTCCTTAGCCAGGATCCTGCCCGCTATCCCTCCTACCACCACTATTCATTGCTCCAGGCATCTCTGGCCACTGCAGAGTCCCTAAGATGGGACCCAGCCCTCCCCACAACAGGTGCCATGCTGTAGGCAGCCACCTCTGCCCAACAACTTCAGGGGCACTGTATTGTTTCTGACAATAGGCAAAATGGCATCCAAGGTGGGGAGGGATGAAAGATTCTGGCCAAGAATGCATTTTGTTGATAACGTTCAGTGATTAAAAAAAAAAAAATTAAAAATTAATCCTCCCCCAATTGTCTGCTCTCTGTGTCTATTTGCTGTGTGTGTTCTTCTGTGTCCACTTAGATTCTTATCAGTGGCACTGGGAATCTGTGTCTCTTTTTGTTGCATCATCTTGCTGCATCAGTGCTCCGTGTGTGCGGTGCCACTCATGGGCAGGCTGCTCTTTTTCTACGTGGGGCAGCTCTCCTTACAGGGCATGCTCCTTGCGCATGGGGCTCCCCTATGCAGGGACACCCCTGCATGGCACAGCACTCTTTGTGCGCATCAGCACTGCACATGGGCCAACTCATCACATGGGTCAAGAGGACCTGGGTTTGAACCCTGGACCTCCCATGTGGTAGGAGGATGCTCTATCAGTTGAGCCAAATCCACTTCCCAGTGATTGGTTTTTTTAAAATGATTTTTTGAGTGAACGTTCACATAAAAACATGATTTCAACTTTTTTTAAAAAATCAGATATCTGGCAATACTGAGCTCACATGACAATAATGACCTAGGGGGAGTGTAGATGCCTACTGATTGCTCAGTCACCACCACCCCTAACATCTCCACAATTTTCAGGCTGGGTGTCAACTGCCATTTATAACCATACTTCTACTGCTGCTTTTATTTTAGCAGAAAAATATTTTTCTCTATCATAAATTGGGGGGAAAACCATTTAGACAGAGAGAGTTGTCTATTTTAAGAAAATTGAAAAAGAACCGTTTTCTCTATAGAAATGAAGATCATTGCTATGTGTTTGCTGTGTAAGGACTTACTATTTAAAGAGCACAGTGTAGTAATTGTCACAAAAAGTCCTGATAATAAGTAGGATAAATGAAATGATGCAGGATGAAAACCCTACCAAACTAAAAAAGCAGATAGAAATTTCAAGTTTAGTAAAGCAGGTATAACTCAGTAGTTGAATGTGTGCTTTGCATGATGAGGTCCCAGGTTCATTCCCCTATACCTCCTAAAAAAAAAAAAAGAAAAAATTTCAAGTTTGCTTTTTACATGTGTATAATAAAATAAGTGAAGCTATTGTGAGATGCAGTTATGTATTTGATGCCAAGACATCAAAACCTTTTACAGGGAAGCAGATGTGGCTCAACCACTGGGTTCAGTTCCCAGTGTCTCCTAAAAGATCACAAGCAAGACAGCAAACTGACACAATGGACTGGTGCAGCAAGATGATGCAATGAGATGATGCAATGAGCTGACACAATGAGGAAACACAATGAGAGAGACAACAAGTGGGGAATGGAGGTGGCTTAAGCCATTGGGTACCTTCCTCCCACATGGGAGGTCCCAGGTTCTGTTCCTGGTGCCTCCTGCAAAGAAAACAAGCACACAACAAATGGACACAGAGAGCAGACAGCAAGCACAAACAACGGGGGGTGGGTGGAGAAATAAATAAAATAAATCTTAAAAAAAAAAAAAAGAATACCATTTGTTAAAAAAAAAACTTTTGCAGACTATTGGTTTATAAAACTATCTATTGAAAATAGCAAATATGCCCTAAACAGAAACCAGCATTTAGAAACCTCATAACTCAGTATGGTGAAGATAGGGCTAGAAAAATGAGGAGGAGTTTGTTGGAGTCTCCAAGGAGGTCCCCCAATAAATTGTATTTTTTTCCAATCTAAGTACTAAACAAAGTGAGAAACAATAGGAAGATTAAAGATGTTAAAGATGTTGGACAGAATGTCATCCTTATGGGCTGACAGAGGCAAGGCTGAGGATGTGGCTTAATGGAAAAGCCGAGTGGGGCCTGCTAACTCAATACAGGGTAGCCAGGCTATACCATCAGGTCCCAGTGCAAAGTGACACTATGAGGAGCAGGCAGGTTTTGTTCAAGAGAATGAAGAAAAGCAAGAAGCCAAGGTGAGAATGTCCAGTTTATCTTATCAAAGTGTCTGATCAGGTAATTTACTCTAAAATCACCAATGATGTGTGGTCTATTGATGAATGCACAAGTGTGAACAATACCCTGCCGTTAACTTTATTATTAATGTATGGTGTCAATAAGAATTTTGATGTGACCAGAGAATTCTTAGACATGGCAACCATGATAGGAAGTGAGTTTTTTAAAAAAATGTGCTATGGGGTGTAAGCATTTACTTTTTTTAAAAAAATTAATTTTATTGATACATGTTAAGAAAGCATACAATTCATCCAAAGTGTACAATCAGTGGTCTTTGGTATAATCACATAGTTATGCATTCATCACTTCAGTCATTATTAGAGCATTTTCATTATATCCATAATAATAAACAAAAAACAGACAAACCAGAAAATTCTTCACCTCTCAATTTCTCTATGTTTCCCCTATTGTACATAGCTGCTATTTCTGGCTATTCTTGCACAATCCTTTATTTATTTCTTAAGTGGTTTTATCGAGATATAGTCACATACCCTATGATGTATGTAAAGTGAATAATCACAGGAAGCGGATGTGGCTCAAGCAATTGGGCTCCTGTCTACCACACAGGAGGTCCAGGGTTCGATGCCCAGGGCCTCCTGGTGAAGGCAAGCTGGCCCGTATGGCGAGCTGGCCCATGCAGAATGCTGGCCTGTGCAGAGTACTGCCCCGTGCAGGAGTGCTGCCTGGTGCAGGAGTGCTGGCCCATGCGATGATGTAACAAAAAGAGACACAGAGGAGAGACCATAAGAGACACAGCAGATCAGGGAGCTGAGGTGGCACAAGAGAATGATTGCCTCTCTCCCACTCAAGAAGGTTCCAGGATCAGTTTCCAGAGCCACCTAATGAGAATACAAGCAAACACAGAACATACAATGAATGGACACAGAAAGCAGACAATGGAGTGAGGGGAGAAAAATAAATAAAATATATAAATCTTAATAAAATAATGTAAATAATCAATGGCTTTTAGTATAATCACAATGTTGTACATTCATTATCACAAAAAATTTTAGAATTATTTCATTATTCCAAAAAGAAAAACTCCACAGCCCTTAGCATGCCTTCCCTAGCCCTATATAACCACAAATCAAATTTTATCTTTATAAATTGACTTATATTTTATATAAATGGAATCACACAATATGTACACAATATATTTAGTTCTTAGTAACACAGTCATACAGTATCTGTCCTTTATGTCTGGATTGCTTCGCTCAACATAATGTTCTCCAGGTTCATCCATGTTGTCATGTGCTTTACAACTTCATTTCTTCTTACTGCTGCGTGATATTCCATTGTGTGAATACACCACAGTTTGTTTATCTATTCATTGGTTGATGGATCCCGGGTTGTTTCCAGCTATTGGCAATTGTGAATAATGCCGCTATGAACATAGGTAGCATACACTTCTTCAGCTCATTAAATATGATGTTGCTGGTGATCCTGTGGAGGACAATATGAATGAATGTCAGCCTTGCTTCAAATCTTAATCCATGGTGGTGATATGTCCAAAGTTTGTGGCACATACAAATGGAAGCTATTGAGCTGCAGTTCAATATGGTAACCAAATATAAATATGTCAACATCAAAATAGCTAATTTTGTAAGCATTTTGGGAATAGTTACCCTAAATATAAAGCAGACACCTGTATTTGTAAATTGCTATTTTCATTATGAAATAGAACTAATCTTACTTGCAGGATACAATGCTAAACTTGGAGTGGGGGAAGTGGATGTGGCTCAAGTGATAAGACCTCCACCTACCATGTGGGAGGACCTGGGTTCAATCCCTGGGGCCTCCTGGTGAAAAAGAAGAAGAGAAAATGTGCCTGTGTGGCAAGCCAGTGCCCACGTGGCAAGTGGAGCCAAGTGCCCATGTAAGTGAGTCACACAGCAAGATGATGAGGCAACAAAAGAGAGACGAAGGGGAGAGTCAAGGTGAAGTGTAGCAGAGACCAGGAACTGAGGTGGCATAATTGACAGGGAACCTCTATCCACATCAGAGGTCCCCAGG
The DNA here is from genome assembly GCF_030445035.2 of Dasypus novemcinctus. Taxonomy (NCBI): domain Eukaryota; kingdom Metazoa; phylum Chordata; class Mammalia; order Cingulata; family Dasypodidae; genus Dasypus; species Dasypus novemcinctus. The sequence goes on along the minus strand of NC_080686.1, from coordinate 64,361,827 downwards.
ATCAAATCCCAGTGAATCCTAGAGGAGAAAGACAAGAAGAGAAGACAAAAAGAGAAATAGATACAGAAGATCACACAGCAAATGGACACAGACAGCAAAACCAGTAGAGCAGGGAGGGGAAGAAAAAATAAAATAAACTGGGAGTGGCACAACATGAAATACAAGACCTGAGATAGCATTTTAGTGAACATTCTGTGTAAAGGTGAACATTCTGTGGTTCCAAACCAAAGAAGGAATGACATGCCACTATCCCCAGACACTTAACCATTCTGTGGGTGAATTCCCACGGCACTTGGAACTTATCCTTATATTGATAAGACTCTATGTTATAAGCACAGGAACACACTTGGGCAGGTTTTGCAAAATGGGAATGCATTATAAGGATCTAGGGAATCTCTCTGAATCCAAAGATAGACATGACAGCTAGGCCTCAGAAAGGACCAGTGACTGGTGGTCATGGAGCCCAGAGCACCCTCTCTCTGCCTCTCATCTGTTTCTTTCTGGTAAGATGGATATATGCTGGACAGGCACAGACCACAAAGAGCCCACTACGAGAGCCTCTTTGAACTATTGGTCAGTTATGCCTGTGATGAGTTGATGGAAAATGAGCTAGCTGCTCCTGGTCCATTCATGTTGACTGCTGGAGAGTAGCTGGAAAGCTCCGTCTGTAGGCACCCAGGAGAGAAAGAATCCCTAGCCTTGGCATCCAGCTATGACTCCTTTATGTTGCCTTACTTTATGCTCCTTCCTCTCAACACTGAGATCGGGATAGGAGTTCTAGACCAACCCAGCTTTGGTTGACAGTTTGGCTTATCCCTAAAGAACCTGCAGCACTTTCCAAATCATAAAAACCATAAGGGAAAGCCACGGGGCCTACTTTCCCTGGGGCAGCAGGGTAAAACTTGAGCTGGTGTTTAGTTGGGACTTTAATTAATATGTTACTCAACTGAGGGAGCTGAGGTAGATCCTCAAAACTGTAGGAGCCAGAGATGCCCTTAAGGGTCTCTCCAGTCCTCTAGATTTGGAGATTACCCTGCCAGGTGATCTTACCTCAAACAGAGGGAGATGAAGTATGCACAATATTCACACTCAGATCCTGATTATTGTACTGACATGACTGTCCACCTGCCAATTACCACCCACATGACTACATCAGCCACCATGGGCCAATCCAGCCCTCCACTATCCTAGAGCTCAGGACCACAGCTCCATCCCAGACTGAAGTCAGACACCTGCAACTCCATCCGAGTGCAGAATCCTTTTTATTTTAAAAATATGAGTACCTTGGTTGAGTCTTGACAAAGCATTGAACTTTGTTTATATAGAAAGTATTCTCTTCATTTTCACACTCAGTTTTCCTTAATTTTGTGTAATATCAAAGAGTCTCTTTCACTGCAAGCTCTGGTAACAGGCCCAATGAGCCTCAGAGTGCATGCCCCTCAGCTGGTGGGAGCAGAAGTCTCCTGCAGAGGAGCCCCTGCAAGCACAGAGGGCTTCTGCGTGGTGGACATCCATCAAGACATCTCACCGAGCTACTGAAGCAAGCCGGCTCCTGTACTGAAATAGTAACAAGGTTGACCCCACTTTATAGGTTTATGGAGGGTTTGTTTTTTGTTTTCTTGGTTTGTTTTTTTTTTTGGGGGGAGGGTTTGTTTTTGTTTTTTGGTGCTTTTCTATATACATTCTAAAAATTTCTTTGTAATCAAAGAAATGTGTTTTAAAGACTTATTTACTTATACATTATTTACCCCCAATTCAAAAAATCCTGCTATTGATTGGGATTGTACTAAAGACAATTTTTAAGGATTTTGTTCATAAGAAAGATTTAGAAAAGGGAAAAATTCTACTTAGGAACATGGTAGATAAAAGAGAGGTGTTTTTGGCATGTCAATATATATTTACCTTGTATTATTCAAACCTCATATACAAATGGAAATTGGGGTGAGAATGAACTATTATAAATTCCCCTTAAATGAGCCAATTAAGATAAGATTTTTTAAAGCTTTAACTTTACATTGCATCATATATTTTTCTATTTTCTAATTTTTTAATACAAAAGAAATAGAATTCATTCCAATAATCTTTAGGAAGGAAAGAAAACAATACTTCTGACCTAACCACCTACCAGTTGATATTTTCCCCCTCAAAGTCTGGACCTTCAAACTATTTAAAAGTCTTGCCCCATTTTATCCTTAAACAACTTCGGGAAGAGGCCAGGGAGATTTATTATTCCCACAGGTGAGGAATGGAGACTGCCAGCTGGGAGTGGAGCCAAGCATCTCCTGCATGCCAGGTGGGTTTTCCAGAGACAAGCTCCTTTGGCACCGGAGGGACACCTGTACCCTGGGAAATGATGAGCACATTCCCCAGAGATAAGTCACCTCTCACTGACCAGACAGCTGTATGAGGTATCTCAGGGCCACGAGAAATACTAAGGTCATATATTTAGAGGATTTTTGTTTCTTCATCTGTGTATATTTAAGTCCCTCGTATTTATGTAATCTCATCTTTATCTCAGAAATTTGAAGTACATTATTTTATATTCCCATATCAGAATTTGATGTATTTAATATTTAATCTATGACCAGAGATCCTGCTTTTGATGCTCTGAATACCTGTTTAGCTAAAATTTAACATGGATTTTTAAATAGTTTAACTTTCTGGGGAAAATAAAGCAATTAAAAATAGCTGCAAGTGGACTTGGCCCAGGTTAGGCCAGGTTAGGGCGTCCGTCTACCACATGGGAGGTCCATGGTTCAAACTCCGGGCCTCCTTGACCCGTGTGGAGCTGGCCCATGCGCAGTGCTGATGCGCGCAAGGAGTGCCATGCCACGCAGGGGTGTCCCCCGCGTAGGGGAGCCCCATGTGCAAAGAGTGCTCTCCGTAAGGAGAGCCGCGCAGCGAAAGTGCAGCCTGCCCAAGAATGGTGCCGCACACACGGAGCGTTGACACAACAAGATGACGCAACAAAAAGAAGCACAGATTCCTGGTGCTGCTGATAATAATAGAAGCGGTCACAGAAGAACACACAGCGAATGGACACAGAGAACAGACAACTGGAGTGGGGGGTGGGGAAGGGGAGAGAAATAAAATAAATAAATCTTAAAAAAAAATAGCTGTAGAAGAGGCAGTACATTTCCCACCTAATCATCTTTAATTATAAAATCTCTCGGTTTTTGTTGTTCTGATAACACTTCCTGAAACTGTTATCATAACCCAGGAAAATTACTCTCATTGGGATAACTTTCTGGCACTTTGCTGTGTTTTCATCCAGAGAAACTAAAGGTTGGAATCCAAACAAAACCTTGTTTACCTTTTCCATACTTCACAAATTAGAGTAAATTCAATCCAAAGAACCCCAGGAAGAATAAAAATAAGGAGAATGAAAAGAAAGAAAGAAAAAAAAAGTTTTTAATTTTGTACAGTTGAAATTAGCAAAGAAGGCTTTATTTACACTGGACATTATCATCCCAAATAAAAGGGTAAGACAATACATTGAAAATGATAGAATGATAATTACCTTTGAGAGCCACTATTGCTGCGATATGGTAATCAAATTGTTGTTTGAAGGATTTAAATGTTAGCAGAGTCAAAGTATTTGAGCTTCCCAATTTTTGCAAAAGGAGCACTGCATTTCTGCGAGTTCCCCTTAGTACTTTTGACTGGGTTTGGAGTGGTACTATTTTCTCTTTGATGCTTGTCTTGTTATGGATTGGTTGCAGCAGAGGAGAGAGGTCCAGCAGCGTTCCCCTGCCCCATGGTGGCTGCAGCGGGTCTGTCCTGTGTGGCAGCTTGCCAGCAAGCCTTCCTCTGCTTTCTGCTCCCCTTTTCCATCTGTTGGCTCCTAACGGGGCATGCTGCTGTTGGCCTCTGGTTTTCTACCTCAGGAAAACTTCAGCAGCCTGTTTTGTTGCCTTACTTTTAGAACCAGGTTTAACAAAGAAAGGGATGGCATTACCTCCGTAGCAAGTCAAGAAAAACAGTCCCACTGAGCTTCAAGTGGTAGTTGTTGCTACGATTATTGTTTTAAAGCAAGTGAAGCTTTCTCCTTTCCATGGCTGCATAAGCAAACGTTATGTTGCACCGTACACAACTACCGCTGTTTAACCACTTTCGATTCTTAAAAGCTCAATTTTATGTGATTCTACTTAATAGTGGAACTTTGTGGGGTGAATTTGGGTGAAGGAGGAGGGAAGAGACATTTCTTGAAGACACACTGTGTGCTAGGCATCATAATCCATTTACACCTCAAATCGCCTCCAGAATATAAGCAACAAGAGGGCAAGGACCATGCTTGCCTTGTTCACGTTTGTATTTGCCTTCCCAGCGCTGTATATGGCACAGAGCTGGTCATCAGTATATATTCGTGGAACAAGTGACTGCAAAGCATAAAACACTCTAGGATATTAATAAGAGACAATATATGAAAAGTGACCCACAGGTGCCTGGCAGACGGTGGCAGTTCCATATATTGAGATATGAGGCTCAGAGAGGTAAAATAAAGTGCCCAAAGAGAAACAGCCAATAAGCAGTTGAGTTCACACAAGCCCCAATCTCGGTATCTCTTTCAGCTCTGCTTCCCATACCCCACGCCCAATTCTTAGTCAAGTTTTCAGTGAGAGCTCTGAGGAGGTCCTCCTGGATCCAAACCTCTGCAGCCAGAGAAGGGGCAAAGCCTCGCCTCGTTGGGTCCCTTTGTCTTGCCTCAGTCATGCCACTGTTGTCCTCTGCTCAGCCTCCTCTCCAGCCCCCAATAACCTGCCGATGGCTCAGAACTGGCAGGCCAGACTGTGCCAGCTTGGCAAACTCACAATTCTGCATCCCTGCTCTGCCTCCAATTTCCTGGGGAAATATTACTAATAGTAATAATGAGGAAAAGGAGGAGGAAGCAGAGAAAGAGGAGAAGAAACGTTTTCGAGGCATCTAATACGTGCCAGCACCACATTAAGCGAGCTCTTTACTTGCTTGTCCCATATACTGCTTACAACAGCCCACGATTATCCTCACTTTACGAATGTGAAGACAAAGTCACACAGTGGATTTCAACTTGGTTCTCTCTTATCCCAGAGCCTAAGCTTTTAACCGTTATCCTATAAGATGGAACAGAAATTCCACCATTTATTATCAAGGAGTCTAAGAACAGCTGAAATGCAAGATTGAAATATCAGAAGACAGGCTTCTGATCCTAAGTGCCAACAGGTTGCAATAGTTCAGAAATCCCCAAGCTTGTAGTAAGGTCCTCTGGGACGCTCAGTCAGTGCCCCGCCACTAGGAACATGGAGAACGGGAGAGGAAGAGGCTGTCCTTGTTGTTGTTGTTGTTTGTTTTTTTTTAAGAAAACCACGGAGTCTGCTTTTTATTTCAACCAGTTAGCCTACTTCCACACTCCAGAAAGCAGGAATAAATTTTCACAAACTAGATGAAAGCTACTACCATGGAACAGTTAAGTGCTGTGGACTTTACAAAATACAGAGAATATTGCTGCCGAGCACGTCAATAACAGAAATGTACGCTTCTTCTTAAAGGCCATAACATGTTATGTCCCAAATCTAAAATCACCATTGGACCAATGGCTAAGCCCAGAAGATCTCAATAGGATCTATTATAATATTTTGGGTAGAAACTATTACTCATACATGACTGAATCCTGTAATCTTCTGAACTCTGAATTCTTTTTCTTTTTTTGAGGTACCAGGGCCAGGAATTGAACCCAGACCTTGCACACAGGAAGCTGGTGCGCAACCACTGAGTCACACTGCCTCCCCAAGTTGGTTTTTGTTTGTTTGCTTGTTTGTTTTTGTTTTTATTTTTTATTTTTTTAAAGATTTATTTATTTATTTATTTCTCTCCCCTTCCCCTCCACCCCAGTTGTCTGTTCTGTGTCTATTTGCTGCGTCTTCTTTGTCCGCTTCTGTTGTCAGCGGCACAGGAATCTGTGTTTCTTTTTTGGCTGTATCATCTTGTGTCATTTCTCCGTGTGGGTGGCACCTTTCTTGGGCAGGCTGCACTTTCTTTGGCGCTGGGCGGCTCTCCTTCCGGGGCGCACTCCTTGCACGTGGGGCTCCCCTACGCGGGGACACCCCTGCGTGGCAGGGCACTCCTTGCGCGCATCAGCACTGCGCATGGGCCAGCTCCACACGGGTCAAGGAGGCCCGGGGTTTGAACCGCGGACCTACCATATGGTAGACTGACGCCCTGACCACTGGGCCAAGTCCGTTTCCCTGTTTTTGTTTTTAGGAGGCACTGAGGACCAAGCCCAGGACCTCCCGTGTGGGAAGCAGGCACTCAACCGCTTGAGCCACATCCACTCCCTATGAGTTTTTTTTTCCTCTCCCATCCCCGCCCCCCGCCACACCCCACCAGTTGTCTGCACTCTGTGTCCATTCACTGTGTTCTGTGACGTCTTCTATCCTTATCAGCGGCACCAGGAATCTGTGTTTCTTTTTGTTGCGTCATCTTGTTGTGTCAGCTCTCCATGTGTGCGGCGCCATTCTTGGGCAGGCTGCGCTTCCTTTTGCGCTGGGCGGCTCTCCTCACGGGGCACACCCTTTGCGCGTGGGGCTCCCCTATGCGGGGGACACCCCTGCATGGCAGGGCAATCCTTGCGCGCATCAGCACTGCGCATAGGCCAGCTTCACACGGGTCAAGGAGGTCCAGGGTGTGAACCGCGGACCTCCCATGTGGTAGGCGGATGCCCTATCCATTGGGCCAAGTCTGCTTCCCTGTGAGTTCTTCTTGAGGTCTATTTTATTATTATAACTTAGAATCATTACTGAAGCACAGATTAATATGTCTAAGCAATTCCCAAGCTGCAGAACAGAAAGAAAAATCATTTTCCAAGCACCAAAAAGAGGGTTCATTCATCAATAACATAGGATATTTCGACAGACATATAGCTTAAGGTTTAACTTATCCTCGGGTTATCATTTCTCAAAATTTGCTAGCCAGATTTCAAAGAACCATCACTTTCTTCTACTCTTCCCAGCTAAGCTTCTTAAAAAAGCAATCTAGGGGAGCGTATGTGGCTCAACCAGTTGAGCACCTGCTTTCCACATGGGATGTCCCAGGCTCAGTCCCCTGGTGCCTCCTCTTCATTCAATAACCCCCTTCTTAGGTGACGTAAATCAATACTGCTTCAGCTACTACCTGGGCAAATGATCTACAGATAAGCGATCTTCTCAGCTGAGATTCCTAGGCCTTTTATGAATGAGTGAGGCTATGCGTTCATATACACACAGACTCTGGCCCCAAAAGAACATTTCCCGCGCGGCCTCGTGCTGGCCGCTAGCCCACCTCCATGCCTCCGCTCAACAGTGGGGAGAAAGGGGCTGTCCCTGTTAAAACTACCTTTCAGGAAAGGAGGCAAGAGAAGTGGAACAAGACAATGATGAGCCAAAAGAGAAAACAGCAGAGAGAAAAGAACAGTTCTCTAAGGATTCTGGGGTCTGGCACACAAAGGCTTGAAACCTGGCTTCTCACTGGTTTACTGCGTGCCCTTAGTTTTAAGTTATCCCTCTCTGAGCCTTTGTTTCTCCATCTGTTAAAAAAAAAAAGTGCTAATAACACCAATCTCGTAGGGTAGTTACAGGATTTAAAAGGAAGGTATTTGTAAGGAATCCAGCACATAGGAAGAATTTAATAAAAGTTGGTTCTTCTCCCTCCTCAGGATTAGAGAGAGCAGCATTGCTTTGCTTAAATGCATATAAAAAGGTTTCAAAGCACTTCTTAACAATGGGCATCTTTGTCAGTGAATATGCAAACCAAAAATAAAGAGAGGTTAAGAAACCTTGGCCAGTGGCATCCCTATCTCTCCTTACGATCTGGCTCATCAGGAGGATTTTCCACCTCAGAAAACAGTGGAGGCTCCTGTTTGAGACACTCTGTCTGTGATGGGGGTGAGCTCCCTTCTTGCCTGACTCTTCCGTGCTGGGCACAAAAGGATCTTCAAGTGGCAATCATGCCCCCTTTGTTATTAGCAGATGGGCTAAACCTTAGAAGGAAGGACGAGATTGGGGGGTGGGGAGGTGTTGCAGCTCAGTCTTCCTGTTTGCTATGAAATATGCCAAAGAGAAAGGACCAGGCACTGCAATAACAATTCAAAAACATGCACACTGATTTCGGAACCCTTGAGAATCCAAGGCAAGATCAACAGCATGTTCATGTGATCACTGTATTTACATTCTCTCTCATCAGTATCAATCAGCTAACCACAGGGACAGCTCACTGGGGCATTTAACAGTCTTAGCACACACTTTTTCATTTACAACAAACATTTGAATTATCGTTTCCATGTGTAATTGTTTTCTTGGGACCCTGACGGTTAAATCGCTGTTCATCACTGCTTAACAAAGAGCTTTCATTAACTCACAATTTGGAGGGATTCTGCCCTCCCAGCACATGTTGGATTTCAACATGTTCCCGTGAGTCTTTTCGAAATTAGTGCTAGGCCTTGTACCTTTCCTCATCAAAGGTACTGCAGAAAGTTGGAGAGAAAAGACTACGAATTGCCCCGTAGGAAGTTTTCTGCCCTCCCTCTCACCTGACCCGAGGCAAACGTCTCCCCGCAACTGATTAATCACTGCCTCCTCTGTCCCTGCAAGCACACATTTTCTTACCTCTCTCTTGGAGACTGAGGCTTTAAAAAGTTTTTTTTCCCCCACTCATTCAAACTAGCAAAATGCCGTTTTATACAACTCTAGTTCTGAAAACGTGATAGGGCCCTTATCTTTCTGAAGAGGAAAAAAGGAAAAACAAAGTGATTCGAACGGTTGTTTGTGTATTTAGAGAGGGAGGGTGTGGGGGCTGGGCGTTCTCTTTCCTCCCACTTCCTACCTCTGCTCTGATACCTTAGCACAGGCCCTCTGTGCAAGTGGCTGATTATTTCTGTGGAGAGGTTACCTGCCACGCATTCTGGCCCACATATGTCTTTTTTTTTAAAAAAGATTTATTTATTTATTTATTTCTCTCCCCTTCCCCCACCCCCCCACCCTGGTTGCCTGTTCTCTGTGTCTATTTGCTGCGTCTTCTTCTTTGTCCGCTTCTGTTGTTGTCAGCAGCCTGGGAATCTGTGTTTCTTTTTGTCGCGTCATCTTGTTGTGTCAGCTCTCCGTGTGTGTGGCACCATTCCTGGGCAGGCTGCACTTTCTTTCGCCCTGGGCAGCTCTCCTTAAGGGGTGTACTCCTGCACGTGGGGCTCCCCTACATGGGGGACACCCCTGCGTGGCACAGCACTCCTTGCGTGCATCAGCACTGCACGTGGGCCAGCTCCACACGGGTCAAGGAGGCCTGGGGTTTGAACCGCGGACCTCACGTGTGGTAGACGGACGCCCTAACCACTGGGCCAAGTCCGCTTCCCACGTGACTTTTTCATGACTAAATATCCTTAGAGTTCATTTAGCCTGGTTTTAGCTTGGGGGCCAGATGGCCGGCCTGGGACGTGCAGGCCTCTGCCTGCCCAGCGAGGGAAAGGCCGAGGCTGGGGTACGTGCCCACTTTGGGTATTGCTGCCCGTGCCGTTCTGGATTAGACTGGAAGAACCCAATTCACTCCCAAAGGTTGATGTTTCCTCATCTTATTCAACGTAATGTTGAAGAGCTTTGTATCATGCTTATGTAACTCCCGGAAGGGCCTGCGTGCTATGGAGGTGGTTCTTTATTCACAAGAAGAGTTCCAGACACCAACAACCAGACAGGCTTTGTTTTTCTATGATGCCCAAACCCTGTTTGGGAAGGACTGCCTACTGAATGAGAAATTATTTTACCACTCACCGATTGAGTGCTTGACTAAATAAAGCTTTGATTTGGCCAAGCAGCAGTAAGAGTTTATCAAATATTGGCTAAGTGAGTGGTTTCAACCTTTATTGCGCAAGGGATTCACCTGGGGATGATTTAAAAAAAGAAAAAAAAAAAAATGCAGGTGCCCAGGCTGATTGAATAGGCTTAGGCATAGTGTTTTTAGAAGCTCTTCAGGTGATTCTAATGGACTGCAAGGGTTTAAAACCTTTGGGCTAGCCTCTTTTTTTACCGGAAAGGTCCAGAATTTTTTTTTTAAATCTATCAACTAGATTTGTTGTTTGGGAGTCTCTTATCGTTGAAACTAGGACCACTTGTTTGTGCCTTATATAAACTATTCTTTTATCATTAACCATCACACAGCAACTACATGCCTGCCTTCTAAAGCTCGACACCTCAATCTCCTCATCTGTGAGTATGTAACGTGGAGGGCTAGTTTATATGATTTCCAGGGTCCCTTCCAGCTCCAACTTTCTATCATATTATGATTCCTAATTTCTTCATAACTCACATTCCTGAAGAGGATTATAGCTGGTGAAAGTAAGTAGGAATTTGAAAGAAAGAGTCTAAAACACAGAACAGTACTTGATTAGGAATACAGACAATAGAGTTCAGCCACCTGTGACCTTGGGCAGATCACTTAACCTCCCTGCCTCCGTTCCTTATCTGTTAAATGGAGTCAGTAAGAACACCTACTTCACAAAAGTTGTTGTGAGGATTAAATGAGTTAATCCAGATAAAGTACTAGGAACACTGCCTGACTCAGCAAATATGCTGTAAATATCTGCTATTATTATGACTCCAAGTCCCCTTCCTCTAATGCAAGTTCATTTGACTGAAAATATTCCCCCTCCCCTGTTTTCATGTTCTACTCTTTCTCTAGCTGAATAAAACTCGTATCAAGGAGAAAAATAAGCTCAGGTTGTTTTATAAAGGCATGTCCATTGCCGGAACCCTGAGGAAAATACTTATTTAAAAGGGGCAAAACCCAGCTGTTTGAGAGGGGTGTGCCCCCACATGGGAGAACAGGCAAAGCTGGTTGCTGAAGAGCGGGGAAGACTTAGGGTCTCCCATCAGAGCACTGTTCTTGGGTTTTGATTTTGTTCATCTTTCCTCAGAAGGGTTCAACCAAAGTGGGTCATTCCTCACCAGCTTCTGACCCACATGCCAACAGTGCTTCTATAATACTATGAGAAAGGTGGAGAATGTTCTGGTATTCTGATTCCCTTAATTAGACCTACTTCTCTAAGGCAACACCTGCTTTGGGTCTTCCACTGGTCACCTTCTTTCTGCCAGGAATCCTATTTCCTCCAAACCACCATGACCCTGCGGGAGAACAGCATGCTCATAGCAGCATAGTTTTGTTTTCTCTTCTGCCACATCTCTGATTGCCTGGGTTGTTCTTAAAGAACCATAGAAAACAGATCCAGTGCTTGGGGCAGTTGTCTGTATTTCAAGCAGAATGAAAATAGGATACTCTTTGGTTTCTGCAGAAGAAAAGCAGGAGGCAATGATTTGTTTGTTTTTGTTGTTGTTGTCTGGTTTCGTTGGTTGCTTTTTTTTTAGGTACTGGGTTTCAGGAATTGAACCCAGGATCTCTTATGTGGGAAGCCAGTACTCAACCACTGAGCTACATCATCTCCCCTGAGTTGGTTTTTTCATTTGCTTTGCTTGTTGATTTTGTTTTTTAGGAGGCACCAGGAACCAAACCAGGGACCTCCCATGTAGGAAGCAGGCATTCAACCATTTGAGCCACATCTACTCTCCTAGGAGGCAATGAGTTGACTTCAGGATTTCTCATCTTAAATCATGTTTAAAATTCCCTTAAATGGTTTTTCTATTACATTTCAAATCTGAGTGGATTTACACAAATTTCACTAGTCATTAGAATTTAGACAAGGGGAGTAGTGTCAGAGCCGCAGGTTCAGGTCAGGACACTTGGTTTTTAGTTATGTCTCTGTCTTGACCTCATGCCTAGCTTCCAAAGCCTTGTAACCTTGGCCATTGAAAAGACAAGTGGTCTGAAGATGCTAACCACAGCTAGAAGTCTGTTTATTGGCAACCTCTATTAGCTAAAGGTTTGCCTGTTTTATTCATCATTTTATTTCAAAGAACCAGATTTTGGTTTCATTGTTGTTCTCTATTGCTTTTCTATTCTCCATTGCATTGATTTCCACTCTAATCTTTATTATTTCCTTCCTTCTGCTTCAGTTTAGTTTGCTCTTCTTTTTTTAGTATCTTAAGGTAGAAGAGTAGGTTAGTGATTTGAGATCTTTCTTCTTGCTTAATATTGGCATTTACAGCTATAAATTTCCCTCTCAGCACTGAGTTAGCTGCATCCTGTAAGTTTTGGTAGGTTGTGTCTTCATTTTTACTTATCTCAAGGTATTTTCTGATTTCTTTGAGCCATTGGTTATTTGAGTATTCTTTCATTTCTGTGAGTTTCTCAAAAATTTTCCTGCTATTTCTATTTTCATTCCATTGTGGTCAGAGAACATACTTTGTATTATTTCTATCCTTTTAGATGTATTGAGATTTGTTTTATGGCTTGGCTTATGATTTTTCCTGGAAAATTTTCCTTGTGCACTTGAGAAGAATGCATAATATGCTGTTGTTGGGTGAAGTGTTCTATATATATATGCCTATTTGGTCTAGTTGGTTGTTCAAGACTTCCATTTCATTGTTACCTTCTGTCCATTTATTCTATCCCTTATGAAAATGGGGTATTGGAGGCTATGGGTGACTTTTGAAGTTTTTAAGGCAGGGGTTCTTAACATTTTTGTTCCATGGACCCCTTTGCCAGTTAGGTGAAATGAATACTACTGTAATTTATATATTGCATGCATTCATAAGTGAAGAAAATACTGGATTTCAGTTGGAGGTCAGAGAAAATAGAGATAATAAGTTGATTTTTTAAAATTCAAGCTCATGCACCCCCTGAAATCTTTCCATGGACCACTGGTCAAAAATTCCTTCTAAGGAGTGTTTATGTCTATGAAGCACAATTGTAATCACAGCAAACCTGTAAAGCAAATAAATAATGATATTAGTAGTTTACTTTTTTTAAGTGAACAATTAGAAGCTTGGAGCAATTAACTGATTAATCCAGGATCACAGTGAAGGAGTGGCTGAGCAGGGGAACCTGGCCTTGGACTGCTCCCAGGCTAAATGCTTACCTTATGGACACAGTTACCAGATGGCAGACAGCGCAGACACATCGTGCATGTGCGTGTGTGCATGCGTGCGTGTGTGTGCATGCATGCACGTGCATGTGTGTGGCAGCGAGAGCAAGAGCAAGCCCATGGATGGGTGCACAGGGATTGCAATGTTAAATTTCTGTTTATCCTGGAGCCACAATCAGGTTTAATCATTCTTGGAATTTTTGTGCACAGAGTATAGTTGTAGACTCATTATTTACACAACATTCTCCTCTCCCTCTTGCCTGAGGGAGAAAGGGGCTTTCTCTGGAGCCAGTAGAGATGACCCTCCCCCACTATCTTTCCCAGCTGAAAGCACAAAGGTGGCCTCTGCCTTCTCAAGCCTGCCTTAGGAGAACGGCTTGGGTAGACAAGCCGCACACACTTCTCTTCTCTCTGTGTCCTGCCTTCCCTCATTCTCACCTGGGCAATAGACAGAGGGGTGTTCAATCAATACTTATTGATTTGGTTTTGTAATAGCATCAGGCTGAGTTACACCTGAGTTAATGAGCTAGTAACTTCAGCGACAGGTAGGGCTGGCAGAGCACAGGCAGATTCCTCTGCTCTTTCCGTTTTCTGGTGTGTGTCTCTGAGAAGACTGGTAGATGAGGACGAAGAGAAAGGGAAGAAAAAGCAGCACAGGGTCACAGCGAGAGCGGGAAGAGCTGGGCTCCAGTCCTGACACCGAGGCTCTTCACTCAGGGGCGCCGCAGCCTCTGTACCCTCGGCTGTAAAACGTCAGCGCTCAACCAGATGATCTGAAGGCTTTCTCATTCTGTGAGGTCTCATTCTGTGAGGTACTGTATTCCTTTGCTTGCTTGCTTTCATACTCACGCCCGGATTCAGCAAATATTTTTGGAGCATCTACTAAGTGCTAAGCACCAAGTTGGCCTGTGATGCGAGGTAGATGGGGATGCAGAAATGAATAATGTACAACTCCAGCCCTTAAACCAATCTTCCTGGTAGAGGAAGAAAACGGGAGGCGGACATCCATGTGGGAAATAAACACTGGGCAGGATTAGCTTGATGCCTACACCCAGGCCTGCCCAGGAACCCGGGCAAAAAAGGAGCCTTGAAGAGTGACCCAGGGCTCAGTGGGACTCTCCAGAGCAGTTAACCATGAAGGGATCATGCGCCGCCTCTCACCCACCCACTGGCCACAGGAGGAATGAATACATATGATGACTGTGTGTCTGGGTGTTTTAGGTTGCATAAAGAATCCACGAGGGAGGGGAGTGGGAGTTGCTCAGTGGTTTGAGTACCTACTTCCCATGTACGAGGTCCTGGGTTCACTCCCCAATAACTCCTTAAAAAAAAAAAAAAAAAAAGAGTCCCCTTGGAGAGGTTCATGCTGTATTTGTTGAGTAGGCTATAAGGCTATAGTCGCCTCTGAAATCAGTTTCCCTGAAAGCTGTTGTTCCTCCGAGATCAGTAGAACTCAAGTAGGACTTGAAAAGGAGACCCATGGATCTCCAGGACTGTGATCCAGGTAGCGGTGGCCTGACCTGCCGCTGAGCACGTGGCGTCACCTCGGCTCAGCTCGGCTTCACGCCTGGTGATCACAGAGCCCGCAAGCCAAACCGGCCCATGCAAATGTCTAACAGTGCTTGCAAACAAAACCAAAACTGAAAAAGGAAAATTAAAGAAATCCTGAGTCCTGTAGTCTCTCCTGCAGCCCAGACAATCTTGCTGCCACACACAAGATGCAAAATGCCACGGCGTCCTGCTCTTCAGCTGTTGGATGACAAAAATTCTAGTCATAGATTCACTTCATCTCTCTTCCCATTGGACCCGAGAAGGTGAAAGCCCACCTAGATTTGTGCCTGTCACCAAGAAGAGATGCAGCGTGGGTACACTTCAAGTCCTAACAATGGCAGTGAAAAAAACAATAGCAATGGCAACCACAAGGAGCTAATTTGATTGCTTACTAGGAACCAGATACAGTGCTAAACACCTGACATGCATTATCTTAGGTGCCATCATGGTCCCTTTTTTTTTCCCCCCCGATGGAGAAGCTGAGGCTTGGAGAATGGAAGCAAATCACACAGTAACTAAAATCTGGACAGTGTAACTCTTAAAGCCACATTCTTAACCACTACTGGGTATTTTCCCTGCAGTGACTCTTTTTACTGTGAGCAGAACACACATATTGGACATCTTTTCTCTTCCTATGGCTTGGTTTTGAGCTGAGATTTCTGTGTTTTTGAAGCATTTCTGTTGGATGTGTGTTTTTAATATTGTAAGCCGCTGCAAATCCTTGATGGAAGCAGGCACATCATAAAGCACAATTAAAGAAAAAGGCAACAGAACACACACAGAGATCTTGGAAATTGGCTCCAACCTCTGTCTGCTTGGGGTGGGGGATGAGGGGTGGGCGAGTTGTCTTTCTGGTTGCCAGATAACAGGGTTGTTTGAACTTAGCTGATTAGGAGAGCCAGCAGAGTGAACTTGAAGAGAAAGATAAACATACAACAACTGTTCAAAGCTTCAGGTGTTATGATTGCTAATTGAGAAAGTCTCTAAATGATACCTGCGCAGTGTAGGAATTTCACACCAGGGGATTAGTGGCTCAGGGTAACTGGGTCTGTCCTTCAGATTACCCCTTAAAGAATTAAAATTGTAGCATTCTAGTCAAGCAGGAGCGAATACGCTTCAGAGTGACCCTGGGCAGCCAAAGCACCTTTAATTCCGATTGTCTTAAGGTGGATGCGTTACACACGTACTGAAACGCAGCCTCACCTCTATTCACAAGCTCACACACACTCAGACATACACATGTGCAGAAACCCACAAAGCTGCTCACTCAAAACTCACACACATTCACAAACATTCTCACACGCACATTCCTACACATTCGTATGCCCCCCGTTCCCCCCCCACATACACACGTGCTCTTAGTCCTCTGTCTCTTTTTGCTCTGGCCTGCATGCACACACTCCTGGCAAAGCTGCTGTAGTTGTACTAACCTGCCCAAGTCTCTTTCTGGGCCCAGCCCAAGTCAGCATTTTCTCAGGCCCAGGCTCATTTTAGCTGCCAGTTGGCATCCCCCTTCCCTCAGAGCCCTCTTCCACTGTCCCTGACCCAAAGAATGTGGTGTGACAGGTCAGCGGCTGGGGAGGCGTGTGCCTGTGCCAAGGGAGTGATAATTGCGGCAAAGGGCAGGGCCCTTTAGCTGACCTGTCACAGGTGCCACGTCTATCTTATCCCCCGCCCCCCCTCCCCCACACACACCTCCTTGCCTCTCCCTCTTTCCGAGACAGCTTAGGGTGGTGGAAAGGGCTTCTGTTAGGCCTGGGTCAGGTTGCAGCTGGGACCTTGGGGGTCTCAGTCTTGATCTCCTCACTTGTAACCTGGAGTTATGTCATGGAGTAGTAGAGAGTTCCAAATCCTAGGCTTGATATGCATGAACTACTCCAGTAGGAGTTATTGCCCCTGATTCTTTGGGCTGATAAGTTGTAAAATGCCTCTCCTATTCACTCACCCACATCAGCAAACTTACCTGCCACATGAGTCAGCTTTGTGGCAAGTGTTGTGCCAAAAAAAATTTTTTTTTAAAAAGGCGCCAACATACTCTACAGATTACTGTCACAACAAAGGCAACTTGCTTGTCTTTGTGCTCTTGCTTTAAAAATGCATGAATGATATGTGTGTACGGTGATGGGGAACAAACTTTTTAAAAAAACTTTGTTTTTGTGTGTAAGAAGCTCAGGAGTGACATACATAGCTCATATCATTTGAGAGGCCTAGAAACAAAACCACTACCCCCATCCCAAACTTTGTTCTAATCTCACTTTTTTGTGGGATCTTTTAATGGCACTGATTAAAATCAAATTTTGATGAGAAAAACAAACATGAAATACCACCATTCCCCAGGAGAGGAAAACAGTAGAGAGAGGGAATCTGGGAATATGGAAGATACTTTAACTCTCTTCACAGCTTTTCTAAACATGGTCCCATTAAACAGATCCCCAGTGGAGAGGATGGCTGTGAATGCCGTTTCCATGTACCAGGTGCAGTGCAGCATCTAACGTCTTCCTTCTCCTTTCCTGCACTTATCATGCCTCTAAGCTCTCAGCACTGGTTGGTGCCCACTTCATGTGCATCTCTCTGACAAGACGCGAAGCTCCAGGAGGGCATGCACCATGTCCATGCTGCCCACTGTGCGCTCTCTAGCATAGGGCCCGCACACAGCAGTGCTCAGTGAAGGCGCATCAAATGGATTAACAAGCTATAATCCTCATAACAAACTGGCAAGTTAGGCATTTTTTCCCTCCATTTTACAGATAAGGAAATGGGTGTTTAGAAAGGTTAAATGACTTGCCAAGGAGATACTGATTGGTGGTGCTAGAAACTAAACCCAAGTCTGTTGATTCTAAACACACTGACTCTCTTGGCTACTGAAGTGACTATTCTAGGAGAGCCTCTGCTCGGTCATGGAAGCCATGAAGATACTTGTTTGACATTTTCCTGGATTTAGTACCTTTCGCTAGTCCTTGGTCTCTGCTGATTGGCTCTTTCCTTTTAACTTCTCACTCATTACTTTTTCTAACTTACCTTCATTTAGTTAGTCTCCCCTCCCCCTTTTTTTTGCTCTGAGGAAAAAGGGTCCATCCTGACAAGCCCCATCTAGTCCTCTCCGTGTTCCCACAGAGAAGCCCTAGTCCCTTGCCCTGCCCCAGGAACTCCAGTCAAGGAAAGCTCAGGATCAACCTCACCAGGGCTATCACATGTAATGTATCAGAGCTGAGACTGTCCTGACGAGCTAACAGTAACTTCCTTGTTGCCAAGCCCAGCGGACTCTCCTCAGTGCTCACCAGACTTGTCTTCTCATCTGCCCTTGCCGCTGCTGCCCCCGCCTCTTCTCTTCCCCACGCCTACACCATCTCTCTGCAGCCTCTTCTTCCTCTGTGTCCTTCCGAGGTGGTGGTGGTCCAGGGTTCTCTTTTCATCCTGTACAGTCTCCCTGGAGCACCTCATCTCTTCATAGCTTCCATGTCATTTTTATCCAGAGAATCTCTATATCAGTGGGACAAGGATGGGCTGAGGTAACCTGTTAATAACCCTGAATACTGGTTTTTCAGGTGACGTGAAGGGGCTGCATTCAGATGCAGGTTGTTCTCAGTTCTCACACCACGGGGTGGAACACACTGAGCTATATGTTAATGTTTCTCAACAGCATACGCTTCCAAACTCCAGACCTTTATAGCCACATCCCTGCTCTGTAGTTGGCTTTACATCTCCTTGGCTATAATAGACACTTTCTGGGAAGGACTTTTTCCCCAGCTGCGGGAGAGCTGTTGGCATACCCCCCTCAGCTGGTAGCCCCTTCCAGGACAGCCTCAGCTGGAGAGAACTACCTCACCCAAGGCCTCATCATTTCCCCATTTCCCAGGGTATCCTACATCAAATCATTAATGAGTGTGGAAATAT
Organism: Dasypus novemcinctus; assembly: GCF_030445035.2. Taxonomy (NCBI): domain Eukaryota; kingdom Metazoa; phylum Chordata; class Mammalia; order Cingulata; family Dasypodidae; genus Dasypus; species Dasypus novemcinctus. The sequence continues at coordinate 64,343,409 of NC_080686.1, read as the reverse complement.
AAAGGCTCAGCCATCTTGGCCCAGAGCTCCCTGAGAGGTGAGATGAGTTTCTGGTTAGCTAATGCTGCATAACAAACCATCCCCAAAATTTAGTGGCTTAAAACAGCAACATTTATTTTACTCATGAATCTGAAGTCCTGACAGGGCTCCAGGTGGGAGAAAGTGACAAGGAGATAGCTAGTCTCTGCCTCACCCCAGGGTCTGCTAGGGTGGCTTGAAGTTTAGGGGTTGGATTCATCTGAAGATTGTTACTCGTGTGTTTGGCATTTAGATGGGCAGGCTCAAACTGTAGTTTCTTGGGCATCTCTATCTCTGTGTGGTCCTTCCACATGCTCTCTCTAGCATAGCAGCTTCAGGGTAGCTAGAATTCTTACATATTGACTCAGGGCTCCTAAGATGCATGTCCCAAGAGAAAGAGGCAGGAGGAAATCCTATTGCCTTTGTGTGTGGGGGTGGTACTGGAATCGGGGATTGAACCCAGAATCTCGTATGTGGGAGGCCAGCACTCAACCACTGAGCAACATTGGCTCCCCTGAGTTGGCTCCCTTATCTGTTTGCTTGTTCTTTGCTTGTTTTTGTTTTTGCTCATTGCTTGTGCTTGGTGTCTACTCATCGTATTTTTTTTTTTCACTTGTTGTCTGTTTTTGTTTTTTTTAGGAGGCACTGGGAACTGAACCTGGGACCTCCCTCTCCATGGAAGAGGGTCAACATCAGATTATTAGAAGAACATGCAGGATGGAATATATATTGATGAGGGCATCTTTGGAAAATAAGATGTGTCAAAGCCAAGGTCATCATTGGACCTGCATTGCAACTTGATTACTCCTGTGCCCACTCTTGTATTCTTCTCCTTTCTGCTGGTATCACTTTCAAGAACATACCTTAAAAAATACCCAGCTCACTAATCTGTGTCTCTTTCCAAAGAACTCAACCTGCCATCTTAGCCCCTTAAAATAAGCATGTTCAGAACAGAAGTCATCTTTTCTACCCGCTACTCCTCAATTTTTCTTCTCTGTACCTTACCTCAGTGAATTACTCCATCTTTATCCAACATCAGCCCTTTCCCTCAGCCCCATATCCAGCCACTCTCCCAGTTCCATGTCTCTTGAACATCTTTCACACTTGCCGGTTTCTCTTCTTCCCCATGCCACTATCCTCATCCAAGTTGCTATTGTCTTCTACTCAGGATTTTGCACAATAGTCCCAGAACCAATCTTTTGTATCCTCTCTTGGTTCCCTGAAGCCCAAACTCCACTTGTTGCCAGAATAGTCTTTCTAAATGTCATATGATTATTTCATTTCCCAATTGCCCATATGACAAAGTCCAAGCCTCTTAACTTGGCCTGCGGGATGCTTTGTAATCAAGCCTTTGAAGTCCCCATTTCTCACCCCTGCCTTGTCACACTCTGAGTTTCTTTCAGTTCCAATTTTGAGCATGGTAAAATCCTTCAGCCTTTTCAGAAGGTATTTCCTCCGGGTGGACAGCACTTCATGCCCACCTCCACTCATTCCAGTTCCTCCAGCAAGCCCTCCCTGACTCCTTCGACTGTGTGAGGGGTCCTGACAAGAGCTCCCATAGCTTCCCTCTCACCATAGCACAGTCACATTTCATAGACTTCCGTGTGCAGTCACTTTTCCTGGAGGCTGGATGTTCCACCAGGGCAGTGGCCATGGCAATCTTGTTCGACAATGTAGCTGTGGTGCTTAGCCCAATGCAGGACACACTGTGGACACTCAGGCTGCTGTGCTCAGCCAGACATATTGTGCGCCAGGCAACTCCAGGGAGCCCCATTACATAGCCTGCACTGTGGGTGCAGCCCCAGGGTTAAGGAGAGCCCAACCTAGACACCCACAATGGCCCAGCAAAAATTGTCACTGTATGATCAAGTGAGTAAATAAATTTTTCCATCCTTAGTACAGGTCTCTCTGTTAATAATGAAATTAACATCTGTCTACACAAAAAAAAATCTGATTTCAGTCCCTTTTCTAAATGTCAAAGAATGCAACATGTGCAACTAGAAAGAAATGTAAAAGCCTAAACCTGTGGTTCTCAGTCCTGGATGTACATTAGAATTACCTGAGAGGCTTTTGAAAACTACTGATGTCTGGACCCCATCACAGGCCAGTTAAGCGGATTCGGGGACAGGGGGGGTGCGAGGCATTGGTATTTCTTATATCTCCCCAGGTGACTAATGTGCAGCCAAGGTTGAGAACCTCTGACCTAAAGAGCATCCAAGCACATCCAAGGAGCTTAAGAACCCCATCTGGCAATCATTAACTTCACCCATAAACACCTGTTCAGTAGCAACTAGCCTGAGAACCCAGGAAAAAACATTTTGGGGTAAGTGTATTTCTTCTCTGGTTTTTGGAACTCGGGTGCAGAGAGCTGCGTTTGTCATGTTCATTGTCTCCACTGGCCCACGCAGGGCCCCTCTTGTTTTATTTATTCTCTCTTATCCCCATCGCCCCTCCAAGTTCTTTCCCTCCACCACAGGTATTTGATACAGTATATATTTGTGGTAGAGGCATTCTTATGAAAATGTGTTGTGCTGCTTTGTATGTCTGCATTTTTATTTTATGTACATGGTATTGTGCTTGAGATTCATTCTGATGGCTAACTTTGTACTCCATCCACGTTTTGCTGGGGGTACATCCAGACTGTTGGTTCTAACTGCTGCCCAGTATTCCAGACTGCCCTTTTACCACACTTCCCCCAACCACCCCCCAGTGATATTCACCCACACTGCTTCACGCACCCCAACTCCACAGCACCGCAATAGTCATCCTTGTTTATGTGGTGGATCTATGTGTGAATTTATCGGGGGTAAATCCCCTGTCTCTGGTCTGTGAGGTATTTTTTAGACCTCATGACTTCGGTGTTTTGGCATAATGGATACTTTTACACCAATACATAAAAAAAAAAAAAAGTCCAAATTGTTCATGTAGTGTATTGACTATAATAATGGGACCCAAACAATATGTGGAGTGACTATAAGAAAACAATCCGATACATTCCTAATGCCTGGGAAAGAGATGGCCATAGGATCCCAGTCTCACTCAGTCCTGATACCTTCCCAGGCTGGATTTCTGTGGGGTGGTCTCCAGCACAGACCACTGAGTCACCTCAAAGAAAATGTCTATGAAGTTTAGCCATTTCTTCGCTTGTCCCAAAATGTTATTGGATGAAGGACTTCTAACTTCCCAGGATCTTTTTTTAAAAAAAGATTTATTTTTTATTTCTCTCCCCTTCCCTGCCCTCATCCCCCGCCCCACCCCCCCCAAGTTGTCTGCTCTCTGTGTTCATTCTCTGTGTGTTCTTCTGTGTCCGCTTATATTCTTGTCAGCGGCACTGGGAATCTGTCTCTTTTTTGTTGCGTCATCTTGCTGCGTCAGCTCTCTATGTATGCGGCACCACTCCTGGGCAGGCTACGCTTTTTTTGTACTGGGTGGCTTTACTTGAGGGGTGCACTCCTTGTGCATGGGGCTCTCCTACACAGGGGACACCCGTCTGGCAGGGCACTCCTTGCGCACATCAGCACTGTGCATGGGCCAGCTTATCACGTGGGTCAAGGAGGCCCAGGGTTTGAACCCTGGACCTCCTATGTGGTAGGTGGATGCTCTATCCATTGGGCCAAATCTGCTTCCCTCCAGGGATCTTAACAGAGCAGGTTACATAGGGGCAAAGGCTAAACTTGGATCAAGAAATGGGGTTACATGCATTAAACCTTACCTCTGCTGGCAAAACTAGGTAGGATCAGCCATTTCAATTTGGGAAAGAATGAAGTGTTGCCAAAACTCTGCTACTTATAATCAGCATTATAAGCTGGACAGAATATTGAGATAAGGCCTCACGGTTTAATTGGTAAATATGTACAATGATAGTGACTTATTGAAAAGTCTTTGTACAATAGCTGTGTTATGTAAACCATTACTGTCTATGAGATTTTATTGAAAATGCTTTGTACAACAGCTATGTTATATAATCCATTATTATCTGTGAGATTTCCTAACCAAATTCCTGTGTCTTAAAGCAGTTACCACTTTGGCAAAAGTATTTAGGTTGATGTTGAGTCGTGATAGTTTTTCTGCTTGACCAGGAGCCTCCATAGTTATTGAGCTTTTCTCTGGCTAAGAGAATGTAGTGGTCAATTGTGCAGGCTCTCTGCATGTTCTGTCTCTAGGGCAAAGTGATTATCTTCTCTGTGCCTCAGTTTCCTCACCTAAAAAATATTGTTGGTGCTAGGGCTTGCGGTGTAAGAATTAAATGGGGAAATGCATGTAAGGCACTAAGCCCTACAGTGTAATTAGCCGTGTATAGATGCTCAGCAACTTTCCTTGCGAGGATTTCTTTAAGCATCCTAGTCAGAACTGGGACATTTCAACTCAAAGAAATTTCTTTAGATCCACTTCCTTTATGAGTCCTTCTCTGGCAAACAACAAACTTCTGCTCTCTGACTTCCTGCAGACCTGAGTCTAAACTTCCTTACCTGCCCTTTGCTTTGGGTTGTCCGTACTTTTTTTTTCCATTAAAAAATTTTATTGTAGTATATCATTCATACATGAACCTACATAAACAATAAGTGTATAGTAAAAGTTGTGAACTTCCAAAACAAACATGTATAACAACATATGGGGGTCCCATACATCACCCCACCACCAAAACTTTGCATTGTTGTGAAACGTTTGTAACAAATTATGAAAGAACATCATCAAATATTACTAATAACTAGAGTTTATATTTCCCCAACCCACCCTATTATTTTTTTATTTATTTATTTATTTTTAAAGGTTTATTTTATTTATTTCTCTCCCCTTCCCCCCTCACCATTGTCTGCTCTCTGTGTCCATTCACTGTGTGTTCTTCTGCATCCGCTTGCATTGTCAGGTGGCACCAGGAAACTATCTCTTTTTTGTAGCATCATTTTGCTGCGTCAGCTCTCTGTGTGTGGTGCCACTCCTAGGCGGGCTGCACTTTTTTCACATGGGGTGGCTCTCCTGGCGGGGTGCACTCCTTGTGTGTGGGGCTCCCCTATGTGGGGGCACCCCTGTGTGGCACAGCACTCCTTGTGCATGGTAGCACTGCTTGTGGGCCAGCTTACCACACCGGTCAGGAGGCCCTGGCGATTGAACCCTGGACCCTCCATATGGTAGGCAGATGCTCTATCAGTTGAGCCACATCCTTTTCTCCCCACCCTATTATTTTGTAGTTGTTGTTCATAAACCATACAATTCATCTAAAGCATACAATCAATGGCATTTGGTATAATCACAGAGTTGTGCACTCATCATTTCAATCAGTATTAGAGCATTTTCATTACTCAAAAAAAAAAACACACAAAAAACAATAACAGAAACCAAACCACTATCATATCCATGCGTTAGTGCTATGAATTATAAATCCTATAATATGCTTTCACTGTTTCTATTCATTTCCAAACATTTCCAAACAACTTTTTACCAATTCACAGATTAAACCTCAGCTTTCCATTCGCTAATTACATTCTATTCTCTGGTGATTTATATTCTAGTTGTTAACTCTATGAATTTTGTTAATTATATTTAGTTCATAATAGCAAAATCATACAATATTTGTCCTTTTGTACCTGGCTTGCTTCACTCAACATAATGTCCTCCAGGTTCACCTATGTTGTCATATACTGCACGACTTTATTTCTTCTTATAGCTAAATATTATTCCATCATGTATATATACCACAATTTGTCTATCCATTCATCACTTTATGGGCATCTGGATAGTTTCCATCTTTCAGCAATTGTGAATAATGTTGCTATGAACATTAATATGCAGAAGTCTATTCATGTACCTGCTCTCAGATCTTCTGTGTATATACCTAGTAGTGGTATTACCAGGTCATATGGCAGATCTATCCCTAACTTCCTTAGGAACTGCCAAACAGACTGCACAGGGGCAATCCCATCAACAGTAAACATTCCTATCTCTCCATATCCTCTCCAACTCTTGTAGTTTTCTGTTTTGTTAATAGTGACCATTCCAGTAGGTGTGAAATGATATTTCATAGTTTTGATTTGCATTTCCCTAATAGCCAGCAATGGTGAACATTTATTCACATATGTGTGTGGTTCTTTTTTTTTTTTTTTTTTGCCATTTGTATTTCTTCTTTGGACAAATGTCTATTCAAGTCTTTTGCCAAGTTTTTTAAAAAGAAATGTTACATAAAAAATATAGGGGATTCCTATATGTCCCACCCCCTCCCCCTCCAACACTTTCCCACATTAGCAACATCCTTCATTCGTGTGGCACATCTGTTACAATTGATGAACAATATTGAAGCATTGCTACTAACTGTGGACTATCGTTTACATTATAGATTATACTCTGCCCTGCACAATTTTGTAGGTTATGACAAAATTGTATAATGGCCTGTATCCATCATTGAAGTGTCATTCAAGACAATACCAATGTCCTGAAAATGCCCCCATGTTACACCCATTCTTCCCTCTTCCTCCTCTCAGGACCTCTGGTGGCTACTGCCTTTACATCAATTATGAGTTCTTCCATTGCTATAATAAGTCTATAATAGAATAATAATCTACTTTAGTTCATTGTTCATTCCCCAATCTTGAGGATTCTGGGATGGTGATGCCCACTCTGTTTCTAATTGAGAGGGGCCTTGATCCCACGGGGCAGTTGGAGGACACTATCTTGGTTGCAGCTGCAGACACTCTGTTTCTTGGGATGGGCATTGTCCATTATCATCTCCTTGCTGTCCTAGGTCAGTTCCATGAACTGGAGAGTAGGTGTTGGAACTCTGCTGAGATTCAGGACTCAACCAGCACATGAATGGACTGATGATTTAAGTCTCTGAGACATATATTTAACAAACATATTATAGCTTCAAATAAAAGGGGCAGTGCCCATTTTTAAATACAGTTGGTTATTTGTCTTTTTATTGTTAAGTTGTAGGCTCTCTTTATATACCAACCTATATTAGATCCTTGTCAGATGTGTGATTTCCAAATATTTTCTTCCATTCAGTAAGCTACCTTTTTACCCTCTTCACAAAGTCCTTTGAGGGAAGTGGACTTGGCCCAGTGGTTAGGGCATCCGTCTACCACACGGGAGGTCTGCGGTTCAAACCCTGGGCCTCCTTGACCCATATAGAGCTGGCCCATGCACAGTGCTGATGTGTGCAAGGAGTGACGTGCCATGCAGGGGTATCCCCTGCATAGGGGAGCCCCACGAGCAAGGAGTGCGCCCCGTAAGGAGAGCTGCCCAGTGCTACAGAAAGTGCAGCCTGCCCAAGAATGGTGCCACACACACGGAGAGCTGATACAACGAGATGACGCAACAAAAAGAAACACAGATTCCCATGCCGCTGACAACAACAGAAGTGGACAAAGAAGACGACGCAGCAAATAGACACAGAGAACAGACAACAGGGGTGGGGTAGGAATAAATAAATAAATAAATCTTGAAAAAAAAACACATTCCTTTGAGGTACAAAAATGTTTAATTTTGAGGATGTCCCATTTATTTTTTTTCTTTTGTTGCTCGTGCTTTAGGTGTAAGTTTTAAGAGACAAGGTCTTGTAGATTTTCCCTACACTATTTTCTAGAAGTTTTATGGTCCCTCGATCTTATGTTTAGATCATTGATCCATTTTGAGTTGATTTTTGTATAGGGGTCTTTTGGTTATGGATATCCAGTTCTACCAGCACCATTTATTGAAGAGACTGTTCTGTCCCAGAAAAGTGGACTTGGAAAACTTATCAAATATCAGTTGAGGGAAACAGATGTGGCTCAAGCGATTATGTGCCTGTCTACCATGCGGGAGGTCCAGGGTTGAATTCCCAGGACCTCCTGGTAAAGGTAAGATGGCCCATGCAGTGAGCTGGCCTACATGGAGTGCTGGTCCACATAGAGAGCTGGCACAGCAAGATGACAAAACAAAAGGAGACACAGAGGAGAGACAATAAGAGACATAGCAGACCAGGGAGCTGAGGGTGTGCAAGAGATTGAGCACTTCTCTCCCCCTCCAGAAGGTCCCAAGGTTGGTTCCCAGTGCTACCTAAAAAGACAAGCAGACACAGAAGAACACACAGCAAATGGACACAGAGAGTAGACAGCAAGTATAAAACAATGGGTGTGTGTAAATAAATCTTTTTTAAAAATCAGTTGATCATAGAGGTGAGGATTTATTTCTGGACTCTCAATTTGATTCCATTCATCAATGTATATATCTTTATGCCAATACCATACTGTTGTGACCACTGTAGCTTTAAAATACACAAAGTTCAGAATGCATGACTCCTCCAACTTCACTCTTCTTTTTTAGGATGTTTTCAGTTATTTGGGACCCCTTCCCTTCCAAATAAATTTGATAATTGGCTTTTCTATTTCTTTAGAGCAGGCTGTTGGAATTTTGATTGGGTTTACATTAACTCGATAAATCATTTTGGGTAGGACTGATATCTTCACAATGTTTAGTCTTCCAACCCATGAATACATAATGTCATTCCAGGGAAGGGGGTGTGGCTCAGCTGATAGAGCATCTACCTACTATACGGAGGGTCCAGGGTTCGATGCCCAGGGCCTCTTGACCCGTGTGGTAAGCTGGCCCACACACAGTGCTGCCATGAGCAAGGAATGCCGTGTCATGCAGGGACACCCCTGCATAGGGGTGCCCTACACACAAGGAGTGCACCCCACAAGGAGAGCCGCCCCATGTGAAACAAGCACAGTCCACCCAGGAGTGGTGGTGCACACATGGAGAATTGACGCAGCAAGATGACACAACAAAAAAGAGATGCATGGACTTGGCTCAGTGGTTAGGGTGTCCGTCTACCACATGGGAGGTCCGCGGTTCAAACCCCGGGCCTCCTTGACCTGTGTGGAGCTGGCCCATGCACAGTGCTGATGCGCGCAAGGAGTGCCCTGCCATGCAGGGGTGTCCCCCGCGTAGGGGAGCCCCACGTGCAAGGAGTGCACCCCGCAAGGAGAGCCGCCCAGCACAAAAGAAAGTGCAGCCTGCCCAGGAATGGCGCCGCCCACACTTCCTGTGCCACTGACGACAACAGAAGTGGACAAAGAAACAAGACGCAGCAAATAGACACAGAGAACAGACAACCGGGGGAGGGGGGGAATTAAATAAATAAATAAATCTTTAAAAAAAAAAAAAAAAAAGAGAGATGCAGTTTCCCGGTGCTGCCTGACAATATAAGCGGACGCAGAAGAACACACAGCAAATGGACACAGAGAGCAGACAATGGGGCAGGCTGGAAGGGGAGAGAAATAAATCTTTAAAAAAAAAAAAAAGTCATTCCACTTTTTAAAGTCTTTTTAAAATTTCTTTCAGAGTATAGGTCCTGCACAACTTCAGTTAAATTTATTCCTAGATATTTGAGTCATTTTGTAGGTATTGTAAATGGAATTTTTTTTCTTGATTTCCTGCTAAACTTGTTCATTACTAGTGTTTAGAAACACTACTGATTTTTGTGGGTTGACCTTGTATCATGCCAGTTTGCTGAACTCATTTATTAGCTCTAACAGTATTGTTGTAGATATGTCAGAATTTTCTAAATATAGGATCATGTCATGGGTGATAAGTGTTTGTATTTAATGTGTTGGGTTTTTTTTTTTCTGTCTAACTGGATTAAAATTTGAGGGAAATGACAGTGTCTTCCATTTTCTTAGCAAATTCAAGGACACAATATATATAGACTAGAAGAATGCTTTTTGTACTCACTTTCAAAGTCCCTTTAAAATATTGCTAGCAGGGAAGCAGATGTGGCTCAAGTAATAGATAGCCTACCATATGGGAAGACCTGGGTTCAATCCCTGGGGCTTCCTGTGAAAAAGAAGAAGAGAAAGCGTACCTGCGTGGTGAGCTAGTGCCGGTGTGGTAAGCCGAGTGCCTGTGCGGCGAGCCAAGTGCTCATACAACAAGCCAGTGCCTGCACAAGTGAGTCACGCAGCAAGATAATAATGCAACAAAAGAGACAAAGGGGAGGGTCAAGGTGAAGCACAGCAGAAACCAGGAACTGAGGTGGCACAGCTGACAAGGAACCTCTCTCCACATCAGAGGCCCCAGGATCGAATCCTGATGAATCCTAGAGGAGAAAATGAGAAGACCAAAAAAAGAAATAGCTATAGAAGATCACACAGCAAATGGATACAGACAGCAAAAACAGGGGGAAGGGGAGAGGGAAGGGAAGAGGGAAATAAATAAATCTTTAAAAAAATATTGCTAGCATAAGAAGAATTGCATTCTCTTAGTATAGTGTATAAATTAATTAATGAAACTTGAACAGGATAAGTTTTTATTCCTTCTTCCCAAGAAGAGTTGAGCTGGTATTTTCTGTGACCATCTCTGGTCAGGTAGTCCATGTCACAGTGCCTCTTTGCTCCAAAGCACCCACCAGGGTCGGCATTCCCTTGCTTTGGACACAGAGGAGTATTTAGTGCTGTTACTTTTTCCATGTGGGGACTTCCTGTTGAAGTAAACAAGCAGCATAAATCCTCTGTGTGTATGTGAGTATATTTGTGTGATTGTGTGTTTTTGTTCTAAAAAGTCACTTCCCTTTGTCATTTTTTTCAGCCTCCCAGAATTCACATACCATCACAGGTAATCATCTATTATTATAAAACACTGGGGAGTGGAGGTGGCTCAAGCCATTGCCTCCCTCCCACACGGGAGGTCTCGGGTTTGGTCCCGGTGCCTCCTAAAAAGAAGACAAGCACACAACGAACAGACACAGAGAGCAGACAGCACAAAACAAGGGGAGGGGGGAGAAATAAAAAAATAAAATAACTCTTTTAAAAAAAAAACCCGTCATTCCCTCTTACAGGTAGGAAGGGGAAATATTTCAGTTGCTTCAGCCAGCCACTAATTGATTCAGGTAGTTTTTTGACATTTGAGTTAAAACACACTGCTTCCATAACAGGAGAAATGCTTTCCGCAGGGGGATATGGCCTTCACATTCTACTACAATGCTTACTTTTAAAGCATGAGCTGATTTCTGCAGCTCATCGTTCTTCCTGTAGTGAAAGGTTCCCCTTCTGACATTTTCTTTTCTTTTTTTCTTTTTGCTGACCCAATGGTTGAAACTAATGACTTGGATTTTATCCTTTTTCTACACACTCAAGGAAATCTTATGAACACCTTCAACACCTCTCCCTTTTAAATCTCAGTATTACCTTTTCTTTCACTTCATTATTTTGCAATCTCCCTTGCTTCTGAACGGATTTTTGATGACTAGTTTAAGAAAGAAAAAATATTCCTTTCTCATATCATTTATTCAATGAATCCTGCCACATCCTGTAAGTTTCTCATCAATGATCTTATTAGTTCCCTTAGGGCTTTGAATCCCATCTTCAGCAGAAATCAGTGCCTAGAAGAGGGACACCCAATGACTGGGGACAAAGGTGAAGGCAGATGGGGGTGAGTGACAGTGAAAAGAAGGAGCCTGATGGGGCTCCCATTGCCGTATGGTCTTAATTGGCTGTTTGTCTTCAGACTCATTAACCAAAGCACTTGGCTAAATAAGGAGCCCACATACCTTTCTCTGAAAGGGGGGTCACAGGATCTCTTGAATTTTAATTTCAGGAGAGTCAGAACCTTTGACCTCCTTCCTTACTGAGTCAGACCCCCATTAACTGTTTGACCCCTGATTGGCTCAAGTACATAACGAATGTGATATTCTTGGGGCAGCATCTTGTAGAAGTTAGCAAGCACAGGCTGGGGAGCCAGGGCAGCTCAGTGGCTGAGTGCCTGCTTTCCATGTATGAGGTCCTGGATTCAATCCCTAGTGCTTCCTACAAAAAAAAAAAAAGAAAGCAAGAAAGCATAGACTTTGGAATCCCATAGGCCTGAGTTGAACGCTAGACTCTGCCCATTTACCAGCTTGGTGACCTTGGGTGGGTTATTTAATGTGTCTCAACTTCAGTTTCTTCCTATGTCGAGAACAATAGCCACACCTGTGACTATTCTTGGGCATTTCTGTATCCAGGTCAAATGAGAACATGCGTTGAGCAGCTGTGACGGGCCAGGCGTTCCTTGCATAGACACCATGGGCTGACCAGGATGGACACGGTCCCACATGGTGCCTCAGGGCTGGGAGGGGTTAGAGGCAGGAGAATGCAGATGGTTATCTAAGCAGAGCCCCGAGGTGGAGTGCAGGGGAGGCAGCCTGGCCATCTCCCACAGAGGGAACGGCATGTGCAAAGGCTAGGAAGGGAGCAGTGACTTGGTCTTCTCAGTGCTCAGTGGGCCCTGGAGCACAGAAGGGGAGAGGCCTAGGGTGAGGCTGGGGAGATGTATCACTGCAAGAACAGCAAAGTCTGGCACAAGGCAGGGTTCAGAGAGGAGTAAGAGGCTGTTGTTTTCATTCAGATGCAAAACCGTGGTGCTCTAAATGAGACAAGAGGCAAAGAGGATGTGCGGAGGTCATTGGATTTAAGAGATTCAGAAATTAGAGTCCATGGGACATGGTGGGTTTAGTCTGCATGGCTTCAACAAAAATTTCCTACGCTCGCCATCTGTTACTTGCAGGACCTTGACCTTCCACGGAGCCAATGTCCAGTAAACCTCACCACACGTGTTCACCCCCATCTGTCCCCTGAATCCTGGTTGATTTTGCCAGGTGTGGGGTTCTGGCCTTGCCCTACAGGCAAGGGGTGAGGGGTGGAGTGTCCTGGGACATTCCTGTTTTAGAAAAACCAGAACATTGAAGTGTCAACACTTGAGAATTTGGGTGTTGACATCACCCATTTTAGTGCACGGGGCAGTCCTTTGATTTTTCTCCTCTTCTGAAAGTCTGCTTTGGGATCAGTGTGGTGGCCAAAAGAAAGGCTTGGAGAGGGAAAGTCATCCTAGGCAGCCCCTGTCAGGCAGTCAGGTGAATTAGGGAACCCAATGGAGAAGGGCAATGATGGGAAAGATTCCAAACTGTAATCCAAATCACCCTCTCCTTCAAGGTGACTTTTCTATTTATACTTTGTATCCTTTGATACTAAAATCTGTTGAAAGTCCCTGATCCTACACCAACAAAAAGGCACGTAGAGGCATTGAGAAGTGTGAGGGATGGCAGGGAAATCAGCCTAGAACTGGTGGTATTGCTTGGACAGGAAGTGAAAACTATAATGGGCATAAGGAAACCACAGAGTCCCCCCTTCATGGTGCTGGAGAACAACATGTAGAGAACTCTGAATTATTTTGAAATTACTTTTGATGGTCAGATATACCTTTCTAAAACCGGGCCACGTGGGTCACTATTTTAATAAGGTTATATCAACAGCAGCAGCAAAAGTAGCTGACATTTACTGAATCCTTGGTATGTGAGAGGCCCTGTAGCAGGCAGGGAACTTCATCTCATTTCTCTGCAGAATGATGCTATCTGTGAAATACGATCATTGTTCCCATTCTACAGATAAGAAAGCCTAGACTCAGAAAGTTGATGTAACTTGCTCAGTGTTCCAAGGTTGGTACATGGTGGAAGGAACCAAGGAAAATCATTTAAATTAGGACATTTGGGGTTTGATAGAAGTTGAGAGCTAAGACAGTTTATGTGTGGAAAGTTTGGTCTTTGATAATAGGAAAATAATGCTAATTGGGAGTGTTGTGTAAATACTGTTTAATATGTATTTTTAAGCAACCACATTGTGGTCTCTGTGTTTCTAGAGATCTGCACATGGAGATGAAGTACGCATTGGTCCAGCTGGACCTCTAGAGGCCCCTTCAGTACACACTGCTGCTTTGTGAAGATCACGGCATCCCTAGCACAGAGTGGCCCACGTGAAGTAATGGTGCCCCCAGAGGACAAGCCAGCTGGGCTTCTGGTTGGCATTCCCCTTATTGGGCCCAGGTACTCTATGCTGTACTCTCCCAAAGTGGAGCTGGGGAGAAGGATGCTAAGCAGGCCTGCAGACTGACCAAGTCCACCATCCCACAGTCCTGATGGAGTTTCCCTCTTGGGAGCCACCCCGACCGGTTGGGCACTGGTAGATAAGTCTGAACTGAACGAACCAAGCAGGAAGTGCCAGTTCCTCCTCTGCACAGAGTGATCCTGAGCTCTTTGTAGAATAATCTGTCCAGCCCAAGAGGAGGAAAAAAAAACAGCAAAATCTGGCCCCACAATGCCGCCGTGTCTCAGAACCTTGCTGGAGATCCCGTGCTCTCTGCCTGGAGTTGTGAAATCCCCTGATTTTGCTTGCCCACAATTTTCACCAACTCTCATTGCCCCTCAGTAAGGAACCTGACTAGTTTTGGGGGGCATTCTGCAGCTCAACCCTACCCTCTCCGCCTCAGTTTCCTTGTATGTAAAATGAAGTGTTTGGATTCAACAAGCCTGCAGTTTTGATTCTGAATCCATTAATTGTAGAGTAAAAAATGAATGCCAATGCTATCAAAATATTAACCCTCCCAATTTGAAAAGGGTCAGTTTTGTTAGGTGAGATGCAGAGGTGGAGTGGGAGTTAAGATGGCCCATATTCTCTCCAGGTGGGGAAGCCCCCAGGTTAGCCCACACTTGAGGGCAGTCTCAGACCCGGGAACCTAATCGGATTGGGTCCTGAGCTGATCCAGGTGCCCCAGCAGCAGTGCACTCAGCCCCAGCTAACACTGGTGTGGAGGCACCCACCTTCCCGGATGTGTGCCTTCCGCCTACTTCAAGTGGCATCAGTGAGAGAAAGGAACATGGTACTGGGGCTGGAATGAGAGAAGAGAACCGAGGAGTGGTGCTGGGAGAGACCTTTACAATCCTTCATTTTACTAGAGAGGGTAAGTGGAGTCCCAGACCCTTCAGGACTGAGCCCCGGGGCCACTGTCTCCACCGCCAGCCAGAGCCAGAGGAGAGGAAGGGAGTGCTCACCCACAAGTCACCTCGGTTTTTAATCCACCCTGGGGAATTTGCTCTCCATTCGGCCAGGGTGACCAGCGTGCGGTTTCCATGGGTGACTTGGGGCTTGGGATTTCCTCTCGCGAGCCCGTGCCACCCCGACCCAGGCCTTCCGGTCATCTTGCATTACCCCTGTGTGCTAGCCCAGAAGCCCCAAACAGCACGTGATCAGCTTTGCCATCCCGGGTGAGGGAGGAAAAAGAACCCTAGTGCCAGCTGAAGAGTCATCGTTCGAATTTAAACCAGCCCCAGTTAAAATAATCAGGGGAGCTCAGGAACGATGGAAAGGTCAAAGGTTTGCAGGTTTAGGGTTTCGTGGGAATATGCGCGTGTTTGGACCTGGCCCAAGTGCTGGGGTGACCTGTTTGACAGGTAACAATTAGAGAGTAAGAGCTTGCCTGACTGGAATGTGGCTGCAGAGGCAGGCACCAGGGATCTGGTTTACCTGCTCAGCAGGTGGGGCCTGCCGGATCCAACAGGCATGTGCACGCACGGCATTCCAGAGAGTCGGTTTTCTTTTACAGACACGGCGATGACTGCAGGGCACAAAAGGGTGGGGTTGAACCCTGGCTGGGAGCCGTTAGCTATTTGCAAAGTAAAGAAGCAAAATAAATAGTTCCCTGAAGACAGCACAAGGAAGAAACTTGCAGTTTCTTTGCAAGGCATTCAGAACTTTTTTTTTTAATATTGAAAATGAATGTGTGCTTCTTGTCTCAAGACTTGAGAAACCTCAGACTGGTACAACATGCCAAAGATAATATAATTGAAAAGTGACCCCCTTCCCGCCCTCTTTGTCCTTTTTTTAAAAATAGGATATAATATTGTTGAAAGCCAAAGACAGGCTGTTTGAAGGGCAGTGTCTTGCTTGAGAGGTCCAGAAATGTTTTCTCTTTCTCTAAGTACTGCTGCAGAAGACACACAGAAAAACAAAATACCAGGTTTTTTTTTCCCCCTCGAAAAATGATAGATAATACATACATTTTTGAAAGTTAGAAATGCTGTTTTGGTAAAAAACATTTCTGAAGAAAGTAATTTGAATAAGCAGTTTCCCTCTCCTTGTGGTTTAAAATAAGAGAATATTAAGATAATAATATACAAGTACTTGTGTGTGTATATATAGATATATAATATACAGTACAATATAGCCTACACAGGACACAGACACACAGGTACAGAACATGACTTTCTTTGGAGCTACCAAAGGGGCTTTTGCCACTTCCCAGTATCATATATATGTGTCTGAATATATATGTATGTATATATATGTGTGTGTATATACGTGTGTGTGTATATATATATTATATATATATATTTTTAAAGGAGGTACCAGGGATTGAACCCACGACCTTGTACATGGAAAGCAGGTGCTCAACCAATTGATCTACATCTGCTCCCCCATTTTCTTTTTTTTTGATGAGAAAGGGAGAAGTCATGAAAAGAGAGACCGGGTCTTGAAAATTCAAGTGCCATTAGGATCACTCAATCAAAACTCTTAGAGAATTTCCAAATAATCTTTTTCCTTTCATTCATCAAGTTAGTTTTCTAAAAGAATAATATCTCCTTTTCTTTCACAGTTTCCCTTTATTCCAAAAATTATCAGCTCCTCAGAAATGATAGGTACATTCCCTTCCTCTACGAACTCGCAAAGCACTGATGTCCTAAGCTACATTCCCAGGACACACACAACTGAATGCCTGGGAGTGAGACCTGAGAGGCAACTCAGATTTGGTAGCTACTGATTACATTGAGAGTACTTTGCCAGTTCAAAGAGTTAATTATAGTGAAGCAGAGGATCTTAAAATTCAATTTGCAGAAAACAAGCAATCAAACAAAAACTTAACTGTCTCATTGTTGACTATTGCTAGTGGTAAAACAACTGCTAGTGCCACAATTTAACTCTTCAGGTATTTGTACAATGTGAATATTATTGTGTACAGATTACCAGAATTAATCAAATGTCGGTAATAACAATAATCAAAGGTACCACAATAAAAAGTATGGATTTGCTAAGAAGCAAAATTTAAAAGTCAGAACAGTAACAATTTACCTGTACTGTGCTCTTACTATGTGCTCTATACTGTGCTAAACTGTCTACATTTTCTCATTTAATCTGCACAACAATCCTGAGGCAGGTATTATCATGACCCCCGTTTTACAGACAAGGAAACTGAGTCACAGAGAAGTTCTGGAACTTGTCTGAAAGCATACTATTAGTAAGCGGCCATGCTAGGATCTAAACGCAGGCAGCTCATTCATTCATTCAGTTAATGCCAGGGGTTTGCAATACAATGATGAACAAGACAGAGGGGGTCCTACTGTAACGATTTCCTCTGACTCCAAATCCTGTCCTCTTAACTACCCCCACATGACTTCAGTGTGGTACGCATATTTTAAATTCCCTTCAATTCTGCTATTACCTCTCACACCACCAATTACCATACCAGAGACCTCCACCTGCACCTCTGTCATTCCCCAGCCAAGCCCAGACACCCTCAGGGTCTCAGTGCAGCAAAGGACAGTGACTGTTTTCAGGACTCAGATTGCATTTATACGCTAGCACTGCTTTATGTGTCAGTGTGAGAGCAGTAAATTAAAGCTGGAAAGTTCTGAGGGCAGAGCTTACTCTAGGTGTGAAAAGCCACTCTGTTTACAAAGTATCTTATCAATAATAAATATTTGGATGTTGGTTTTCATCCCTTGATAACTGGAACTCTGTCTTCATGGCTTCTGACATAATGACTGCTTCCAGTGAATCCTGACAACACACACACACACAGAATTAGCTTACACTTTATCACCCAAAGTGAGGCACCCTAAGCTCATTTCCTAACCCTGTGTCATTGTGTATTTTCCAACAAGGTGATGTTTCTTTTTTCCCTCAGACTGTTAATATTTCCTTCTGATAGGATATATAAATCCTGAAATTTGTGTTCTTTGACCAACCCATTCCTTGTGTGCCTTTGATCAAACTTGTAGGACAGACACAACTACTTTGGACCATTTTTATTGGCCACAGAAAGGCTTACTTGGAATGGAGTAATAAAAGTAATAGTAATAACAAATAGTAAAAGTGATAAGTACAATGAGGGCCTGCTATGGGCTAGACACTGTGCCAAGCACTCTACATGGACCAGATCATTTAATAATTATAGCAACCATAGGTATATATTATTATTGCAAGTCAGGAAATCTGCCACAGAGGTTAAATAACTTACCTGAGGTCATACAGTTAAATAATGGCAATGCTAAGATACAGAACTAGACCTATCAGATATTAGAGCCCACATCAGGCAGGATATGGAAGTAAATGATTTGTTCTCTAAGGTTTTGTGATTCTGAGATGCTCTGCTCTAGTCTGCTTTGAACAGTGATCAGAAGTTCTTCTGGCCATTATGTTTTAAATGGGAAAATAAACCTGAAGCAAGTTCTCAGGAAAGCAACCAGAGTGGAGAAGTTGCTTAAACCATATCATGGGACCAAGGGTTTAAGGAACCGAGAATATTTATAGCCAGGAATTGAGGAGCTGGCAAGATGAAGAATACGGTAACTACTTTCAGGTAATTGAAGGAATGACAGGTCCAATAAAGAATAGCTTGTTTTGTGTGACTTCAAGTTGGAAAACCAGGACTAACGGAGAGCTGATGCAGCAAGATGACGTAACAAAAAAGAGACATAGATTCCCGTGCCGCTGACAATAACAGAAGCGGACAAAGAACATGCAGCAAATGGACGCAGAGAACAGACAATTGGGGTGGAGGGGGGAGAAATAAATAAAATAAATCTTAAAAAAAAAAAAGAGAGAGAAAGTTGGAAGGAGAAAGACTTGGATTCTATATGTAAACAAGCTTGTTTTTCCTCAGACTGGAAAGGGGTGGAAAGAATGTTTAAATCCCAGTTCCACCACTTTAGTAAGCATTTGTTCTTACATTACAGAATCCATTCCCCTCCATTCTGAATGGGAAAAAAAAAAGCCTACTTTCTTTTGGGGAAATAACTTTTCCCTATTGGGAGCAGTTTTGGGGGACAATCAATCAAGTTGTACAACTTCTTGCCAAGAGCAGAGCATGGGACCTAAGTTGCCCAATCATATTATTTTCCCCCAAGACATACTATCTTGACCTGGGTAATCCTTGGATAGAAACATGGCTGGGACTGATTCTTCCCTGGTCAGTGCCCTGTCCAAACCGAGAATTGGCTCCTACCTCTGGATCCTGGAACTGCCCTGCTTCCTGTCTCTACCAAGTCTGGTTCTTTAATATTCTCTCAATTCTTTGATCTCTCTCATGTCTCTCCAATAAAGTTAATTTTTTTTTTTTTTGCTTAAGTTAATAGAAATCTTTTTTCTAATGTGAGAAAAAAGTTCTAACTGGTGCAACCATTTAATTAGATGCTTGACTTTGATCTTGTGAAACAACTTAACCTCTCTGGGCCCTAGTCTCTTCATTTGAAAATAACTTCATAAGGCTTTGGAGTGTAAAATGAGATAACATTTATAAAGAGAAAGGTGTATAGATGATGCTCAAAAAAATATTCATTCTTCTCCCTTTCTCCTCTAAAGGATAAATTAGCTCTTTCCAGAAAAATTGAGAGATAATGTATATGAAGTAGCCAGCATAGTGCCTAACCTATCGTAGGTGTTCCAAAAATGGTAGCTACGGAAATGATCGGATTATAACACTCTGACACTGGAATTTGGCCAAGAATTTGAAAAAAAAAAATCCATTTGGCCAAGTATTTGCAGAAGAGATGCAACCATGAGATGGGTGGGTAGACATGGTGGCCTCATTTGTTTCCTACCCTGAGAGTCTGTGATTCTATATTAGAGATTTAGCCCTGTCTTTAAGGATTTGTGACTCCTTTAAAGTAAAATTTTAGACACAAGAGTCTTGGTATGAGGACCGACGTACTTGGGTATGTTCCCTGGGCTTGACGTCCAAGCCCACACTGAGTAGGAGTCATTGCCCAGCCTGCCCTTGGAGCAACTGGAATGGTCACTCAGGTTACCGTCCAC
Organism: Dasypus novemcinctus; assembly: GCF_030445035.2. NCBI lineage: Eukaryota > Metazoa > Chordata > Mammalia > Cingulata > Dasypodidae > Dasypus > Dasypus novemcinctus. The sequence continues at coordinate 64,323,523 of NC_080686.1, read as the reverse complement.
AAGACCACCTCACTCAGGGCTTCCACCATGATTTTGTCATAATTAGGGCCAGGAAGTTATTCAAATTGTTCAAGAAAGAATGGGGCTTATTGAAAGGGTATTTGCATGGTAGCTCTGGAAGAGTTAAGAAACCCAGCTTCAGGAAAGGCAGGAATCAAAACAGCTCTGAAACATGCTCTCTTCTCATTTCAACTCTTCTCACAGCAAAGTCTCCTGAATTGCCTTTTTATATTCTTCCTTCTCAGTTGGATATATCTGATTATTGTCTACACAGCCAGAATGGATGTTTGGTTTCCAACTGTTAGAAATAACCTCTTCTTGAGTGTCTTTGCCTTAATTCCCGAGAGAAGGATTTGACTGACTTACTGGTTGAGCCAGGCTATGTCACAGGCTATTGGCCTATGGAGAGGCCATCCCTAAGACTCATCCTCACCAAGCAGAATCAGCTGAGTCTGGGGAGACAAAATTGCATAGTCTGTTACCCACTCAGCAGGAGCTGTGGACTTCAGGAGACATTAGAGCTATCTGGTAAGAGGCGTCTTATCTGTGATGGTATCAAATTATAAGACACTTTATTATATACGAAATATTTCCTTTGAGGTCTATTTTCCCACCATTTTCTTTCATTTTTTAAAGGAGCATCATCAAAGGTTATGTATCTAGTCTAAATTCCTTAGGAAGTGCCTTGCCATTGACCACAGGGCTACATGCAAGTTTCCTTTCTGTGGTGGATACCAAATGTTGAATTTAAGCACCTGGATTAAATAGTTCTTTGACTGTGTTGTGTAGAATTCATAAGCTAGCACTAAAATGTTTCAACTGAACAGCTCTGATTTCCAGTTGAATGAGAGCTGAAAAGAGGACCTCAGGCCACAGCATGGGAAGAAAATGAGAGCCAGTAAGAAGAAGAAGGAGTAGAATGAAAGACCTGGGAAAGAACCAAGGCCATGGAAGATGCTTCTGGAATGGACAAAGAGCTGGCCAGGAGGAACCAAACAAGAACGGTTTTCCAATTTGAAGGCCAGAATATCTAAAAATGAAACTAGATAAAGAGTATGGAGGGTCAGGAGAGAAAGAGAATTGACCTGGATGAGTGCTGGACACCAGCGATTGTATTGAGTGTCTGCCAGGCACTTACGATCTTATCCAAGCCAGGAGCTGCTTTTTCCTTTTGTTGTCTCTAATTGCCGACCTGTATTTGGTTTGAACATTTATAAGTTCTCAGTTGTTATGATCTCATGACCTCTGACTACAGGGAGGTTCAGGAGGTAGGAAGAAGGATCTATTTCTATGACCAGGATGAGGTCTTAAACTTTTAATGCAAGTGAGAGGGGAGTATCTTAGAATTGTCCTTGGAGATAAGGGCCCTGGGAAGTTTTGAAAGCCAACCTAGAGACTGCAGTCCTTTTGTTGTAGTCTTGCATGCCACTCACATGTCTGTGAGATCTGACCCCAGGGCTGGGCTCACATCTTTCCAATCGGTTTTGGAATATTACTTTGACATAGCATTACCAAGTATAGCAGTTTGATAATATTGATGAATTTCAAAAAGAAATGTTGGATTATGTTTGTAAACTGATCTTTTCCTCTGGGCATATTAGATTATATTGGATTCAATATAATCTGATATTTGATTAAGTAATTTAAGTATATTTGATTAAGTAATTATGTAAACCTCTTGTGCCAGTAGGGTGTTGAGTCCCTACCCTTTAGTGGGTGGGGACTCACAGATAAAAGGCATGGCAAAGGACAGAGTTAAGGGTTTTTGATGTTTGAGTTTTGATGTTAGAGTTTGATGCTGAAGCCTTAAGCTGGAGCCCCAGGAAAAAAGGAACCCTGAACCCAGAAAGAAGCAAGACCCTGGAAGGGAGGAACCCAGGAAGTCCAAACCCTTGTAGACGTCGACAGCCATCTTGCTCTAACAAGTGAAAAGAGACTTTGGTGAGGGTAGTAAATTATGCTTTATGGCCTGGTATCTGTAAGCTCCTACCCCAAATAAATACCCTTTATAAAAACCAACCGATTTCTGGTATTTTGCATCAGCACCCCTTTGGCTGACTGCAAAAGATTACCCCCTGTCTCCCTGTAGGAGTGAGCTTTACTGAATCACCCATGGGCCTCTGGGGTCTGGGCTAAGAAGAAAAGCCTGGGTCCAAACCCACGTCATATTTGAGGATGAATGCTTGATCCTCCTCTGAGGGTGGGTAAAGCCTCTGCAAGTTGATTACAAATGTTCCAGATAGAAATCTTTGAGGCGGGAACTTTGCAAACATGAACAATGACAGAAAACTCTACAGAAAGTCTCACCTTAATCATTCCTCAACGTTGTGAATTTGGAGAACTTAATGAGACATTTTAAATAAAGAAAGGAATTACTTAAAGGCTAAGTCTGGGACCAGTTTAAAAAGGCAAAGGGAAACCTACATTGCCCTTCAGGATATTATTCACCCTACGGAAACAAAGTGTGTTTGTTCGCAGTAAACATGTCAGAACCGCAGCTATAGAGGACAAGTGTAGACTGGTTGCTGTCCAATCTGCCAATTTCAGATGAAAGACCAGGATCTGATAAGTAACAGATTGCCATGAGAACATTTGCAGGGAGATCTTTTCTGGTTCCTCATTTCAACACCAATCATCTAAATGTATCAATAAATGTCTGAGACAACTGCTGTTCTTATGATATATTTACAATGATCATCTGAAGGGGGAAAATGCTGTTTGATGGCAACTTAAATCCCATGACTGTCAAACACAAACAAGCAGCCCTTGTGCTTACAGGATACAATAGGCCAGGGTAAGACCACATCCCGGAAGTGTACAGACAAATACTTACATCCTAGTCTTGAGCAGACCCCACCTCCTCTCTGTACACCAGTTAATACATCTCTATAAAGGAGAGAATTAGCCTACCTCAGCGTATCCCACGCTTCAACAACTTGCATACTATCCCTCCATGATCTTTGCCATATGGATTGTAATATTATTTGCTTTATCTTTTTCCTCTAAAGCAACTCCCCCTTCCTTTTTTTTTTACCTGAATAGATTATTGCTGAATAAAATTGCTAGTTTCTTCCAAGTCAGTTTTCACTGGAAATTAGCTTTGATAGGCTAATTTTCCCAATACCAATTGAAATAAATACGTAACTATTAAAAGAAAAAAATGTTGGTCTAGACTTCTTATAGATGAAGAGTCAGGACTTGCCCTTTGGGTTTGCCCCTTTCATTTCTTTCTTTATTTTTAAAATAACATTTAGGTGTTTTTTTTTCCCCCCAAAACTTTTAAGTTAATTGTACAATGTAGAAAACTGAAAAGCACAAGAAGCAAAGAGCACAAAAGTTATCTGGAAGCCCAAGCAATTTACAGTTTGACATATCTTTCCAGGTCCTGTGTGTATATATACAGACAACTGAGCATACATTTTTATGTGGTTGAGATCACACAGAATGTATCTTGCTTTTTCACTTACGGTGAATATTTACCGATCCAAAGTCCCAAAACCATGAATATTGTGATAACCAAGAATACGTGACACCAACTCAATCAGGGGAAAAAAAATATTTCCGCATCTTGGGGACGAAATGTCATAAAAGACAAAACTGGCAACATGGATACATGGATAAATCATCTCATGTAACCATGAGTTGTGTGAAGACCACATTTTGGAAAGCACCTTTCCAGCTGTGTAAGAATGCGGATTAGCTAAGACTTTACACAGTTTGCCTAGTTCATCTGTGGAAGAGGCTGGTTGATTCCAATGCCCTCACTAATGATCCTGGGTTAGTCACGTCACCCTCTAAACCTTAATTTCCTTATCAGAGGAAATTTGACTACATGCATTCTGAGTTCCTTTTTGTATCCAAGTTGGGCGATTCTGTGTTCAGAGCCTAGCATCTGAGTAGGAGAAGATGCCAGGAGATACATGTCTGTAGCCACAGTCATTTCCCTGGCACCACCCCATAAGCTTGCTTAATCTTCCTGGGAAATTTGCAGAACTTTGTTTTTTGTTTTTTGTTTTCATTAGCAATGGTTAGGGACAGTTTCTCTTAACCAGTATATAGAAGAAAAAGTCCCCTTCTCTAGTTTGAATGAGTTGCATGGATAAGAAGGCAAAAATGGAATTTGGTGGATGGCTTTGCCAAATTCTCTGGAATGCTCTTAGGGAAAAGGAAAACCTAATCGAATTCCTCTATACCTGAGAGCACAGTGATGATAAATAATGAGATCAATAATGCATAATTAATAGCAATGTACTATCTGTCTAAAATAGTAATGTCAAGTCACTTAACCTCATGGAGTCTTTATCTCCTCATTTGTAAAAGAAGTTTGAAGTGAGTTGTGGAACTTCTCTCATCTCTAAAACTCTTTGATTGCATGATTTCAACTTTCATTTTTTTAAACAAAAAGGTGTTGGGATTTAAATTGGACAAAATCTCTTAACAAATTTGGCAGTAGTAGATAAGTTATCTTCTAGGATAATGTTTATCAATCTTGTACATATGCAAGTTTTATAAGTTTCTGGAACTTTTATGGTCTGTAGTATAATTGAATCTAAATGTTACATGGCTATGTTACTCATTATTTCATTTATCTACTCAGACATTCTTTCTTCAAACGTGCCTTGCACACTTGTTATGTACCAGGGAGGGGATCGTGGTGATGACAACTGTAGCTCTGGATGGAAACTGGCCTGGAAGTGAATCCCATTTCCACTACATATTTGTTCTGGGCCTTGGGCAAGAAAATTAACTCACTTACACTTCAGTTACTTTATCTGTAAACCAGAAATGACAATAACATCGGTGATAATTATAAGGTTTTTGAAGATTAAAAGAGATAGCAGGTTGTACACTTTGGATGGATTGTATGCTTTATTAATATGCATCAAAAAAGTTGATTAAAAAAAGAGCAGGTGGAAAGTCAAGGACCCAGAATATAGTAAACAGTCAGTAAATGATAGCTGTTATCATTCATCCTCTTCATCATCACTATCATCAGTTATCATCAGTCGTCATCAATCACCATCCTGGGATTCAAAGATGATCTTGACATTAACTCTGCCTTGCAGAATTCACAATCTAATAGGGGGAGACAAGCACATAGGCAAATATGCTTTGCAATATAGGATGATAAGGACACAAATAGAAGTCTGTACTCATTTTAGTGTGGGAGAGGGACTACATTCCAATATAGGGGACAGGGTGGACTCAAAAAGCAGTAAAGGGGAAGTGGATTTGGTTCAATGGATAGAGCATCCTCCTACCACATGAGAGGTCCAGGGTTCAAACCCATGGCCTCCTGACCTGTGTGGTGAACTGGCCCACGCACAGTGCTGATGCGCACGAGGAGGGCTGTGCCATGCAGGGGTGTCCCCCTCATAGGAGAGCCCCACGCGCAAGGAGCACACCCCATAAGGAGAGCCGCCCAGCATGAAAAAAGTGCAGCCTGCCCAGGAGTGGCGCTGCACACACGGAGAGCTGACACAGCAAGATGACGCAAGTAAAAGACAAGAATACAGAGGGACACAGAAGAACACGCAGTGAACGGACACAGAGAACAGACAACTGGGGGAGGGGCGGGGAAGGGGAGAGAAATAATAAATCTTAAAAGAGAACAAAAGAGAGCAGTAAAGGAGAAAAGGAGAACATATTTATAAAGAATGCTAGGTCTGAAAACTTAAAGGAAGGTCTCTTGGTGAATAAGATAGAATGAAGCATTTCAGGCAGGGGACAGCCTCAGACAGTGGGATTAATGTGAAACATTGGCACTAATCAGGATTGTTCGTTAGAAATCATTCATTCTGTAACATGGGATCTCAACTTGTTTGTGATAGAGAAAGCAGGTTCTAACCAAAGCCTGGTGAGATGCTATTAATCAGCTGGATAAGCCAGTATTTGAATATTCATTTCTACTGCTCAGAAAATTTTTTCACTTGAGGATAGCACAAAAAGAGAAATTCTGGTTTTGATCCACCAGAATCATTTAGCAGATCTAGTGCTTTTCCCTTGGGAGTTCAGGTAACAGGACACCTCAGTGCCAGCTCAGAATGGATAAGGAAACAATGGGAGTGGGGGAGAAATAGCCTAGTTCAGATGAGGTGGTTAAAATGTAATTTGTCTCTTTTGGTGCGTACCTATGCGGGGATTTATAACATATAAAAATTTGATTATAACTAACTTTACATAAAGCCCTCATCATAAACTCAAAAATTATATCTTTAAGTGAACCAGAGTAAGCAAGCTGGGGGCAGGTAATATTATTCTCTGCCGGCTTCACGGATTGCTGGGGGATTAACGAGCTAATGCCTCGGAAAGCTCTCCCGCAATGCAGAAGAAAGAGCTGGATAACCATGAGGTATTATTATCTCCTCTTCCAGCCCCTGCAGAGCTAAAAGACAGGGGCAGAACACAAAACGACCTGGCTCCACTTTTTATCTTTCTCAAGATAACAAAAAATGGTTAAAGAGCATTCTGTTAGAAGACAAAATAGGTCTCCATTTTATTGATATGACAACTTTTATTCCTCCATAGTTCCTTCATTTTTATTCTAGTTCATCCATGTTTTAATGTGGCTGTAATAATTTATGTACTATTTTACATTTAGTGTTTTTAAAAATTTAACATATCATAAAGTGTGTCCATGTTGCTACACAATCTTCATAAACAGTTTCAAGGTATCACACTGAAGCATAATTTACATGAAGCATAATTTTATAATTCACCCACTCTAGTGGATAATCCAATGACTTTTAGTAATTTTATAGCGTTGTGTAATTATCACTAAAATCCACTTGTAGAATACTTCCATCACACCCAAAAGTTCTCTTGTGCCCATTTGCAGTTCTTGATCTCACCCCTTGGCCCAGGCAAACACTGAACTGCTTTCTGTCTGTATAGATTTGTATTTTGTACCTGGCGTCTTTCACTTAACAGAATGCTTTTGAAGTTCATCCACATTGTAGACTGTGGAATAAAAAGCTTGCTCCTTTTTTATTGCTGGTAGTGTTCCATTGCATGGCTGTACCACATGCTGTTTATCCTTTTGTCAGGCGGTGGACGTGTGGATTGCTTCCAGTTTTTGGCTGTTAGGAGTAGTGCTGCTATGAACTTGTCTTCGTGTGGCCATCTGTTTTCATTTCTCTTGGCCAGAGAACTAGGAGTAGAATTGCTGGATCATATGGTAACTCTATGTTTAACTTTTAAAGAAATCTCCAAACTGTTTTCCAAAGTGGCTGTACCATTTACATTCCCACCAGCAAAGTGTGATGGTTCCAGTTTCTCTACATCCTTGCTGACCCCTGTTATTGTCTGTCTTTTCTGATTACAGCCATTCTCAGGGAGTAAAGTGACTATCTCATATGGTTTCAATTTGCATTTCCCTAATAGCTAATGATATTGAACATCTTTTTGTGTGTGAATTAGTCTTTTTTTTTACCCGCCCCCCTTGTGACTTTTTGTGTGCTGTCTACTCTCTGTGTCCATTCACTGTGCCCTCTTCTGTGTTTTTGCTTGTCTCCCTTTTTTTTGTTGTTGTGTCACCTTGCTGAGTCGTTTCTCCGTGGTGCTTGTGGGCTGGGCGGCTCTCTGCAGCGAGCAGGCAACCCTGCCTTCACAAGGAGGCCCCGGGACATGAAACCAGGGCCTCCCATATGGTAGACGTGAGCCCAGCTGATTGAGCTACAGCCGCTTCCCTCTATAAGTCTTTGATATATCTTCTTTGGTGAAAGGTCTATTCCAATTTTTTGCCCACTTTAAAATCAGATTATTTTATTATTGATTTCTAAGAGTTCCTTATGTATTCTGCACTCTAGTCTTTTATCAGACATTTAATTTACAGATATTCTCTCCTATTCAATGACTTTTCATTTTCTTGATGGCATCTTTTGAAGAGGAAAGTTTTTGCTTTGATGAGGTTCAGTTTATCTTTTTTTGTTTTCTTTTATAGGTTGTACTTTTAATATCAGATCTAAGAAATCTTTGTCTAACCCAAGGTCACAAAGATTTTCTCCTCTGTTGCATTCTAAAAGTTTTATAGTTTTATAGTTTTAGTACTTATATTTAGTGCTTATAGTTAGGTCTGTGATCCATTTTGAATGAATTTTTATGTCTGGTTGGAGGTAATGGTTACTTTTTTTTTTCTCTCCCCCCCCCTCCTCTACTTCTCTCCCCTCCCCTCCCCTTCTTTCCTCCCTTCTTCTCCTGTTCCTCCCTCTGCCCACTCCCCCTTTCTCTTTCCCAATATCATTTGTGGAAAAGACTGTTCTTTTCCCATTGTAGGTGCCTTGGCACCTTTGTTGAAAATCAATTTCATAGACAGGAAGTGGTGTTCCTGAGGGCTACAGAGACTCTCAGGTCCTTCAGTCATGGCAGATGGCTTCAGAGTTTGATTCCTTACCAGTGGGCCCTACTTTGGAATTTGTCCTCCTGTGGGTCTCACATTTGGATACAGACGTGATTCCTCTACCATGCCTCTTTTGTCCCTTTTATTGATGCTGTGGTTGGTGCTGGGGTTGGGGTATGCTCAGGAGTGAATCTCTGGGCTGCCCATGTGCCAGCTGGGCCCTGAGCCTCAGTGGAGTTGTAACACCTATTCCCCAGTTTGTTGGACTTACCCAGGGCAGCTAACAAGGAGGTAAGGATGGACAACCACCGCACAAGGAACTGAGGGAGTCTACAGTTGTGGGCAGGAGAGTCCCATCCATCAGCCATGTGGGATCAAAGCCTCCTCTCAAATGAGAGATGGAGTGGGCATCACCATCCCAGGGTCCTTAGGGTTAGGGAATAAAATATGGACTACAGTGGACTTACTGGTATTCAACTATAGAATTATTGTGACTCTAGTAATGGAAGAAATTATATCACTGATGTGGAGACAGTGGCCACTGGAGTTGCTGAAGGCAGGGAAAGGGAAAAGGAGGTCTGATATGGTGGCATTTTTGGGACTTGGAGTTGTCCTGAATGATATTGTAGGGACAGGTGCAAGACATTATATATCCTTCCATAATCCACTGAATGTACTGGGGGAGAGTGTAAACTACTATGTAAACTATAATCCATGCTGTGTAGCAGTGTTCCAAAATGTATTCATCAAATGCAATGAATGTACCACACTAATGAAAGAAGTTGTTGATATAGGAAAAGTAGGGGTATGCGGAGTGGGGCATTAGGGAATCTCCTATATTTTTTAATGTAACATTTTGTGTGATCTATGTATCTTTTAAAAATAAATTAAAAACATATTTAAAAAAAGAAAATCAATTGACCAGAATTGTGAGGGTTTATTTCTGCACTCGCAGTTTGTTTCATTGATCTATATGTCTATCCTTATGCCAGTGCCACACTGTCTTGATTTCCATGGTTTTATAGTAAGTCTTAAAATGAGGTTGTGAAAATTGTCCAACTTTGTTCTTTTTCAGAATTCTAAATTCCTCTGGTTATTCTTCATGACAATTTTTAATGGTTGCAAAGTAATCCGTAAAATAGATGTGTTATAATAAACGAGTTTCATCATTTAATTGTCCTATTTTTTTTTCCTTTGGGAATTTACAAAGGATAGCCTTCTGCCTATAGTTTTTTTCTCCTTTTGGTCATTTAATTTGAGGTGCCTGAGGCTGGGAATTGACCTGGGGCCTCATATACGGGCAGGGCGGGTGCTCAACCACTGAACCACATCAGTGTCCTGAGTTGGCTTTATCATTTGTTTTGCTTGCATGTTTTTGTTTTTTCAGGAGGTACCAGGAACCAAACCTGGGACCTCCATGTGGTAGGCAGGCACTCAACTGCTTGAGCCACATCCACTCCCTATTTAATTTCTTTTTTTTTTAAGATTTGTTTTTTTTATTTATTTCTCTCCCCTCCCTCCCTCCAGTTGTCTGCTCTCTGTGTCCATTTGGTGTGTGTTCTTCTGTGTCTGCTTGTATTCTTGTCAGCGGCACCTGGAATCTGTGTTTCTTTTTGTTGCATCGTTTTGCTGTGTCAGCTCTCCATGTGTGCAGCGACACTCCTGGGCAGACAGCACTTTTTTGCACTGGGCAGCTCTCCTTACGGGATGCACTCCTTGCGCATGGGGCTCCCCTACACAGGGGACACCCCTGCGTGGCACGGCACTCCTTGCGCACATCAGCACTGTGCATGGGCCAGCTTGTCACAAGGATCAGGAGGCCCTGGGTTTGAACCCTGAACCTCCCATGTGGTAGGCGGATGCTCTATCCATTGGGCCAAATCTGCTTCCCCTGTTTAATTTCTTAAGGTGAATTCCTGGGAGGGAGGTTACTGTATCAAAGGCCATGAATGTGGGTGCCCACATGTCTTATAAAAAAGAGACCACCTTGCAGTTAGGGAGTGGCTTTCACACCGAGGGGACAGCATTTAGTGAGCATTCACGAGATGCTCCAGGCATTGCGTTAAGTGCTTTACACCCTGTATTCCATCCATTTTCTTTAAAAATTTAGTATGGAACATATATACAACCTACAATTTCCCATTTTAACCACTTCCAAGTGTACACTTCAGTGGTATTAGTTACTTTCACAATGTCGTGCTACCACCATCCATTCCTGACACTTTTTCACTACCCCAAACAGAAGCTCTGTTCCTATTAAGTAATAATTTCCCATTTCCACCATCACCCCAGCCCTTGGTAACCTGTAAATCTACTTTCTGTTTCTATTAATTTACATATTCTAGTTATTTCATATCGGTGGAATCATACAATATTTGTCCTTTTTTAACTACTTTATTTCATTCAACATGATATCTTTGAGGCTCCTGTATCACAACTTCACTGCTCTTTACTCAAGTGATATCCCATGGTATGTATCTACCGCATGGTTCTCATCCTTTCGTCTGCTCAAGGACACTTGGGCCACCTCATCTCTGGCCATTGTGAATAATGCTATTATTGACATTACTGAACAAATATCTGTTTGAGTCCCTGCTTTCCATTTTGAGGGGTATATATCTACCTAGGAGTGGAATTGTCAGGCTAATGTGGTAATTCTATATATAACCTCCATGTGCCTTTTTTTTTTTAGGAGATTCTGGGAATTGAACTCAGTACCTTGCACATGGGAAGCAGGCACTCAACTGCTGAGCTACATCCACTCCCCAGTGACAGTTGGTTTTCTCGTTTGTGTATTTTTAGGAGGTATCAGGGATTGAACCCAGGACCTCATACATGGCAAGCAAGTACTCCACCACTTGAGGTAAATCTGTTCCCCTTTTTCTAAAGTAGATAGATTATCCCCATTTAACAGATGTGGAGACTGGGGTTTCACAGTTAGGTATTTTGACCTACTCTGACCAGCAGATAGACGGCAGAACCCAGAGGCAGTCCAGTAAGTCTCCCTGACTTGCTGCTGAAGTATCTCTTCACTCTCCTGAGTATTTTTCACTCCCTAGAAAGAGCAATTGGAAAGGATGAATTCACCCCTCTGTTTGCCCAGTCTTAGACGTGCTCATCTTCTCTTAGTGTCTTTATCAGTACTTTGTTTATATTTAAGAACCTGCCTGGGGACTTGTAGACTGAAGTGACCCATTTTACAACCAGGAAAAGCTGTTAGGAGCTTAAGAGAACTGCCAAGAAATTAAAGATCAACCCTTAGAAGGGGCCAGAAAATGATTCTAACTTTTCTAGCCTTCTTTAGTCCCTCAGAGGTGACTGTTGAACAAAAGGCAAGCTTCCCTAACTGCTCGCCCCCCCCACCATTAGTAGACTTTATTTCTTAGAACAATATTAGATTTACAGGAAAACGGAATTGATAGAATAGCGTTCCCATATATTCCTCCCCGCCCCCCCCACAGTTTTCCCAATTATTAGCATCTTATCATTAGTATGGTACATTTGTTATTGTTAATGAACCAGTAGTGATACATCTTTAACTAAAGTCCATAGTTTATGGCCCACGTCATTCTTCTGTTTCAGAATCCCATCCAGGATGCCACATTACATTTAGTTGTCATGTCTCCTTAAGCTCCTCTGTAACAGTTCCTCAGACTTTCCTGGTTTCTGATGACCTTAGTTTTGAGGAGTACTGGTCAGGTCAGGTCAGGTATTTTGTAGAATGCCCCTATATTGGGATTTGCCCAATATTTTTCTCATGATTAGACTGGTGGTAGTGTCCATACTAGCAACATGACTTAGCACTGCTGGCGTTGACCTTGCACACCTGGCTGAAGTGTTTGTTAGATTTCTCCACTGTAAAGTTCCTCCTTTTCACCTCTTTCCATACTGCACTGTTTGGAAGGCGGTCACTATATGCAGCCAACACTTACAGAGTGGGGAGTTATGCTCCCTCTCCTTTAGGTTGGAGTGTCTTCATAATTTATTTAGAATTCTTCTTCAAGGGAGATTTGTCTCTTCTCTTTCACTTGTTAATTTATTCAATCCTTTAAATCAGTGTGGACTCATGGATATTGATTTTATAGTTTGGGTTATAATCCAATATTGCTTTGTTTATTTTAATTAATTAGTTTATTTAAAGAAACTTTAGATTACATAAATGCTACATAAAAAATATAGGGAATTCCCATATGCCCCACTCCCTCCCCTTCTCACCTTTCATTTTTGTTGCTTAAATTGTTCCAGTTTTAGCTATGAGGAGCTCTTTCAGTTGGTTTCCATCCCTTCAATGTGGGTTTTCTTTTGTTTTTGTGAGCACTTCCTTACTTCCTAGCACTATGAGATGCTCCAGGCTCATCTTCAATATTTCCTGCCCAGACTGAGAGGCAGTCGTTTCTCCAAGGATCCTTTTTATTAGAGAATGGTGTTAGTAACCAAGCTCTAGGCACGAGGTATGATCAGCGACGCTTTTTCATTATTTTATTTCTATTTTGAATGTGAAGGTTCATTTAAAGTCTTTGCAGAATGCTCTGTGCAGACCTTTTGCACTCTCCTTAGACATTCTCACTCTACACCTCTTCCTGCCCTCCTCTCTCAAGCCTTTTAAACCAAGGACAGGGTTGGTTCTGCTCCCGGGCCCTGCAGGGCTGACACAGTGGCCTTCAGAACAAAGCGAGCATCTCGCCTGGGGAGAAGACACCAGCATCACTGTCCTTCTCGGCTCAAAGGACAGTCATGAACAAAGCGGTTGGGGCCCTGCCTGGGAACCTGCTGGCTTAACGGAGATGCCCTTTCAGAGCTCAGCTCAGCAGTCGCCGCACAGGCGGCCTAGGCAGAGAGGGCTAGCGTGTCTGCTTTGTCCAGGCAGGAATCTGGGCTGCCCGGCCCAGGACTTGGCCAACTCTCAGTCAAAAGCAGGCATTGATGAGGGCAGTTTCTTGGTCCTATTTCATTCTAGGGCTGTGGCCCAAAACAGCACAGGCTAAAAGTAGCTCTCCCTTCCCTGGGGAGGTGCTGAGAGTGCCCTAAGCTAAAGCCTCATGCTCCCCTTCCAACCACTTGCAGCCAGAACTAACCCCAGGCCATTGCTCAAACTTTTCCCTTTGCCCCAAATGACCTTTCCATCACCATATCTGCCAAGCATAACTCAGATCCTGTCTAAATCATTTTTAAAAATAGAAACACCTACTGTGTGCTAGGCACTCTTCTGAGAAACTGTTCCAGATCTCCCTGGTGTGAATCAGGTCTCCTTCCTCCATGCTTTCCTAGCACTTCGTTTCTATCTCTATTATAGTTTGTGTCCTGCTGAGTTGTCTTTCTGCTCCCTCTATCAGGTCAAAACTGGGGAAGAGTGTAAGCTACAGTGTAAACCATTGTCCATGTGGTGCAGCAGTGCTCCAAAATGTATTCACCAAATGCAATGAATGTGCCACGATGATGAAAGAGGTCGTTGATGTGGGAGAAGTGTGATGAGGGGGCTGGGAAGTATATGGGGATCTCATATATTTTTTTAATGTAACATTAAAAATAATAATAATAAAGAGAGAAAAATAAAACTAAAACAAACAAACAAAAAATCTCGAGCTTCCCTTGTTCTTTATTCTGAGATTCTTTCTCCAGACTCTGGCTTAGCAAGCCGGTTCTGATCTCCTTGTTCTTACTTAACCACAGACTCTTTTTTTCTCTCATTCCATCTATTGACATTCCTATAATCAGTGTTTCTTTATATGCTTTGGTAAATCCTGTTATATTGAAACTCCAGCCTGCAGCCTGCAGATTTGACTCAGATTCTGATTGATTCTGATTATTACTTTGACTCATGGTTTGGTTTTGATCATAACACCCAAGAGCAAATCTGAGCTATGACCATACCAGGCATAAAATCTCCACAGCAAGAGGCCCCCCTGCCCCCATGTGTGGTGTATATATATATAGTAACTAGCTTTTTTTAAAATTTATTTTTTGTTTATTTATTCTTCCCACCCTTGCTGCTTGCACTCCCTGTCTGCTCTCTGCGTCCATTTGATTTGCATTCTTCTGCGTCTGCTTATCTTCTCATCTTCTCTTTAGGAGGCACCAGGAACCGATCCTGGGACTTTCTGACGAAGGAGAGAAGCACTCAATTGCTTGAGCCACCTCAGCTCCCTGGTTTGTTGTGTCTTTCAGTGTCTTTCCTCTATGTCTCTTTTTTGTTGCATCATCTTGTTGCGCCAGCTCTCTGCATAGGTCAGCTCTCCAAGTGGGCCATCTCTCTGTGTGGGCCAGCTCGACTTCAACAGGAGGGCCTGGGAATCAAACGTGGGACCTCCCATATGGTAAATGGGAGCCCAATCGCTTCAGCCACATCTACTTCCCAGGAACTAGCTTTTGATATAGCCAAAATTACCTTATAGCGAAGGTTCGCTATGATGGTTTGGACAGAGCTGCATGTGGGGAATAGATTTCCTGACTGGAAAATGTGCTTCTTCCTAAAGCTCTTGAGAATGAGGACTGGGGCCAGAGTTCAGCTGGAGTCCTGGAGAGGCTGGTCAAAAGGGGCAGGGCAGAGCAGAGGACCTCTTTACCTCATTGTAGCTTTTGGCACTGTTGACCATGCTTTCCTTGTGGAAATCTCCCCTGCCTCCATTCTTTTCCAGCTCCTCCATTCCTTCTCAGTCTCCTTTGCTGCGTTCTCTTTTTCTACCCACTTCTTAAATGTTGGTGCTCCTTAGAATTCCTTTTGTTAATCTACTCTGCGATTTCAGATCTATCCTATAACTTTAACTCTTACAAATATGTTGAGGGTTCCCAAATCTACCTCTAGCCTAGACTTCTCCAGGAGCACCAGACCTGTAGATAATGAGCCATATACTATTCTTTCTCTCCCTTTCCACTGAGGAAGCCAAGGTGATGAAAATAGTCTAATTCTCATTTATTAGAGATGGGCTTTGGGAGGTGAAGACAGATTCATCCTCTCATCCACCCCTTCATCCATTCTACAATACCATACTCCTGCTGGATGTTGAACAGTGGGTTAGATACCAGGAGCCTAAGGAGGAATGCACATGGTGCCCATTGTCAAGGAACCCAGGTCTGTGTGACATACATGAAGGCAAAATATAACACATTGTGGTATACACAATCCTTGAGATACAAACAAAGCAGAATGGGCACCCAGAGATGGGAATTACTACTCTGCCTACAGAAGGCTCCACAAAAAAGGTGCCAGTTGACCTTGAAAATTTCCTGGAGTCCTCTGGATTTTTATATATGTGGGTATTCAAGTATTTAATAAATATATACAGAGTGTCTTGTGTCAGGCTCTATTCTAGGCACTGGGGATTCAACAGGGAATGAAACCAACAAAAAGCTCTGACTTTAAAGAGTTTACGTTCTATTAGAGAAGAGCCAAATAAACACTGCTTTACTTAGTGTTATTGTGGAGAGAGAGTGAGAATGAGAATGCAATCAAATGAAGAGGAAAGTGTGTAGAGGATAGGGAACGATATGAGTATTCAAATCTTCACAAATTTTTAAACTCTTCTCTGATAGCTTCCTTCTCCCTGAAGTTACTTTCTAGCACACACTTGCCAGCATATCTGTTCTACTGAATACAATGTCATTGTGAAAAACCTTGAAAGAAAAAACTCAATGCTTGACAACACTGATTAGTGGGAAGAAAAAAACTCAAAAAACAGCCTTGCACTTTATAGTTTTAGCCCACAGGTAAACATATGAAGGAGTCAGTTGAGATGGGTATGCTAATGTATTTGAGCAGACATATTTTAATGCTGTTCTAAAGAAAATGTTATGCATCACTAAGAACCACAGCAAAGAAACCCCGTTGAAACAGATCTCCCCCCTCCCTGACAAAGTGTGGGCAACTACATGAACTGGAGGAGTTGAAGGGCTGAGCAGGTCATGAATTCAATTTTGTGGAAATGCTAACTTTGGTAGGACTCTAGCTGCCTGCTCAATATTACTCTCTTCTTTCTTACTAACTTAACCATGATTTTATGGGGAGACAGGAAGTGCTCAGCTAGGAAACTACATTTCTTAGCCTCTTCTGGAGTTAGGGGTGGCCATGTAACTAAGTTCTGAATAATAAACTATAAGTGAATTTAATGGCTTGCAAGCAATTTTCTTAAAAAGAGAACTGACTGGTTGGTAGTTAACATTCTCCCACCAACCTCTCTCCCACTTCCTTCTTCCTACTTGGAATACAGAGGCAATGGCCAAAGCTCCAGTGGCCATGTTATGAATATGATGCAAGTGTGAGAATGGAAGCCAGTAGCTAGTGCTCAAATAATGGTACAGGAAGAGAAAAGGAGGCCAGATCCTTGTGGATGATGTGGGGCAGCCACTCTAGCCCTGAACTCCTCACTTCTTTTACAAAACAGAGAAGTATACCATGCATTCTTTTTTTTTTTTTTTAAAGATTTATTTTTATTTCTTTAATTCCCCTCCCCTCCCCCAGTTGTCTGTTTTCTGTGTCTTTTTGCTGCATCTTGTTTCTTTGTCCACTTCTGTTGTCGTCAGCGGCACGGGAAGTGTGGGCGGCGCCATTCCTGGGCAGGCTGCTCCCTCCTTCGCGCTGGGCGGCTCTCCTTACGGGTGCACTCCTTGCGCGTGGGGCTCCCCTACGTGGGGGACACCCTGCGTGGCACGGCACTCCTTGCGCCCATCGGCACTGAGCATGGGCCAGCTCCACACGGGCCAAGGAGGCCCAGGGTTTGAACCGCCGACCTCCCATGTGGTAGGTGGATGCCCTAACCACTGGGCCAAAGTCCATTTCCCTACCATGCATTCTTATTCTAAAGCCTTCTTGAACAATTTCCTGTGCAGCCTAACAAAATTCTTAAGTGATGTGGCAGTTTGATATGGTTATGAATTCCGAAAATAGTTATTGGATTATGTTTGTAATCTGGTCTGTACCTGGGCATGAATAAATTGTGATTAGGGGGAGGCAGATGTGGCTCAACTGATAGAGTGTCTGCCTACCAATATGGGAGGGTCCAGGGTTCGATGCCCAGGGGTTCTTGTCCCATGTGGTAAGCTGACCTACGTGCAGGGCTGCCACGTGCAAGGAGTGCTGTGCCACACAGGGGTGCCCCCACGTGGGGGTGCACCATGCACAAGGAGTGTGCCCTGCAAAGAGAGCCACCCCAAATGAAAAAATCACAGCTTGCCCAGCAGTGGCACTGCACACATGGAGAGCTGATGCAACAAAAGAGAGATGCAGTTTCCCAGTGCTGCTGAGGATACAAGCGGACACAGAAGAACACACAGCAAGCAGACACAGAGAGGAGAAAATGGGACGGGGGGGCGGGGTGGGAAGGAGAGAGAAATAAATAAAATAAATCTTTGAAAAAAAATTAAGTTCTGATTAGGGCTTTGATTGGGCCACATCAGTAGGGCATTGGACAAAAATTGGATAAAAGGCATGGCAAAGGACAGAGTTGAGGGTTTTTTGATGTTGAAGTTTTGATGTTGGAATTTGATGCTGAAGCCTTAAGCTGGATCCCCAAGGAAGTAAGCTCACAGAGGAGAGAGAAGCAAGTCCCGGGAAGAAAGCAAACCTTGAGCCCAGGAAGAAGCAAACCCTGGGAAGAGAGGAACCCTGAACCCAGAGAGAAGCAAAACTCTGGAACATAGGAACCCAGGAAGCCTGAACCCTCACAGACGTTGGCAGCCATCTTGCCCCAACATGTGAAAATAGACTTTGGTGAGGGAAATAATTTATGCTTTATGGCCTGGTATCTGTAAGCTCCTACCCCAAATAAATACCCTTTATAAAAACCAACCGATTTCTGGTATTTTGCACCAGCATCCCTTTGGCCAACTAATACAAGTGATAATATGGAGAAGAACCTTGTTCTATTTAGCAGCAGAACTGTAAGTCTTTATTTATTTATTTATTTTTAAAATTTATTTCTCTCCCCTTCCCCTGGCCCCCAGTTATGTGTCCGCTTGTATTCTTGTCAGCAGCACCTGGAATCTGTGTTCCTTTTTGTTGCGTCAGCTCTCTGTGTGTGCAGCACCATTCCTGGGCAGGCTGCACTTCTCTCGCGCTGGGTGGCTCTCCTTACAGGGCACACTCCTTGCGCATGGGGCTTCCCTATGCGGGGGACACCCCTGTGTGGCACGGCACTCCTTGCATGCATCAGCACAGCGTTTGAGCCAGCTTGTCACACAGGTCAGGAGGCCCTGGGTTTGAAACTTGGACCTCCCATGTAGTAGGTAGACGCCCTATCCGTTGGGCCAAATCCGCTTTCCAGAACTGTAAGTCTTGTACCTCTTCACCTATTATGAAATCTTAGGTTTTGATTGGTTGGAAGTGGGGTTGACCTCCCCCAAACCCAATCCCAGCCCCACCCCGTCAGCCTTCCTACCTGCAGACCCCACAGCTCCTGAGAATATAGGCTGCAAACCATCTTATCCTCCCTTTTTAAGTTGAGGATATAAAAGTACTAAGAAATCAGGTAATTTGTCTAAGGTTGCCTAGCTAGATTGTGCTAAGGCCAGAACTGGATTAAGGTCTAAGGGTACTGCCACTGTTTCCCTTTTGTTTTTTCCTTGTACAACCCTGATTTGGGGAAATTGGAAGGGCCAAAGCAGAAGTACAAATAAAGAATGGAAATTTAGACTCTGAAATGTAGGAAGTAATGGGACAGGCAAAAAGGAGGTGTAAGGAAGAGAGAGGAAGAAACCAAGCGGGCTGCAATGTTGAGACCATTGCTCGGTTAACTGATGGTCCAGTGTTAACTGAGGACGCCAGGCAATCCTGATGCCCTGCAATCCATCCATCCACCCACCCACCCATCCATCCATCCATCCATCCATCCACAATTTCTGACAATCACTTTTATGTGCTCAGCACTATATAAAATGTTGAGGAGTTATGAAGGATTAACAGAGATAGCCCACCTGGGAGAGACTGCTGTGGGGATTCTTGCCCACTTTGCGATGGTTCCTTAAGTTCCCACTCCTCAGAAACCCCAATCACAGGAAGCAGGTTCCCCACATCGGTTTTGTTCAATATGACTCTGCACCTTGGATCCAGGTTATTGGACCACAGAGACCCCCTTGACCCACATAGAACCAATCAGAGCCTATTTCTAGGAAATGTGGGGGTGAGGTGAAGGGGAGAGAGAGGGAGGGAGGTGACGAAGAAGAAGGTGATGAAGGTGTTAAAGGAGAAGGAGAAGAAGAAATAGATGTGGAGGGGAAAGAGGAGAGAAGAAGAGAGGAGGGGAGAAGGGAGGGGAGGGGGGGGAAGGGAAGAGGAGGAGGGCCAAACAGAGAGAGGTAAAGGGGCAGAAATTCAGTGGCAATCATTCACACCCTACACACAGTGCTCACCAGAGAAAGCAGATCTGCTGGAAGGATGAAACGAATACTTACAGGAAACCAGAGAGAGAAACAGAGACTAAACCCAATGTTCTTGACACCTGATTTTCATTCCTGCTCTAAACCTGGAGCTCCAGGACAGGCTTAAGAGATGGAAGTCAACAGGGGCTATCATGTCCACTCTGGCAGGAAACGAAAGCCTCTTCAGACTGAAAGCCTCTCCAGTACTCTCCTATGCTCAGGAAACTCCCCCCTTCCATGCTGGACAGCATCCTCATACTACTGAGTGTCTGCAATCCCTGTGCTCTGCTTTGCTCTTCTTGCAGAGCTGTTAGTCCACAGACTTCAGGCAAGACCCGGGAAGGACATGCCTTGCCTTGGCTTGTACCCCACAGGGATTCAATCGCATCAGTGCTCAATGGAAATGAAAGCTCCTGCCATGGACACTGGAAGTCAGAGCCACCATGAGCTCAAGGGCTGGTCCGGAAGAGAGTCGCTTGTGCTACTGAAGATGCCCATGCCCACATGGCCATATTTGGTTTCAGAGGCAGAAGCTGTACTCAACAGTGGGAGCTGAGATTCGGTGACAGTGACGGGATAGAAAGGCGGTTGCTCAGAGATGCCTTGGTGCAGGAGTTGCTTAGCAAGCCCATTGTTTTTCATTTAGTTTGCTTTGGGATGGCTTGGAGAATAGGGGGATGGCTCTCCCAACCGCCTCTTGGCACAGTCACTGGTTATATGAACGAGCCACTGCCACATAATATTGTGTAACAAACCCCCCCCAAACTCAGTGGCTTACAACAGCAAGCATTTATTCTCTTGCTCACGAGTCTGCCAGTGGACTGTGGCTCAGCTGGTGAGCACCTGAAGCTCCAGCTCCAGCTGGCTGGGCTCTGGACCTGTGTGCTCACTCTGGAGCCCGGGCCTAAGGGGCAGCAGCTCTCCAGGGAAAGCTCTTTTGATGGCCCTGAGAGAGGTGCAGAAGGGCACATCCAACTGTGTGGGCTTGTGTCACATCTGGTAACAACCCATTGACCAAAGCAAGTCACATGGCCGAGCCCAAAGTCAATATACTCCTCCCACTGAGTGAAGGGCAGGGAGTGAATATTTTTGAACGTCCAACCATCTAACATACTGTATTGGTATTTGTAAATATTTCTCCTCTCAGCCCTGCCCAAGAGCGGAATGAGAGGAAGAGGATAGAAGTTATATTTTACCAACTCTGTCTATCCTAAGCATCCCTTCTCTTGGTCCAAATATTATCTTCTCAGGCCACCTTCAGTTGCCACCACTGGTGTGTGATTGCTCAGGCAGTGTGAGCTGGCCCTGCTGGAGCTGTATTTTCAAGAAAGCCTGGCAGGGCACCTCACTCCCACCCCGTTGCCTCCCAAGGATGGTGAAATAGCGGCATTGTGTTTGGATGGTTCCCAGGGCTACAAAGCCACCATGTCCACAGAGCAAAGATTATAATTCTTAGTTACGTATTTTGGGTTTCCTTGTCAGTGCTCTATCTCCTCCCCAGTCCCACCCCCAGACTATAAGTGTTCCAAAGGCAAAAGTTTGTGTCTGTTTTATTCACCATTAACGGTTCCAGTGGCAGTCACAAAACAGGCGCTCAAAAAACATTTGTTAAAGAATGAATGAACACAGCCACAGGTTTGCTGTATTGTAGGCCAGGTTTACAATATTTCCCCAAATGCTCCACGTGCCCCAGACCCCTCTCTTCCCCCACTCATACAAGTAAGTGAAGAGGGCTGGACTGGAAGGCTGAGTGATGTCCAACCTCCAGATTGCTGGCCCGACCCTGCCCTCGCAGCTCCTGGCGTGACCTCTGCTGGTGGGGGTTGGGTGGGAGGGGGCAGCTCCTAGCCCAGCACCCACCTGGATGACCTCTGAGCGGCTCCCGGCCTGATGGTAATCGAGGTGTTCTGATAGGCTCAGCATTGCTGTCTTTTGTCAGAGCTGTCAGGGAACAAAAGTGTTTGCCTTTATTGATTTTATTTTTTCTCTCCTCCCTCTTTCCTCGAGTGCAGTGGAATAATCTGATGGTGGAGGACCTGGGAAGAGGATTCCTTTCTAGTGACCTCTCAAATCAAGGCCTGAATAGGCCAAAAGTGTGGCTTAAGAGGCATGTGCACTTTTCTTCAGATTCGGGCCTTGCCTGACATGACCTGAGACAAATGACATATGGGAAATGAGGAGATGTGCTGGACCTTTCCAAGGGTTTGGAATCATACCTCTCTGCCTCTTATTCCCTCAATTGTAAGAGCTAGCAATGCTGCCCAGCAGAGCTCTTGTGAAGGTGAAATGAGAAAGTGCATTTCAAGTGCCCTGGCAGGCACAGCGCCTACCAAAGAGCAAAGGTTCCAGGAAAGGAGCCTTCCTCATCTCTAGCAAGTGCTTATTACTCATCTATTTTCCCTTTTATTTTTGCAATAAAGCCAGGTGAGAACCAACACCATGCCAACCTTGCGCAGGAAACCAGGTTAACCCACAGGCTCTGCACTGGCAAGGAAAGAGCTGGCCCAGCCTGGTGTTCTGACCGTGGCAGGTATTTTTCCTACTGATCTGTTCTGGAATATTCGATACGGTTCTGTTCCCTGGTTTGTATCCTGTCGAGGTCTCTCCAGGCATTGCACGGTAGCACTCTCTCCCTTTCCCCTGACTGCGTCCAGGGTGTCGAGGAGTGCCCGAAGGCAGCTCCGGCCTGTGCCTCTCCCGGGCGCTCAGGCTGGGTGGCCCTTCCTGCTGTGCCTTTCCACCTACATGGTCTATTAGCCCCTTCATCACCCCCAAACCTGTTTCTTGCCTTTTCCTCCACCTCAGTGAGGAGGATCATCATCCACCCAGCGATATGGGCCTGAACTCCTGTCTGACTGCCCTCGCTGTCTCTCACGTCTCACATCAGCCGCTCTCTAAGTTCACTCGTTCATCAGCAAGCGTGTACTGACCACCGGGGCCAGGCATCGCTTGAGGCACTGGGGACTCAGAGGTGACTGAGTTAGGCCTCAGCTCTTGGAGCTTTGACCTCCCAAATATTGCCTGCATTTGTCCTCTGCATTCTGCCTTGTCAAGACCTTCTCTATATCCGGGCTGTGGTTCCAGCCTCCTGACTCACCTCATATCCCCGGCTCCAGCTCCTGAAGTCATCCTCACACTCTAACCAGTTTCCTCTATAACATGCAAATCTGGGGTGCTCCCCTGCTTGACCAACTAGATATCACCCTCAACCATGGTTCCCAACTCTCTGGATCCCAAAGGGCAGTTTAAAAGAAAGCAAAGTGAAACAAAACAAAGTAAAATAAAAAACCAATATGGAGCAAAATAAAATAAAATAGAGCCATGTAGAACTGCCAACTTTTCCCTTTGCCAGTTAAGACATTCAAAATAAGCAATGACAGGGAAACGGACCTTGGCCCAGTGGTTAGGGCGTCCGTCTACCACATGGGAGGTCCGTGGTTCAAGCCCTGGGCCTCCTTGACCCGTGTGGAGCTGGCCCAAGCGCAGTGCTGATGCGCGCAAGGAGTGCTGTGCTACACAGGGCTGTCCCCCGCGTAGGGGAGTCCCACGCGCAAGGAGTGCACCCATAAGGAGAGCCACCCAGCGCGAAGGAGGGAGCAGCCTGCCGAGGAATGGTGCCACCCACACTTCCCGTGCCGCTGACGACAACAGAAGCGGACAAAGAAACAAGATGCAGCAAAAAGACACAGAAAACAGACAACCGGGGGAGGGGAGGGGAATTAAATAAAAAAAAAAAAAAAAAAAAAGCAATGACCTTATAACAATCACTATCTTCCCATAAACGAAAGGACATTGTAACCAAACAGTAAAATAAATATAATTTTAGAAAAAAGGCATTAAATTAGGTAGATATTCTTTCTTTTTTTTCTCATTTCAAAAGGATCTGTGGGAACTGCATCATGGAAGACTCTTTGGAAACCCCTAGGATCATTGCATTCCATGACCGTAATTACCTCTTTTCCCATCTCTCACCTACCCCTCTTGAATTAGCCACCCTGAGCTGCTCGCAGCAACTTCCAGACTTTGCCGCCCATTGCCCCAAGTACCTCTGCCTGGCTGCACTTACTCATCCTTCAAGTCCTAACTAATGTGGTCATCATCTCATCCAGGAAGACTTCGTGGCTGCTGATAAGCCCCATCTCCCCTTTTGTAGCCTATATGACTGTGTCATACTTAAGGGGCTTATTTCTGTCTTGTCTCTTTTACTTGGCTGGGGCTGATGATGTCAGGTATATAGTAGAGGTGCTATGAGTATTTTTTGGACCAAATTTCTTCATTTACATCTCAGATTATCCACCCCCCCAAAAAATATATATATAGATAGATCTGCAGAGTCGCTCCAGTCAACTAAACTTTAGAAGTGTGTCTGCTGTAGCAGGTGATCCCAGCCTCACAACACTGGCCTGATTCCCAATCCTCCTTGCATCCCACATGAGTAGTCTCTCCTGCCAAGATCAGGCACCCCCTCGAGCTCCATCTGGGGGCCACAGGTCTCTTAGTCTGCAGGCAGCTTCCCTGCTGCTGCCTTGGTCCTCTTAGCTGTTCTTCCCTCTCCTTTCCCCCAAGCGACACCAGCTTCCTGGGCTTTTACTGAAGGTTTAGGGGCAAAGAAATAGAATGCAAATGAGCACAAAACAGGCAGCAACTTGAAACTGTGTGTTGAGGAGCAGTGCCCTAAAATTCTACCAACCCTCCCCTGCCTTCAACTCTATCCCTCCAGAAAGCCTCCTTAGATTTCTACCCAATTTTCAGGGCTTGATTTACGCTGAAATCCATCAACAATTGCCTCATTTTTTCCCCAGTCACCACCCCTAATTCCAGTTAATTCCATGTGCACAGAATTCCCATCTCCCTGCTCGTTTTCCTCACTTGCCTTTAAGAGAGAATTTTTAAAATGTCTATTTATTCACCCCTTCCAGACTAGTTTACCATGGTGCCCACAGATCAAGGGGAGGTGGGTGTTGGCAAGAGGATGCTTGACTGCCAAAAGACTTGACAACTCTCCCCAGAGGGGAGGAGAAAGAAATGCTTGGAGCAAAAGCTGTGCTTGACGGCAAAGGAGCAAATGAAAGGGGCTAATACGCACTAAGACCTCACAAGGGGCTAATAGCCACTGACCTAACAGGGAGGTGCCCAGGGAAGCTGACAGGGTTGGGAGAAGGAAAGAGAACCTTCCTACCCCCTGAGAGGAGATGAGTTGGATATTGGAGGTTCCAGAGGAGACTTTATGACTCAGTTTGTTTGGATGTTGCCTTCTTTTTTAGAAGAAGTTCAAATCAGGACACTGGCTGTCAACAAAATCTTATGCGTTGTTATTATCATATTTTTAGACTTGAAAAGATGCTTAACATTTGCAATCAGAATTGAGATACTGGCAGGTGAGAATTAGTTTTAAGTATGTTGGGAAATGGCTGCTCATCAGGGTTCAGTTCCAGAAAATGGTGGGGGTTGGGAGCATAGGAACAGGGACTCAGCATATCCATAACAAAATGTGAGCGAGGTGGACAGAGATGGTGCTGTCAAGGGAAATAGGCAAACTTGGGCAGCTCTATGTCCTAAATTGCCAACTCATTCAAGGATAGTCAAGGAAAATATTCTTGATTACGGTGTCCTCATTTATATCTGGATCTATAAGACATCCCACATTCACGACTTTTTGTGATATCCAATAATTTCTGCTTTGTGCATCCATTCTTGTCCATTGAACCATTTTGACCAGATATCTTTCTAAGACATAGAACACACTGTTCTTGTCAGGACATTGGATCATAGACACAAAGCAAGAGGCTGGGACCAGGTCTTTGAGGCAAGGCTTAGAAGATAGTCTGGGAACACTGATAAGCCAGGGCTCACCCAGTCCAGGATATGAACTGATCCTAAAAGCCAAAGTAGGCAAAAGACAACACTCTAGGTTGTCAAGTCAAGTCTGCACATTAGGGTGGCTCAAACAATTCTGTTAAGTCATGAGAGACTCCTCCAGCAGCTGCCTACCACTGAAAATTCTCAGGGAGCTCTGCAGATGGGGCTCTGTTCCAGGCATTGGTCCCAAATGACCACATGGTGCATTTGGCCCTTCATGAGCCAGGTCAGACTTATGGAATGGGGAGAACTCTTTTTCTGATTGGCATAAGCTAAAACCAGGTTAATCACCTCCTTGGCCCTTTGTCTTGGCTCTCTAGATCTTCTTTATTTTATGGTGGAAAAGGTCAGGAAAGATTAATTCAAAGAAAAGTCTATGTGCAGAAAAAGTACTTCTACTTAAGGCTTAGAGCCAGCCTGAAGATGCCACCACCATCTTAGAGCTGAGGGGCAGTGGTAGCCCAGCCTATCTCCTCTACTGATCCTATGGTGACTCCAAAAGGGAGAGAGAATACAGTGGAAAGACCACCAAGTCAAGCCCAAAAGACAGGACAACAAAGGGGCCAGAACATCTAACCTTTTTACTCTTTACCCTGAGTAGCGGAACCTGAGAAGCCACTGAGCTGACCAGTATTAGTTCATCTGTTCCTCAGAGATAAAACAGAGAGGGAGCCCCAAATGACTGGAGAAGTAATCTGAGCAGTAAGATCACCTCAGTCACATCTGCACTTGCCCACTGAGTGCCAAGGTTTTGGTCACTGTTTTATAAAGGTTCTAATATGGGACCTTTTCAGCAACTTTGCTGGATCTGTATCATTATTCTCATTTTATAGCTGGAGAAAGTAAGACTAACAGGTTAAGGAATTGGCCCTTGGTCAGATGGCATAGGATGTTGAATTCTAAAGCCCATGCTCTTCCTTCTCCACTGCATTTCTGCCTGTAAGGGGGGTGTGAGAGTAGAGATGAGTAGAATCTTCTAAGAAGCATTTCCTGCATAAACCAAAAATAACCTCAACATTTCTCTGTCATTCAGGGGCCCCATTGTGACTACCTTCCACTTGAACATGTTACAATTCAGTCACACTCTTTGAAGTACTTAGGACCCTTTGTCCCTACTTCCAATGCCTTCAAAAAAGCTGTGCAATTATTGGTAGTTTTCCTTCTATTGCTGCTTGATGCTGTCCACGTTTCTATGCAGCATCTTCATGTAAGCCTGAGGGTAATTCTGCCTTTTGTATGAGAAGTCCATGAGAGATTTTAACAGATCCCAGATCTTTTTTTCTTACTTCAGTATGCACAGTTGTCTTCTGGATAACTGAAATCACCAAATACCTGATCTCAGCATCACAGAGGTACCTCTTCTCAACACCTTACTGCTTAAATTGGGTTTACATATTAAAGTGTGGATTGTTTAAACTTTAAAATCTTAGATTTAACAGAAAAGTTGCCAAAGGAGCAGAGGATTCCCCTGTTGTTTTCTCTTCACCCAGCTTCACCTAATGGTAACATCTTACATAACCACGGTACATTTGTCCAAACGAAGATACCAACACTGGTTGCATATGTGTTTTTAATATGCTACCGCACATGAACACTATATTATGTAACAGCTATTATCTGATTTTCTAGATGATCGCTTTTGTACATACATATTAGTCTAGGTAGCCAATTTCCTCTTGATGTCCCAGGATGTGAAACTTTTTGTTTAGAAGTGTTCTATTTCCCCCTTTCTCACCAAGAAGTTTTACAAATCCAAACTTTTGGTCTAAAAACAAGAAAATGTCTTTATTTTAAAGCTGAATTAAATGTACTTATAACAAAATGGCAGCTAAGT
This sequence comes from Dasypus novemcinctus, assembly GCF_030445035.2. NCBI lineage: Eukaryota > Metazoa > Chordata > Mammalia > Cingulata > Dasypodidae > Dasypus > Dasypus novemcinctus. The sequence goes on along the minus strand of NC_080686.1, from coordinate 64,296,143 downwards.
ATATGATTTCACCATCACTAATTTGATTTGTATATCTTCAGGTTTGCACTCGGGGGTTGATACTATTTACTTAAAGATTTATGGAAAAAGAAATGTTTCATTTACTGCCACAGTCATTTCACTTAGCCAAATAGATAAAATCCATCCTGTGTTTTCTCTCTTCCTTAGATTTTGGGATACTTGAATACAGCCATTGGCCAGTGTGTTTCTTTCTGAGGAAAACATCAGAGTGGGACCACTATCTTATCAGTTCTCTATTTGGTGCATGTGTAACAGCCAGGTAATACAAAGAAAAAAAGAAGGCTAAAGACAGAATGGAAGAGGAGAGAGAGAAAAAAAGTATTTTAATGTTCTTGAGGCAGGAATCAGTGGAAGAACTCAGGGGGTGTTCATTATAGGAAAACGAAGTAAGAGGAAAACCAGGAAATTTTAGTATCTTAGGTCAGGGTCCCTGGAGACAAATTCTGAGACAGAGATTTGTGTGCAGGAGGTTTTCCAGAGAAATATTGGGAATAGCACCTGGGAGGAAGTGAGCAAAACTAGGCTGGGTGGCGGGAGAAGTTGTAATCTGATCCTGTTGCAACCGAGACTTTAGCCCACCAACAGGAAGTTTGGGAGCTGGGCAGGTCCTTTAAAGTTGTCCCAACTTGGAGCTGGGTCCCAGGACAACCAGTCCTTGAATGTGGGCTCGCCCTGGGAAAGGAGCATAAGCTCCGTTGAGGCAGCTCCCTTTAACTGAGGGCAATTCCTGCAGCTGGACTCAGCAGTGAGCTGTCAGCCACCAATACTTCTGGCACCTGGAGGAATGAGTTCCTTGGTTGTGAAGCTGAAATCTGAGTGGTGCACCAGAGGATCTACTATCTGTGGTATCTGCAAATCCAGGAGAAGAAAGGAGTGGTCAACTGTCTGGAATAGTGCTGAGATATGGCAAGATGGAGGTCACTGGTGACCTTAAATAGAGCAATTTTAGTGGAACTGGAAGGATGCAGATCCAATTGAAGGGACTAAGAAAAAAATGGAAAATGAGGAAATGGAGACAGAAATACAGATAATTCTTTTGAAAATTGTATCAGTCAAGAGTTGCAGAGAAATTGGGCATTAAATGGAGAGAGACATAAGATCCAAGGGAGCCTTTTATTGGTTTTATTTTATTTTTCAATTCCCTCTGATGTGTGAGGGAGGTGCCTAATCTCTTGAGTCACCTCTACTCCCTGCTTTGTTGTGTCTTACATTATGTTTTTCCACCCTGTCTCTTGTGTCATTTTGTTATATCGGCTCACCACGCCTGCCTGTCTTGTCAGCTCCCTGCCTTCTTTAGGAAGCACTGGGAACCTCTGCTCCCTGCTTTTGTTGTGTCACTCATTATGTTTTTTCTTCTTGTGTCTCTTATTGTGTCAGCTTGCTGTGCCTGCCTGTTGTGCCAGCTGGCTGTCTTCCTTAGGAGGCCCTGGGATCCGAGCCAGAGACTTCCCATGTGGTAGGTGGGAGCCCAGTCACCTGAGCCACATCTGCTTCCCTGTTATTTGTTTTAAATTGGAAGATAGTAGAGCATGTCTGTTTGGTGATGGAAATGAAAGAATGATGGGGGAAACTGAGATGCACAAGAAGGATATAGTTGCAGGACTTGCACCCTTGAGAAGGCCAGAAGGAACAGGATGCAGAGCACAAACGGAGAGATTGACCTGGGGTACGGGCAAGGATACATCACCCTGGGAAGTGGACTTGGCCCAGTGGATAGGGTGTCCACCTACCACATGGGAGGTCCATGGTTCAAACCCCGGGCCTCCTTGACCCGTGTGGAGCTGGCCCATGTGCAGTGCTGATGCGTGCAAGGAGTACCCTGCCATGCAGGGGTGTCCCTCGCGTAGGGGAGCCCCACGCACAAGGAGTGCACCCCATAAGGGGAGCCGCCCAGAGCAAATGGAAGTGCAGCCTGCCCAGGAATGGCACCGCACACACGGAGAGCTGACACAGCAAGATGACGCAACAAAAAGAAACACAGATTCCTGTGCCGCTGACAACAACTGAAGCGGACAAAAACAAGAACACACAGCAAATGGACACAGAGAACAGACAAACAAAAAAAACAGTATAAATTTTTTAAAAAATGATACATCACCCATATAGTAACAGGGTGGTCCTTCAGTTGGTACTAGGTGACCCTTGCCTGTAATTGACAAAATAGAGAGAGATACCTGTCCCAAATGGGGTGACTGGATTCTCTCTCTCTGGAATTTGGAGTAGGGATTAAGAGACAAAGGCAAATTCTGGGAGTGTGTCTTGAATGGCAATTTGAACCCAGGAGGTATGGAGTGGCCCACCACGTATTCAGAGAAGTGGAGAGAACATGATACAGGTTTGTAGAGTGAACGAGAGGGGTTCCTGGTGACCTTCCAATTCCAGGGTCCAGGATGCTCTGGGGCCAACCTGTAGTCTCTTTTTAGCTTTCACAAACATCCCTTCACCTTTACCATAAAAATATCCCCTTTTTATGAGGGTACAGAATGGGAAAGCTGATTATTAATCTGTGCAGAATTGAAGAAAGGTTATTTGTAAATCTTTGGAAATGAATAGAAATGGTGAAAGCATCATAGTGTTTGTAACTGCAGAGCTATGTTATATGGGTAGGGCAGTGGTTGAAAGGAAAAGTCTAAGGTCATGTATATTATTAGAAAGAAAGCTAAAAAATATAACATGGTACTGTATAACAAAGTGAAACCTCATGTGAGCTACAAATATGGGTGCAATATATATATATTGCATTTATAACACTGTTTTTACAAAATATAAATACACTAGAGAGATAGAAACATAATAGCAGCTATGTACAGCAGGGGAAGCACAGAGAGACCGAGAAGTGATGAGGTTTTTGGTTTTTTTGTCTATTATTATTATTATCGGAATAATGAAAATGCTCTAATAATGATTAAAGTGATGAATGTACAATATGTGATTATACCAAGTACCATTGACTTGGGATGGATTTATGCTTTATTAATATGTGTCAATAAAACTGATTTGTTTAAAAAAAGAAAATAAATAAAATTTCCCCCTCTTACTCAATTTAACTCTACTGAGAATACTGATTTTTTTATCCCCCCACCCCTTGTGGCTTTTTGCGTGTTGTCTGATCTCTGTGTCCATTTGCTGTGCATTTTTCTGTGTCTGTATCTATTTACTTATTTATCCCCTCCCCTTGTGGCTTGTTTGCTGTCTAGTCTCTGTGTCTGTTCACTGCATGCTCTTCTGTGATTTTTTTTTTTTTGGTCCCCCTTTTTTTGTTGCATCACCTTGCTGAGTTGGCTTTCCATGGTGTTTGTGGGCCGGGCGGCACTCTGCGGCGATTGTGGGCCGGGTGGCACTCCGTGGCGCTTGCAAGCCAGCAAGCCTGCCTTCACAAGGAGGCCCCGGCATGCTAACCCAGGGCCTCCCATATGGTAGATGGGAGCCCAACTGATTGAGCCACAGCTGCTTCCCAAAAGTACTGATTTTTGTACCCAGAATCATCTATGATAACAGAGCACGGCCTGCTTGATCTGCAATTAACCTCTGGCCAGATATCCCAGAAGGCACCCTTGATTTAAGCCAGCCTCCAGTGAGGAGAGAGCACGAGCTACCCCCAAGTGGCTCAGGCCCTTTCCTAGAACAGTGCCATTGATTCTGCATGAAGATGTTCTTTCCAGTGCCATTACACTAGTGAAAAGCCTTGATGCAACACAATGTAAAACCATAAATAACAATTAAGGTAAATATGATATACTCTTTGAATGAATAGTATCTAGCTATTAAACTTTATTATTATGAAGCCTAGATAAACCCATAAAGCACAAAGGCCACTGATTTTAATGCACATCATTAAAAGCATTATAAAAACAAATGAGTTTGGAAAAAAAGAGGAAACATATATCAAAATGGTAATAGTACTAATGTGTTAGGTTAATGGGACCATGTGTATCTTTTTTTTTTTCCTAATTTTCTTTCTTTTATTTCTAAAATGTGACTACACTTTGCATACAATTTAAAAGAACTCTTCTTCCTAAAGCTCAATCCTGAGCAGTCTGGGTGGTTTCCAGGAGGCCCCCAAGCCATATGCCTAAAAGGAAGGAAGAGTCAACTCAGGAAGTGGGGTCAGAGAAAGCCTTCAGAGGAAGTGGTTGTTTGCATCAAAGGGGACGCCCACCTGCTGGCCAGGGCCACGAATCGCAGTCCCTCAATGAAGTCCAAGACAAGAACTGGATGACCACTTCAGCATGTACAGATGGTGCAGCCCATTCCCACTGCATAAGTACTGCCATGAAATAGCTGTGACTTGGAAGAAAAGGCTAGGCAGTGTCCTCCAAATGAGCACACGGTGGCCGGCTTCAGTGCCAGGCCCTGTCCCGCCCTCACCCATCCTGTGCCCCCTTCTCTCTGGCAGCCAGCTACAGCAGCACCTTGCCCTCCTGAAAGCTCCAAGGGTTTTATTAGGAGTCACACTGGGCGCTGACCCTGAACTTCGGCTTTGCTAATTGCTTCCAAATTATCCTAATGAGGATTCCCCTCAGCCCCCAAGGGAGGTCAGCTGGAGCGTTGTCCCATCACTCTTCTTTCACAGTGAGGTATGACAGGTCAGTAAATGGCTTGCTCAGAGACCTGCTGGAAAAAGAACTGGAACAAGAACTTTGTGTTCCTGTAGCTCGAAACTTTTTTTTTTCAGTTCACTGAACCCTGCCAATGCTTCAGGCAAGCAAGAACTAAAGGAACAAGTGGTCAAGAGAGAATAAGGACTTGTAACCGGGGCCCCACCCAAGCATGAGCAGGCCATGCTCCCTGCCCCTGGTGCTCCTCGAGCTTCATATTGTTAGAGTGGATCAAGCGCTATGCATTCCTCCAGCTTAATCTCCCGGCCTCGACTCTCAGAGGCAAGGAAGGATGGACATTATGGGATAGGTCAGTCAAAGCAATGAGACACCTGAGAGGCTAGAATATAGGTTAGATATTGTCCTCATGTTTGTGGATAATCATTAGCTAAAGCAGATAGAAGCACATTAGCAGTAAGTTCTCCCTGGAGAGCAAAGAAATGTGATAATAGTATGAGAGGAGACCCTCACCCACAGAAGATCAGAGCTAGTCATCAAAGAAGCTTAAATCAATGACTTCATTTTCAGTAGTAATATTTAGTAGGTGACTACGACGTGCAGGCCCTGTGTTAAGTGGTGAGCAAGGCCGAAGCAGCTGGTGTTCCATGTGTCAGGAACCCACTGTCAGTGACCAGAGATGCTGGTCAGGCAGGCTGATGCCTTCACATGCCTTGGCATCATCCCAGGGGTGGGTTTGGATTAGTATGGATGGTTGCCTGCAAGTTCAGATAAAAGCAAGAGGCAGGTATAGACATCATGTCTTTGGGCAGGTATCCGGGGTCTCCCCTCCTGGTAGGGATATGCCAGAGAAGCAAAAACCTTAACTTGGTCTTATTGCCTCCCACTCACCCTTAGGTCTCCGCTTCAATGCCATTTCCTCCCAGAAGTCATCAATGACACCCAGGAAATATTAAGTCCCCCTGTTATATATTCGGTTTGTGGTTGTGCACTCATGAATGTGGGGTAAGGGGTCTCCTTATGTTTACCATTGTGTCTTCCGCCTGGCATCAATAGGTTCTCTGTGAATACATAGTGAGCTTGTATTCTTTGTTGCATTCATTCCATTGTAAGTATGTAAGTACTTCAGTAATTATTTCTTGACTGTCTTCCTCACTGCTATACTGTAGATCCCAGGAGCATAGAAGTCTCCTTTAACTTGCTCTTCACACAAGTATCCTCAGCCCTAACACTGTCAACATGGTGGTACCCAATACTGGTGGCATGAATAAACAACAAATGAATAAATAAACATCAATGGAAGTCCAAAGACCTAGAAATTGATAGGAAAAGGGAGATGATACTGAGAGGTTAGGAGTCAAATATACCCAAAATAAAGCCAGGTAAACAAGAAGTGAGAAAGAACAGGACTTTGGTACTGAGTGGACATGGACATCCAGACTTTCCATTACAGGTGTTGGCTAGATGGCGCATGGGTTGTTAAGGGAACCGAGTAGTAAGGCTACCATATTAGAGATGGTAAACCAAGTCCAAGGGCCTCCTTACCCTTTTCTCTGCAAAGTACAAAGTTGGAATCCTTTTCTTTTGTGAGATGTAGATTTGAACTCCAGAAAGGTCTGGGGAGCAGCAGAGAAATGGTTTAGCAACCTGCAAGATGAGTTTCCACATGTAAGGGAGGGTCACAGGCTCCTGGCTGGGAGCTTTGGTGCATCTTGCTGAATGCCTGAATCATCAAGGCCTGACTAGGTCTAAAGTCACCTCCATGTCTAGTATGCATCTTTTGGGGCTACTTCTGCTAGAATTTCCAATTCTTCTTCTATGAGTGCAGAAAGGCTCAGGGAAGTGTTCTGAAAGTGGCGTAAGCCTACAATTCACAACTGACTGACTATGGAAAGATTTGGACCACATGGAAAGCTGCATGAGGTATTTCTCATCTCCCTTTACAATGTGTCTCTCTCTGGTTTATTAAAACTTGTCAGAGCTGGCTGGTAAGGACTCTAAAAACTGCAGAAACAGTGTGAAGATTCAGGAAATATAAACCTAGTTTCCAGATGGAAATTGCTTCTCTTTCTGGGCCACCTCCTCTTCCCTTCACTTCCATCCTAAAACTTGTTTTTAATGAAATTCCTCTTTATCACCAACCTCTGCTTCCCATCTTCCTAGCCTCTGAAAATGGAAGGAAAAGACCTTAATTTTTAAAGTAGTTGCTTAGCCCCTACTCCAGTGCATGCACGTGCACGTGCGCACACATACACACACCAAAATACTTAATCCATTTTTAACAAACAGAGGGAAAGGTAAAAGCAGGCTGTGGGGGTGATTTATTGCCTGGTTAATCCATATGGATGGTGACTGATATGCTTTAAAATACAGGCTCACATTTTAATCCGGCTGCAGTGTGGTTGACTCAATTGGTATAAAAACAAGGATTTTATCACTAATACATTGGAGGGTACCGTTGGCATGTACTTGTACCCAGCTGGCCTAGGATGGTTTTTGAGTTATTTGTTCTAATTTTACTGGTCTTTGGGAGATAAATAAAAAACTTTCCTGCTCCTTTTGTGTGTGTGATTATTCTTCTATTTAGTACTTTAGTCACTTCACCTAAGAAAAAATTTTAGATAAATATACTCAAATTTTTTTAGTTGAAGTATTACAAAAGTTGGGCATCTGCAAATTGCATTGAGTTGATTTGTGCTATTGTCTAATTTGGCCTTAATCACAGCAACAAAAAGAGCATGTACAACAAAATTTCTAGTGTTTTATAGAAATGATTCATTTATAAGTTCATTCAAATAAAATGTTAATGGTCATATTTTTACTTAAATACAGGATCTAAAATATTATTTCCATGTAGAAGTAAAGAGTCATACTCAAGCTTGTAACTCCCTTAAATGAAGCTTTCTCCTAATAGATGGATATAGCATATGGTTTTATGTGCTAGAGACAGGGCATGGTGGTGGAAATACCCAGCCTGAGAGTCAGAAGACACCTGTTGTGGGTCTGAATTGCCCCTCAGTGGCCAGCTCGGTGAGTAAGGTCAGTTATTTTGCCTTTCTGGACTGCTGTTTCCATTTCTGGGACACAAAACAACCAGATTTGATGGCTTCTAAGGTCCCCTCTAGTTCGTATTAGTAGCATACTTTGTTTAGGGGGAAATTTTAGACTTATCTAGTTTAAATCTTGCCTGCTACCTGATTTTGTATATCCTGCTAAACTAAAATGGCCTTTATGTTTTTAATGGTTGAAAAAATATTTCAAGAAATGTGAAAAATATATGAAATTTCAATGTCAGTTTCCATAACTTCAGTTTTATGGAACACAGCCATGCTTGCTCATTTATGTATTGTCTCTGGCTACTTCCTTGCCATAAACAGCAGAGTTGAGTAGTTGCTACAGACCATATGGCCCACAATCCTAAAATATTTTCTACATGACCCTTCACAGAAAAAAAGTTTGCTGACCCCTGATCTAGTTCAACTGCTTGATAGATGAGGAAACTGAAGTTCCCAGGAATGAACGAAACTAACCAAAGTCCTATTTCATAAAAACAAAACATAGTTGTAGAAAGAAAGATGCAACTGGCCATTCCAAAGCAACCAAGGGGACAAAAACAATTAACAATAAACAAACGCTTAAGGAAGCAAAAGTAATTTCTTCCTCAAATGCCAAAGGGTAATGTGTTATAAAAGAAATAAGGACAAAGAAATTATGAAACTTGTGGAGCACCCTGCAGTCCCTTGAATGGAAGAACTGATAATTTCTTAATCTGAAATCAAATTACAATGGATTGATGAGGAGAATTTGGGAAGCAGGCAGATTCCAGCAGAAATGACTTGAGATCTTCGTCCTGATAGGACTCCAGGAAATGGAGGTGGACATTAGAAATGCTTCAGTGGGCCTCTTCAAAAGTTCCGGAGGTCTGCAATGGCTGAGGCAATGCTGCGTCTGGGGAAAAGGAGACTGGAATAGATTAGGTCTTCAGTCAGATAAAAACCCTAGAGTCCTTTATGGCATGGAGGCACGACCTAAAATGACCAGCATTGCTCTGAGAGCTTGGAGCTTTCTAATGACAGGGCTCAGATCCTGTCAGGACATTAAATAGGAACAAAATGAGTGTTGAGTTGGTGACATACCAGTTTTAGAAAAGTTGAAACAATGTTCCATGTGGTACGTAAAGCTATAGTCCCTAAATTTACCTAAAGAGGATTGCCTGTACTTGGTACATTACTGATGGCACACACTAAATATTTCAGTCACAGGCATAAAATAGGGAGAGAGATGAAACTTCCCCCAAATTTAGACCATTGGCATTTAACCAGGTGCCAGGCATTACTCCTGTGGGAAGGGCATTTGGCAGTTAAAAGATAAGACAGAATTTGCTGAACAGATAGATTTACCTGGAAATTCAGATTATTGACAACATACTGTATGTGTACCATTGGGTCAATGAAAGTCCCAATGGTACTCTCTAAGTTTACTCAGTGACTAACAGTGTGAGCTCTGGAGTCGAAATTCTTGGGTTTGCATCCAATACCTATTGCCTGAATGCCACTGGGCAAGTTACTGGACCTCTAAAGCCTCATTGTCCTCCCTCTTATTATTATTAATAATAATAATAGGATGAAGGTAATAGTACCTACCTGTGTACTGCTGCAAGTGTACACAGGTACCCTAAGTGTTTAAATGAGGTTACTGATGTGGAGCGCTTGGGAGAAGCTGAGCGCCAGTGAGTGCTCATTAAACGCCCCCACCCGGCTGTGCTGCATTGGATGGCATATGAAGCAAGAGCATGCATAGGAGTGTAGATTGTTCCGGGTTGGAGTTCCCACTTCACCAGTTCTCTGAGTTGCCTTGTAATCATGGATAAATTGCTTCAACACTTAGAGCTTCAGTTTTCTTATCTTTAAAACGGTGATAATGACAGTACTTATTTCAAGGACTGTTATGGATATTAAGTGAGAAAATGCACTTAAAGTGCTGGAGAGAGTTTCTGGCATTTAACTATTATTGTTGTTGTTGTTCATTGGTTCCTTAACACTGAGAAAAATTCTGAAGAGCGGCTGAAACAGAGTAAGCTTGTTACATGGTGTATGCCTGGTGCACAGAATGTAAGGAGTTTTCACATACAAGATTTGATCAAATGGTGGTAAAACATGTTTGGATTGTCATGAAACCCCTCTGGAAAGGTAGAGAGACAAGCCTCGGGCTGGAGGAAGTGCATGGAGAATGAGCCCGTGGGCATTCCGTGTCTGCCTGGGGACCCTTCTTGCCCTGAAGCCCGCAGTGCTGGGGCCAGAAGGCAACCTTTGGTCCCCTAGTTCGGAATCGTTGGGGTTCTTGCTATTTGTTTTCCCATCTCCTTTCTGTAAAATTCTGTTATTCCCATTTCCTGACAAGCTTCTAAACATTTGGAACATGGGGTTACTTTTCTACCCCATGAACCAAGTAATTTAAGCGTGTTTCATCTTCCTTATCAGTGGTAAGAAAGAGACGGTGGCCTCAAAAGAGGACAGGCTCTTTAATAATCTGAGCCGGTGACTCTTGGTTTGCCGAGCTGGACTCCGTTTCCTATCATTAACAGATTTGTTTGCTTATCTGATATTCCCCAGATTAAATTACCTGGCTTCCACTGGCCTGAGGCTTGGCAAACCTGCTTTCCCTATTACTCGTCTGCACCCTTTCACTTGGGCTAGCTAGCCCCTTCACCATGAGTGGAAGGGAGACCTCTGCTGAGATCAAGGAATTACAGGAACACTTGCTGTAGATATCCACGGTGTTTTGTTTGGCATAAATTGTGTTAAGGCTGAAGTTTTGTTCTGGCTAGATTTCTTAAGAACTGAGGAGCTCTTCTTCCAAATACAGCAGATTAGAAGGTTCTACTTTCTTCTGCTTTCCCATATGGCCAAACTGTTAAGGTGGGACACTAGGGAGTGAATAACTAGTTAGCTGCCTCTATGTAACTCAGAGCCCTGCATTCACTGGCTCATTTCCATGAACCTAGGAGTTCTGTGCAGATTACTTTACTCAACATCATCATATTACTGATGAGGAAATCAAGAAGTATGGCCACAGGCCCAGGGCCTAACCAGCTGGATCCTAGTCAAGCCAAGCCAAGAACCCAGGTCTCCTGACCTTCAGGGCGCTGCTCTTTCCTCCTCAGAGCCCTTGTTGCCTGCCATGCTCATAGCTGGAGTGGATTCTCCTCCAGGCCTTTTCTTTATGTTTTATGCAGCCAGGACTTAGGTGGGGTGAGCCCAACCAGTTGTCTTCTTACTCTTTTTGTTTTTTTAAAATTATTATTGTGGTAGCATACACATAATATAACATTTATAATTTTAACCAGCTTAAAGTATAAAATTCAGTGACATTCAGTACATTCACAAGGTTGTACAACCACCACCAGGATCTAGTTCTAGAACTTTTATATCACCCAAATGGAAAACCCGCATATTAAAGCAGTCATTCCCCGTTGCCGCTTCCTCCCAGCCTTAGGAACCCACCCATCTGCTTTCTGACTCTGGAAATTTCATTTAGATTAACTATTTTGGATATTTCATATACATAAGAATCATACAATATGTGGCTTTTTGGTCTGGTGTCTTTCACTTAGCATAATGTTTTCAAGGTTCATCATCCATGTTGTAGCATGAATCAGTATTTCAAGCTTTTCTGTGGCTGAATAATCTTCTATTGTATGGATATATTACATTTTGTTTATCCATTCATCCGTTGATGGGCATTTGATTGTTTCTACCTTTTGGCTATTTTAAATAGTGCTGCAATGAATATTCTTGTACAAGTTTTTATATGAACACCTGTTTTTTACTTCTTTAGGGTATACACTTAGGAGTGGAATCGCTGGGTCATATGGTAATTCTATTGAGGAACTGCCATACTGTTTTTCACAGTGGCTATAACAGCAATGTATGAGGGCCCCAGTTTCATTACACCCTCTCCAATGCTTGTTATTTTCTGTTTTTGTTTGTTTGTTTTTTATGGCCATCCAGTAGGTGTGAAGTGATATCTCATTGTGTTTTTGATTTGCATTTCCCTAATGAATAATGACATTGAACATCTGTCTTCTTACCCTTGGGTATGATCTAATACTTGTTTTGTTTTGTTTTTTCTATACATGTAATTCTCTGAGGATTTAAAGGTTTCCTCCAAAGGCTTGTGATCAAGACAGGTGCTAATATGGGATAAAGAATTGGGCTGCCAGAATCCAAATGGTGGAAGGTGTAGTGGGGTGGAGGGTAAAGTTATTGTACCCTCTCCTCTCTGTGTTTGGGTAGGTCCCAGAACCCAAGTCCCATAGGAAAGCAGACTCTGAGCTAGGTCAGACACCAAGATGGCCTGAGGTCCTGGAGGCCTCCGTACTGCCTCCCCTCACCAGCTTCCAGAGTCCTGCAAGGCCAGTCTGAGAAGAGCCTGGGTGCCCTTTACCCTTTCACCTATGACAGTAGAAGGTTGAGTCAAGGGTGCATATCAGGACTGTGTTGCTGAGGAAACCCTGATATTGGACTGCAGTGGTGTCTATAAAGCAGGTTGCCAAATCCAGGAGACCCTGAGGGTAATATTGAGAGCCAAGATGCCAAACGGTGTTAGAAAACCAGAGAAGAACTTGCAGAGAACATTTATGTGAGAAGAACTATCCTTCTAATGGCCAAGACAACATAGACATCTCACTTAGCCTTCCCAACAGCTCTCTGAGGTAGATATTATTCTCACATTTTAAAGACCAAGAAACTGAGACTTGGATATGTTGAATAACTTGCCCAAATTCACACAGCTAGTAAATGCCAGAGCCAAGATTGGAACCCAATTCTTCTGGTTCCAAAGCTTATGTTCTGTATAGGTCACCATGCTGCCTTTAGAAAGGCCCATCTCTGTTCATCTGAGCACTTATGGCCATGTATGATGTAGCACTCTGTAATCCTGTAGTCCAACATGCATTCCTGGGGCTAGAAGGGTATCCCTGATCATCCGGTCTCGAAATATACTGAATTCCTTTGCCACAGTGGTTCTCAAATCAAGCCCTGAAGAGAGACCTCAGGAACTTCTGTGGAGACAGAGAAGAAGGATGAGAAGAGGTCATCAGCTACTTCTCCCACCCCCTAATCCTGCCCCCTTCATACCATCAACCAGAGAAGCTCTATTTTTATGAGTTAGGGTTCAGTGTTTGAAGAGGGTCTAGACAACCTCTGTTCTTCAAGGTGCTACAACCTGATTCCACACCTTGCATGAGAGGGAACTCACGAACTGGGTGGACTGCAGGGTCCTCCAGAGCTGAGGATATGAAGGTAACTAAAAGTATCTTGTTACCATGAAACACTAACAAAAGTGTGATGATCCAAACCTAGTACCACGGAAGTTAACAGCTGCCTTTAGAATTTCTTCACATTTATTCATGCAGTCACTAAAGAATAAATAAATTAGAGCCATTGTATATTTGGTCTAGCAATCCGGTTTTAACAGAGACTCTAATAAATATTGTTGTGCCACCAGCTATGCACTTCCTTTTACCTGTTCTATGTTTAGGTCTCACACGTCCAGGTGTAACCTGTAGGTGGTGTATGTTGGTAAACAAGCTCACCCGATGTGACTGAAATCAACAGTCCTGACAAATGACATGATGGCAAATTAATATTGGTTCAGGTTTTCAGTCTTTTAAAATCCTTCCAAGAAAGGGATCACCAGTGTTTTAAAATCTTGGACATGTGGAGCAGCTTTTCTATTCCTTAGATAGGCTTCCCAGGCAACTTTCAAATCTTTACTTTTTTGAGCAGCTGGAGTAGGGGTTGTTCGTTGTTTCCTATCTGTTACCTGGACTCCTTTGCATGTCCTTACCTATAGCACCCTTGCCAAACTTATATACCTTTAGAGAAATCTATTGATGTACTTAGGCCAGAAAATCTCATCCTGACCATCTTTGCATAAGTTTTCAGTAATTCTAGGACCTCTTTGATGCCATCTAATATTATGTGCTACAGTTATGCATTAGTTAACAGGTGTATGAGGGAATGAGGGCAGAGTGGTGGATAAAGGAGGTCAGATAATGAGAGTATAATTCTTTAGGCTCCAAAAAGTTTTAAAATTTATATGCTTTACAACCTAATTTTCTCCATCTAGATCACACTGACCTGGTGTAAAATGTGTCTCCATAGACTGTAATAAATATTATTTCTCTCTCCTGGCCCCATATGCTGGTATGGGACTGTGGTGGCCATAAAAATGAACAGCTTAGATCTTCTGCAGAGGGGAGTATGGTAGTCTGATGGCTCCAATTGCTGCCCCTTTGGATTTTTTTTTTTAGGTACTGGGGATTGAACCTGGTACCTCATATTTGGGAAACCGGCACTCAACCACTGAGCTACACTGGCTCCCCTTAGTTGGGTTTTTTGTTTGTTTGTTTTAGAGGTACCAGGAACTGAACCTGGGAACTCCCATGTGGGAAGCAGGTGCTCAACTGCTTGAGCCACATCTGCTCCCCCGCTTTGGATCTACCGTCATGGCACCACAGATTGCTCCCAGCCAAGGACTGAGTATGGTGGAGTTCCTGCAGGACATGGAACTGTTCTGGTACAAGGACTTCCCACCAGCCAAGCTGAAACTTTCTTAGAATTGTCTGAAGTTTAAGACTCTTCTTATTTAATGCTTCTTCCATTCCCATCTCCTTCACAGGGGGTCAGACCTATATTATGGTCTGAAGCCTTTTCTCTCACTTATCTGGCTCCTCCTCTGTTTCCTTCACAGGTAAATAAATGTATAAATCTCCTGCATATCAAATCCTGAGGTGGTATCTACTTCTTGGAAGACCTGAACTAACATAGGAACTTCTGGGCATCGCTCCATTAAAGTCTGCCCCATCACTCCCCCAGCTGTTTCCAGCAGATGTCTCACAAGTGTTCATGGACATGGGCTACAAGGCATCCACTTTCTTCCTCCCCTCCTGCTCCAGCCCCAGCTTCCTGGGGAGATGCCTACACCATGGTCTCTGAGGTTCCCAAAGCTTCATGAAGTTCCCCAAAGTTGTTGCCACCTCTTCTGCTATTTGTGGCGCTCCTGATAACCAGTTCCTCCTGATGCCACAGAAGTCAGGACAGGCTAGAGTTCCATGGTGGTCTGAAGCCACTCCTACAACAGACAGACACGTTCAGAGCTATCTGATGAATCCTTTACCTTCACTCATTACAAGGGTTCCCATGTAGAGCTGTCTGGTGCTCCTGCTGTCAGAGTTGTACTTTTGAGAAGAGGTCATTCCATTTTGTACCCATGGTCTCCTTCCCTTACAACTTAGACCTAAGCCTGAGCTGGGGAAACAACTGGGTGACATATGTGCTATATTTTAAATTGTGCTTCTTTTCTGACACTGGAAGATCACATGAACCTGGCTCTCTTATATCTTCAGATGAATGCTTTCCTACAAGACTCCTTTGTCCTTCATTTAAATAGTTTTCTTTTTTTTTTCAAAGATTTATTTATTTATTTATTTATTTCTCTCCCCTCCCCCACTCCCACCCCAGTTGTCTGTTCTCTGTGTCCATTTGCTGCGTCTTCTTTGTCCGCTTCTGTTGAAATCTGTGGCACAGGAATCTGTGTTTCTTTTCGGTTGCGTCATCTGGTTGTGTCAGCTCTCCATGTGTGCGGCACCATTCCTGGGCAGGCTGCACTTTCTTTCGCGCTGGGCGGCTTTCCTTTATGGGGCGCACTCCCTGCGCATGGGGCTCCCCTATGCAGAGACACCCTTGTGTGGCAGGGCACTCCTTGTGCACATCAGCGCTGCACATGGGCCAGCTGCATACGGGTCAAGGAGGCCCAGGGTTTGAACTGCGGACCTCCCATGTGGTAGACGGATGCCCTAACCACTGGGCCAAGTCCGCTGCCTAAATAGTCTTCTTGTGAATCCTCCAATGATGTCTGCACTCCAGAGTGCACTCCATAGGCCCAAATTGGGCTAAAGTTGGGTTGGGAGAGTTTTGTTTGTTTGTATGTTTGTCACGTGTGTGTGTGTGACATCAGAACCTTAAAGACACAAGTGACATACCTAGAAACTTATTCGTTCACAGACGATGCACTGAGGATAACAGTGTAATCCTTGCTTCCCATCTCTCCTGCCTCATGACATACCCTCAGTTGTCACTTTGATCATGAAGTACGTGTCTCTCACTGCCTCCATTACCTTCACTGCTGCTACAGTTGTCTGCCTCTACCTCCTAATACTCTCTAAGTATTACCAATATTTCTACTTGGCTAATTTTGGTCACCTCTAGGGTCAGGATTGTACTAAAATGTAAAGGGTTACAGATAGTGAGGTCCAGCAAAGTGAGTTTACAATAGTTTGTAGGTGATGCCCAAGTTAGGAATGAAGAAAACAATCAACTGAAATTTTGTCCAGGGAAGAGGGTTAGAGAAGTTACTTTGGATAGGCTTGGCATATTTCCAGTATTATAAATTGTATCAAATTAATCTATCAATGCAATAAAATTTCCATCAAAATTTCAATGGAATTTTTTGTGGAGGGGAGATGTAATGAAAACATTCTAAAATTCATCCAAAAGAACAAAGACATAAGAAGAGCCAAAAATTTCCTTGCAACAAAAAAGAGAATAAAATAGGTCTTCCCTCACCAAATATTAAAATATATTATAAAATTACAGTAATTAAAATGCTTCTGGTTCAAAAATACACGGAAGGGTAAATCAGAATAGAAAGTTCAGAAATAGACCCAAATATAATCATTTAAAGAATGATAATGGTGATAGTTCATATCATTATTAAAATATTACTCAATAAATAATACTGGGAAAAAAAGGATAACTCACTCCAAATTAAATACATCCCAAATTAATTAAGGTTTTAAATAGAACTTCAGCCTTCCAGTAATAGATACGAAACAATTGAGATCAAACCTCCTGCTGAAAACAATCAGAAAAGCTACGCAAAGTATAAGATATACCTGCTTTAAGTCATCTGAGAGCTAAAAAGTTAGTAAAGAATGACAGGGTCAAGATCCAAGAAGAAGGAAACTCAAAGAGGTGAGTCCAGCGTTTGGGGATGCTTTACTCCTAGCTATATTGGCTAATATCAGAGTTGGTGGCTGAGAGACTAAAGACCACAACAGCAGTTTAACAGCCTTCAAGAGATGAGGGGGGAAAGTGGAGTTCAAGAATCACTGAAAAGGAAGCCCCTAGTAAAATCCCAATACATTGAAGGGTTACATCCAGGCAGTAGATGTGGAAATAGATGAGCACTCACATTGAACACAGCTTCCAATTATGTCAAATTCTGAAATTGTATTATATTAATACTAGATTGTGGAGTCCTAAAGCACTTCCAAGAAACAAATGTAAATCCTCTCTGAGGGAAGATAATATCCTTGCAGGGTTCAAATTATTCTATGATTTTGTATATACAATGACTGGAATTCAAGTTAAAAATAGCTACACAATGAGGTCAAATGATATTAAATTCCAAGAAATTTTGAAGTAATGAAAATATTAAAAAATTGACTGAGGTGATGACAGTACAACTCTGTGATGAAAATGAGAGTCACTGAGTGGATTTGAATGGATTGTCCAAAGCATGGGACTGTATAACACAGGGAACCAACTGGCGGATGACAGAATGTAGTTAACAGGACAAATATGAGAATGTTTTCTCCTAAATGATAACAAACATATAATACTAATATAAGGTGCTAATAATTGCATGGCTTGGAGGTAAAATAAAGCAAATATAAGATATGGGCTATAGCTAGTAATAATATTTTAAGGATGCTCTGTCAAACTTTGTAACAACAGTTTCACAATAGTGTAAGGTGTTGGTGGGGAGATGTATGGGAACCTTGCATAATGATATGTGTATTTGTTTTGTAAATTCACAAATTTATACATTTGTTGTTTGTGCATGTTCATGAATGAGTGATATACTTCAATAAAATTTTATTTTAAAAAATCTGAAAAAAAAATAAAAGGGGAAAAAAAACAAATAAAAACATGAGACATCAGAAACAAATCCAGAGGAGATACAGAAAATGGAGCTATCACTGATTTCAAAATAAATGTGTTTACTGTGTTTAAGGAGATAAAATACAAGTCTGAGAATTTTCTCAGAGAGCTAGAAACTGTAAAAAAAACTTAGTAAATGGAAATTCTAAAACTTAAAATTAAAATGATTGGAATTAAGAACTCAATAGATTTAGACACAGTTGGAGAGAGAATTAGTGAATTGGAAACTAGCTCAAAATAAAGCAGAGAAAGTAAAATATGGAAAACAGAAAAAAGTATTAAAAACAAAGTACATAGTAAAAAGTTCTAACATATATGTAATTGGAAGTTCAAGAGGGAAAGGAAATCCAAATGAGGCAGAAGAAAGATTTGAAGAGATAATGGCTAGGAATTTTCCAAAAAATGATGAACAACATCAAGTCATAGATTTGAGAAGCACCACAAATTCCACGCAGGAGAAATAAAATTAAAATTATCATAGCAAAACTTCTAAAAGCTAAAGACAAAGAAAAATATTAAAAATAGCCATAGAAAAGCCAGATTACCTTCAAGGTACAACACACTGACAGCTGACTCCTCAACTGAAACAATGGCTAGAAGACAATAGATTGATATCTTCAAAATACTAAAAGAAAATAATTGCTAACCTAAAATTATAAATTTGGCGAAGAAGTAACAGATATGTTATCAGTGGACCCACACTAAAGGAACTCTCAAGAGTGTTCCTTGCAAAGAAGGAAAATAATATCATAAGGAAAGTTATAGATGCAGAAAGGAATTTAGAGCACAAAAAAGAGTAAATAAGTGGATAATTTGAAGAATATTGACTGTATAAAACAATAATAAATGTTTTGGTGTGAAATATACTTAAAGAACTAAACAACAACAACAATGGCATATAAGTCATGAGGAGATAGGTTGAGTTAAAATGTTCTAAGATTCTTGCATTATCTGGAAAAATGTAAAAATACCAAGCAATATTAGACTTTGAAGGTAAGCACAAACAGAAGAATAAAAGTATATGAAATTATCATATAATACCATATAATTTTCATACTAAGTCCAAAAGAAGAGAAGAATATAAACCAGGAATGGAAAAAGGAAACAAATAGTGAAATGGCAGACTTAAATCAAAACACATAAATAATTATATTTTATATAAGTGAATTAATGCTCCAATTAAAAGACAAAGTTTGTCAGGTAAGATAAAAATCATACTTATCTGGTGCTTTCAAGAGACTCATTTTAAGTATAAAGATACAGAGATGGATGGGAAAAGAAAGTTGGCATTGGTATATAACTATCACACAAAGGAAAATTTAAGTAAAAAGTATTATTAGGGATAAAGAAGAAGAAAGTATTCATAATAAAATATTTATATCACCAGGGAGACTTTGTAATTCTAAGGTTTACTCCCTTGTACCTCCGTAAAATAAAAAGAAAGAAAAAAAAATAGTTTGTCTTTAAAAATATAGATGTAAAATACACAAAATAAAGAACTACAAGATAAAAAATAGTGCTTTTCAAACTATGTGGTGAAGGAACTCTTTTAAAATTTCTAACTGGTTGCAGATTAATACAACTATAAAACTATAATAAAATTAATTACTAGAAGAGATAAAAGGGAAAAAATTTTTAAAAATACTAGTCCACAGATCATATGCATGGATATCACAACAATGACAAATTGCTATAAACATTCTCACATCCTTAGACTCAATTTCCTGCTTATCTATTTTTGGACATGTAACATTTCCAAATCAAATTAGCACTGGTTAGGAGACCACATTTTAAATAGCACTGAATCAGAAAAATCCACAATCATAGTGGGAGATAATAACACATTTTTCTAAGTTTCTGATAGAGGAAGCAGAGAAAAAAAAATCTTGGACAAGGTGATTAATGAATTTAATCTAATATACATCTGTAGAACATCTCACCCAACAACTGTAGATGTACCCTCCTTTTTAGCACACATAGATCATAAATAAAAATTGTTTCTGTGCTGTAGGATGGAAACATACTAAATATGTTCTTTGACCTGAATAGAATTAGACTAGAAACTATTTTTTTCAAAAAAGATTTACTAGAAATCCTCTATATGTTTGGACATTTAAAAATACATATCTAAATAATCTTTGGATTGAAAAACAATCACAGTAGAAATTAGGAAATATTTTGAATGGGAACAAAAGTAATACTTACCAAAACCTCTGGAAAGCAGCTAAAGCCATGCTTAGAGAAAAATACATATCTTTAGATACACATATTAGAAAAGAAGAAAGTTGAGTATCAATAAGCTTGGCAACCATTTCAAGAAACTGGCAAAGGACAGCAAACTGAACTAAAGAAGTATAAGGAAAAACATAATAAAGAGCAGAAAAAAATTTAAATATAAGATAATTTCTAAGAAGCCTTAATAGTACTAAAAGATATAAAAATTAATTATTTTTAACACTGGGGACAGAAATAGCATTTGTAAGTATGGCATCAAGGGCAGAAGCTAAGTAGGGAAAATATAGATTTGACTATTTACTTTAAAAAAAAAAATCTATGTCAAAATCACTATAAGCAATACTAAAGCACAAATGACCATAGAGAAAAAATTTGCAAACTAAATGGCAAGGAAATGTTTTGAAATGGACTAAGCTGGTGACAGCAAAACTTCGTGGTGAAACTGAGAGCTACAGAGTGTACACTTTGGATGGACTGTACAAGGCAGGGGACCATATAACACAGTGAACCCTGTGATGAATGGAGGACTGTGGTTGATGGTACAAATATGAGAACATCAGTTCATGAACTATAACAATACATGGTGTTAATAATAGGATAGTTTCTGGGAAAAATACACCAGATATGAGCTATAGGCTATAGATAGCAGCAATATTGTGAAAATGTTCTTTCATCATTTGTAACAAATGTGTCACAACAGAGTAAGGTGTTGGTGATGGGGGCAGTATATGGGAATACTGTATGGTATGCATTATTGCTTTTTAAATTTTTGAAATAAAAAAAGGTAAAATAAACACACCTAAATGACAAGGAATCAATGTCATTCTTGTGTAAATGGCATGTACTAATCAATACATAAAAGGATGATATCACAATAGAAAAAACAGGCAAAGGACCTATAGTGGCTCTTGACAAAAACAGATACATAAATGGCCTGTAAACATATGAAAATATTTAATCTCACTAATAATCAAAACAATTAGAAGAATGTCCAATATTTCTAATAATCAGAGAATTTAAAAATATAAGCATTTCTTTCATCTATCATACTTACAAAGATAATATCCATAGTAATAGTAATCAATGATGATGAGTGTCCAAGAGTTAAAAGTGGGGAATATGAACAGGTTCCACCTTTTTCTGAAGGACAATTTAACAATATGTATCAAAAGACTTAAATACATACTATTTAACTTAGTAAATGCATTTCTTGAAATTTGGACTTGGAAAATAATCTTGACTATATCCAAAGATTTATTTACAAGTATGTTCATTATAGCACTGTTTATAATAATTTAAAAAATGGAAACAATTTGAATATCCCAAATGAGGAAATTGGTTTAAAAAATTAAAATGTACCCACTTTTAGATGGAGCAGATTAATACAATTAAACCATTAAAAATTGTAACATATGAATATATTTTAACAAAATGAAAAGTTATGCAAGATACATAGTTAAGGGATTAAGGAGATTATAAAATATTATAATATTATTTCTCTTATATGTAGTAAATTGTTTTTATTGTTTTTAGTGATACTTTTTATTCTATTTACTTTTATTTATATTTTCTAAAATACTAAAACAATTATATATTACTTTTGTTAATTTAAATTTTTTTTTGAGGAGGTACTGAGAATTAAATCCCAGACATTGTGCATGGGAAACAGGGGCTCAACCACTGAGCTACATCCACTCCCTATAGATTACTTTTTTTTCCCCTATAGATTATTTTTAATCAGAACCCAACTTATTTTTTTTTAAGATTTATTTATTTCTCTCCCCTCCCCCCCTACACCCCTTCACCCCAGTTGTCTGTTTTCTGTGTCTATTTGCTGCATCTTTTTTTGTCCGCTTCTGTTGTCGTCAGCGGCATGGAAATCTGTGTTTCTTTTCTTTGCGTCATCTTGTTGTGTCAGCTCTCCGTGTGTGTGGCACCATTCCTGGGCAATCTGCACTTTCTTTCGCGCTGGGCGGCTCTCCTTACGGGGTGCACTCCTTGCGCGTGGGGCTCCCCTATGCGAAGGACACCCCTGTGTGGCAGGGCACTCCCTGTGTGCATCAGCACTGCATATGGGCCAGCTGCACATGGGTCAAGGAGGCCCGGGGTTTGAACCGTGGACCTCCCGTGTGGTAGACGGACGCCCTAACCACTGGGCCAAGTCCGCTGCCCCAACTTATTTTTAAAAATCTCTTTTGCTATAATGATAAACAGCAAAAAAAAAAAATCTTTTGCTTTCAAAATTTTGCCTTTGCTTTCAAATTTCAAAGGAAATGCCTAGTAAGCATGCACAAATGATTCATTTCTTACTGACTTAACCCTCATTCTATAGAGTACATTTGTTCACACACTGAACTTGTTTTCACATGAATATTTGACACAGAAATTGAAAGAGTGTTAATCTTGTCTTCACCACATTTAGAGCAACAGCTTCTTCTCTCTCCCTCTCTTTTTCTTTTTTTAACTTATCAAGATGTGTGGTGTTTTAGTTTCCCAGCTGCTAGGCTGCCAGTGATCCTTGGTCCTTGGCGCGGGGCTTTTGTCTCATGGCAATGCACATGGTGATATCTTTCTCTTCTGGGTTCTGTTCACTTCCGGCTTCTCCCTGTGGCTTTCTCCCTGTGACCTTCTCTCTAAGGCCTCCAGTAATAAGATTGAGACCCTTCCTGCCCCAGCTGGCCACACTTAACTGAAAATAACATCTTCAGAAGGCGCTATTTTTAATGCCATACACTCAGGAATGGATTAAGATTAAGAACATGTTTTTCTGGGCACATAATTCGATCCCCAGCATAATTCAGTCCTCAACATGTGGTTTCCTATAGGAAATTGACTGTCATATCCAATGCACCAAATTCTTCAGAAAGATAATCCATTCACTCATTCAGTAAATACTTACTAAGAACTTACTAAGAACATGTCTGTGTCTGGTCTGTGCCGAAGGCTGGGAAGATGGTGGTGAGCTAGCCCAACTTTTCCCACACTAATGATGCTCACTCTTATCTAAAATGAAATAGTTGGCTACCCAGCACTTAGGCCATAATTTGTTGAATTTTCAAATGGAAGTCATGCCTCCAAAATATCAGAAGCCTTTAGTGCACATTCAGTGTAAGCTAAAAAAAAAAAAAAAAGTATTAGCATGAGTTCATAAATAGCCATTCAAATATAAGAGTCCAACTCTATTGGTTTTCCTCAAGTATTTCTAGAACAAAGTTTAAAAAATTTAAGTTTCGCTTTAAAATTTCTAACTAATTAAAACAATAAAGCTGCCAGTGTCTCTTACCTAAAGGATATGAGGAAGATGAAAGCAAGACATAAGACAATGCTCTTATAAAGAATACAGTTATGAAAAAAAATCATAATACTGTAGTCCCTGGCTGATAGGCAATGCAAATATGAATCATTTCCAAATAATGACTCAGCATAATAACATATGTAATATGGGCTTAGAGAATTAACAAGGAGAGTCATACACATAGCATGATAATAATGAATATTTGTATAGCCAATTTTCTCACAATTTGCTTCCTGTTCAGAAAACTCAAATGCCAAACTGTCCAAAACCAGATACATGCCTATGGCAAGTCCAGGTTCAGGGGAAACTGGGTCAACAGATCTTGGTGAAAGTATAGAAATAGGCAGAAACAAAGGCTGTCACAGGTTGTGGAGGTGAACTGTACTGGCCTGAGACCAGCAGGTTTTGATCCAGATAAGATGGGCATGGTGTTAATTATCTGTTGCTTTGTAACAAACCACCCCAAAACTTAATGGCTTAAAACAAGATGGGTATTTATTATTTTTTCTGTAGTATGAGGGTTGAACAGACTCAGTTGGGAAGTTCTGCTTTCCATGCTGCAGCTAAAGTGACATAGTTGCATTCAACTGGGGCCTTGGGTGGGGTTGATTGTTCAAGATGGTATCTCATCCTTCAGAATCTCCCCCTGTGTGGTCTCACAATATTCAGTAGTCTAACCTGAGCAATTTTACTGTATGGCAGTTAATTTCCAAGAATAAGCCTCAGTGTGGAAGCACTAATGGAGACTTTGCTTGCATCATTTTTACCAATGAACCCATTGGTGTAAGAGAGTCACATGGCCCATCCCATAGTCAATGTTGGAGGGGCTACACGAGGGTTTGACTACTGGGAAGGGAAGTTTATTTAGAGTCACCCATCTACTACAACCAGACAATAGAGGCGGGATGAGTGTGTCAAAGAGCCATGTATTGGGCAGGTATAGTAGGACAGAGGCCATGATAAAAATGTGGCCACCACCAAAAATAAGGGTTCTAATTGGAGGTGGGTGTGGGGCCAAGGAGATCAAGCCGAGGACATCGAGGACATCGGTGAACAGACAATGGCTTGTTAAATAGATAAGAATCTGCAGCATGGTCAGGAGGTGGAATAAAAATCAAAGAAAGCAGGTAGGTGGCAATGGACAGAAAATTGCTGATTTCTCATAAAAAGAATTGGGAAGAAAACACAAATCTATGGTATACCGGTCATTTTCTTTTTTATTTTTTTTAATGAGAGCACTCAGATATTCTGCTCCCGTTTTCTGAGTCATCCCTCCAACGCTCTTTCTTGTCCTGAAGGGATCATGGTCTTGTGGTAGTTAGGTATCTCCCCCAGAGTCCTAGCTGCACCCCACAATGGACCCCTCTCTCCTCTTTCCTGGTTTCTGATTTCTCCCTCCTCTGTCCCCTGTTCCTCAGGTGTGCAAAAAGTTGAATACGAGCGATTTGGCCAGCAGGGGAAAGGGGAAAGTCTTACAGTAGGTTACGAGGTCTCACACGAGGAGGTCCCTCTTAACTCTTCTGCTGTTTGTACCCTGCTCCCCGCATCCCAGGTCACTCTGGTCAAACTGCCCAATTGCTCTATATAAGGGCTTTATATCTGTTTGGAAATCTCTTCCCCCACATAGCCACTTGGCTCTCTCCTTTCTTTCAGCTCTTTGCTGATCTATTATCTCACTGAGGATTTCCTGACCAGTTTCCTGAATATATTTAAAAGGCCCACCTACCGTTTCCCCACACAGCACTCCTGTCCTTTTATTTTACCCAGAGCTCTATCACCATGTAACATCCCGTGTATTTTATTTGCCAGTTTGTTTGCCTGCCCTGTTTTTGCATTTCCACAAGATCCCAGGGTGATTCTAGCATGCAGCCAAGTTTGCAAGGAGCACGGACTTCAGAGTTTTCCAGACCTGGATTCCAGTCTTGCCTCACACTGACAGGTTGGGTGACCTTGGGCAGTTTAACTTCTCTGAACCTCATCTGCCAAATGCCATCATAAAAATCCTTGCTATCTCCTAGATTCTGGTGAAGATTAAGTGAAACAATGCAAGCAAAGTGCTCAGCTTCTGGTGCTTGGCACATGGTAAGTGCTAAGTAACCATCAAAGTTTCATGAACTGGGATTTTCTATTCTACTTCATGTTAGTTCTGCTCACGCTGATAAAAAGAGAGCATTTTGGGTCAAGAGGTTTGGCTGATGTTATGCTCCATTTTCTTTGGGCAGAAGTTTTGGGATAATTTAGCAAAGCATCTGCTTATCCTTTTAGAGCCCCAGTCTCTCTCTAGTTTCAATAAACTTTTTATTGTCCATTAGATTGCACCAGTTTCTTAGAGCAAAATGAAGAATATTAAAATTGTAGTTGCCAAAGGTTGTTGTACAGGTAATAGCAGCAGGGGAAAATTTAATGCTGTAAAGCTCCTTTTGAAGAATTGAACACATGCATACACTGATTTTATTTGAATTTTCATTTGATGGAAGTATCAAAAGCTTTCCTCTTTTTAACCTTTCTTTTGAAGGGTGAGATTACCCCCAGGAAATCACAAAAGGTTCAGATTTGTACCAGGAACATTTCTAGGACTTCTTGACTCTACCTTCTGTGTCATTTATTTCAGAACCTTTTTCAGGAAGACTTATGTTAGTGTGAATTCTCAGCAGAAACAATTTCTCTCTATTTTACCCATCCTAGAAAGAGCCAATGACTATGAAGGAAGGAGATATTTAAGAAAAAGTTTATTCTTTATTCATTTGAAACCGAAAAGTATTTAGAAGCTCTCATGACATTGAGGATCCAAAGCTACAAATCCTGGCCTTCAAGGAATTTACATTCTACTAGGGAAATAAGATTTGCATGCAACTAACTACAGTCGAGTTTGACAAGTGCTGCTATAACAGTATAAACAAAGCAGATGGAAAGAGTGATTGTTTCAAGCTGGGTACAGAGGAGGAGGTGTTCGGAAAGGTTTTACAAAAGAAGCCTGATTGTGCCAGAAGAAAGGAAGGGTCTTTCAAGCACGAGGGGATCAGCAAAAGCAAAGCCACAGGGAGAGGAAAGCAGGGTGCCCCTTGTGGGACAGTGAGGATGGCAGCCCACAGTGGCTAGAGCTGGAGGCCGGGGCAGGTGTGAAAAGTCCAGAGAGTCGCGCTTAGAATTTGAATGCTATCCTGCTAATCATGGAAACTTTTTGAGCAGATGTGTGTTTAAGAAAGATCACTCTGAGGCAGGATCCCAATCCTTAACCAGACAGTAAAGTGACACGATCCTGCGGGTTATGCATTTTGGGAGTGATTTGAGTGACCATTTTGGGAGAACATCTGTGTAGGTCTCATATCCCACCTGGACAGGAGAGGCACGAAAGAGGCCATCCCAAGTAGGGAGGATTCCAGAGTTGTGGATCAGCCTTGCCGATCACAATCACACGGCATGGGGCTGCCTCATAAGCACTTTCCTTGACAGCATTTATCCATCTAATTACATTCCCTTAGGCTGAGAAGAAACTGAGTTACGATTGTGGGAGCATGCCCATCCCTATAACCATGGAAGGACCAGCAAGGGCAGAGATGAGGGGGTTGGGGGGAGCACATAAAAAGGAGTCAACCTGAGTGCACATGGTCTCTAAGACCTGTCCACCGTATTGCCCATCTACATATAATTACTGAGCACCAGTCATTCCTTACTGCCCCTTCCTTATTGCCTGCTGTCTTAGGAAGCAGATCCTGAGACAAAGATTTGGACATAAGTAGTTTATTTGGGAAGTAATCCCAGGAAGCACCAGCAGGGAAATGGGGGAGGTGAGATAGTCAAGGAAAGGAAGTCTATACTGGGTGAATTAAGAGCAGGTTACTGCTATGGGCAACTGGGGTCAATCACAATGGGAACCTCTGGGAGACTATGTAGGGTGGAGGTGAGGAAGCTAGGTTATTTATTCACCATCTCCCATCTGTTACTGGACACTTGCTGCTCCCAGAGCGTAAACTCCCCAGCACTATGGCACTCACAGGAGGCCCACCCACAGGCCAAGCATGCTCCACTGGCCAGACAGTCTTGGGTGCTTGCAGTGGGAAAGCCATCAGCTTGCACAGAAATGCTAAGTGCTGAGGGGATAAGGATGGGCACAGACAGCATCTGCAATACCTAGGAGGAGCTCAGTAAATTTCACTTTCTAAGTGAGAGAAATTGCAGTAGGGGCTTCATCAGGGTTCTCTGGTTGCAAGCAACAGAAACTGGCTTTAGATTAAGCAAAAAGGGAGGTAGGGGAAGAATGTGAAGAGCCCTGGGATCACAGGGGACGCTGAGAATATGGGATGAAAACAGGTGACACTCAGCAACTCTGGGGGCCCAAGAAGCAGGGCTGGGGGATAAATGAACTCTAACCATTCTTAGCGTCTTTGTCATTCAGGTCAAGAGTTAGATTCCATAGGGGAATTTGGTCTAGGCCTGGATCACTGTCATCCTCTTGGCTAGAGGAGAAACAGCTGACAACAATCCCAGCAGACTGTATCCAAATGAAAATTGGAGACAGTTTCTTAATTCTTAGGGTTTTCAAAACAAAATGAACAGATTTTTGTTACTTATGAGAATAATTAGTGAAATAGTGTGTTGAAAAATCTGTCTGCTACCAACATCTGCCACACACACATGAACACACACATCTATCCACCCCCACTCTTAGCCCGGTTGCTGAACATAAACAAAGCTGTTTCCTGGTATATTGGAAATAGTTTCTCTTATGCACCAGAACTGGAAGGGAATACCAGGTCCCTCCCTATAACTTATTTTCTTCTTCTTCCTCCTTTTTTTTTTTTAATAGAACAATCACATATAAAACACAGGATTTTTCCATATTCCATCCCACTACCAATACTTGAATTAGTGTGGAACATTTGTTACTCTTGATGATAGCACATTTTTATAATTGTACTTTTAATTAAAGTTCATGGCTTAACTTAGGGTTTACTGTTCATGTAGTATAGTTCCATGAATTTTTAAAAAAATTTTATTCTGTTACCATATATATAATCTAACATTTCCCCTTTTGATCATATTCATATATATACACATTCACACATATTTCAGTGCTGTTAATTGCATTCACAATATTGTATTACCATCACCACCATCTTTTACCAAAGCATTCCACATAGGAACCCTGTACATTTTAAGCCTTAAATTCCCATTCTCTCTCTCCCAGGGCTCTTAACCTTTTTTGTTCCCCGGACCTCTTTGCCAGTCAGGTGAAAACCATGGACCCCTTACTAAGTCCACACTATACCACATATTATTTAATAAATATCACACCCACACCAACATATCTCCACAAGAATAATGCCTTTTTTAATTTAAATTCAAGCTCATTGACCCCTTGTTTAGAACCCTGCCCTGTCCCCACCCCATTCTCTGGTAACCTGCTCTCTATTTCTAATATGTAAATGAACCACTAATCAGATGACTTGCATCTAAATTGAGTCAGTAAAGGGTAAACACATGACATAGAATATAGATGAAAAAGCTAAAGACACATTTTGAAGGGTATACTAACAGGATATTGAAGGCAGGAAGATTGTTTCCAAATGAAAGAGTCCCTCTTTGAGGGGAGAGTAAATCAGAGCAAGTTCTTATTACCTTTATGAGTCTGGACTTTTCGTCTAAGTGGAGAGTATGAATTCACAAATCCAATTGGATGGAATGTCATGACACAAGCTCCCTTCCCATTTGACCTAATTGTGTTGGTTTATCATTTTATTGGGTACAACTGTGACATTTGGTGCATCATCACAGGATGATTGTCTGTCTACCCATTGGACTGTGAACTTTTTGAGGAGAGAGACTTTTTCTTTAATCTCTGATTCTCTAGCATGTGGCAGGTTACCTGTCACATGGGAGAGACACACACATGAACATATTTAAGGGAGGGAGAGAGGCAAGGAGGATGGAAGGGAGTCCACTAAGGCTCATGGAACTCATTCAGAGTTGTCAAAACACTCAACCCCTGTTGGCCTTCGAGTAGTGGAGGGAGGACTGATAAGTAGTGAGAAATGTGTGAAGCTGGGTTTGGGTCCTGGCTGTGCCATTTAATATACATATAATCTTAGGTGAGTTCTTTTTTTTTTTTTTTTTTTTTGAGGTACCAGGGCTGGGGATTGAACTCAGGACCTCACATGTGGGAAACCAGCACTCAACCACTGAGCCACATCGGTTCCCCTGAATTGCTTTTTCATTTGTTTGCTGGTTGTTTGTTTCTCTGCTTTTAGAAGGCACCGGGAACCAAACCTGGGACCTCCCATGTGGGAAGCAAGTGCTCAAGCGCTTGAGCCACCATGTCAGCTCCCAATTAGACGAGGTTCTTAATCTCCAGTCTTCAGTACCCCCTTCTGTAATTATTATCTCTATCTTAAAGAAGTCTTGGGTAATTAAGTGAAATAACATATGTGACAGCATTCAGCAAACTACTATATGCCATGTAATTGTTACTAACAATTATTAGCTTGGAATCAAAGACATCTTCAACCCAACCCTCTCACCTGTGCTTTGCTTGGCAAAACATTGTATTTGAGAGAATATTTTGGAAGAGCAGAAGGTCTGATCTTTTATTCATTTTTCCTTCTTATTTTCAGGATTTTGCTATAGTGTTTGCATTGGATGACTATCATATTTATGCTATCTGAGGTGACAACGATTCTAAAGATTCACTAGAGTGGTCTCCAGTCCAATCAGAATCAGTTGAGAACTTTATAATACACAGATTTCAGGCCCCAACTCTGAGGGTATCAATTCAATTGTTCTAGAGTGGAGCTGGGGAAGCTATAGTTTGAAAAGCTGCCCAGCTGAGTCTGATGAGCAGCCAGGCCAGGAAGCCTTTAAAAGCCATTTAAAACTGTCAAAGGACCTCCAAGTTCAGACCAGAGAGTTCATGAAATTGCCCCTTTTAGACAGCTGATTGGCTGGAAAATGCGATGAGGGTTTTGGTTTTTTATTTAGCACATTTATGTTGATTTTTTTTTTTTAGATTTATTTTTATTTATTTCTCTCTCCTTTCCCCCCCAGTTGTCTGTTCTCTGTGTCCATTTTGCTGCGTGTTCGTCTTTGTCCGCTTCTGTTGTCAGCAGCACGGGAATCTGTGTTTCTTTTTGTTGTGTCATCTTGTTGTGTCAGCTCTCTGTGTGTGCAGTGCCATTCCTGGGCAGGCTGCACTTTCTTTCATGCTGGGCGGCTCTCCTTATGGGGCGCGCTCCTTGCGCGTGGGGCTCCCCTATGTGGGGGACACCCCTGCGTGGCACGGTACTCCTTGTGCACATCAGCACTGCGCATGGGCCAGCTCCACATGGGTCAAGGAGGCCCGGGGTTTGAACCGCAGACCTCCCATATGGTAGACGGATGCCCTAACCACTGGGCCAAGTCTGTTTTCCAGCACATTTATGTTTTAAAAGTAGTGGTGTTGTAGTAGAAATGCTAACATCAGCATGACACTCCCATAACAAATACACAGATAGACATTAATACCTAAAATCACAGCTCTGGGATGGAATGGAAGATATGGATTGAACAGGGCTCTTAGAAAAAGGAAGTCAATCTTCTTTGTCCTATTTTCTCAGCTTCCAAAAGAAATGATATAAGACATACTCCCATCTATTTCACAGGAATATTTCGATCTGAAAGTTAACGTGAAAAATGGATGGTGCTTTAGACTCCTTGGCAAAACTTGGTGGGGGGGAGGGGTGGCAGTTAGTGATTGCAGTAGAACATGAGGGATCTTCTGAAGGGCTGTTTCCTGAGCCAAGTGCTGCTAACAGAGAGTGCTTGGCATGTAAAAATTGAGTTGTAATTTATGATATGTATATTTTTCTATGTATATTTTACTTCAATTGAAAGTTGAAATCACTCCCAAGGATATAGAGATAGACATAGATATAGACGATATAGATACAGACATATAGATATAAACATGGTGCATCTGAAGGTTCTCACCAAGAGAAAATGAGGGCCATGAACACTCTTACAACTGACCATTTTGGTCCGTTTAGAGAAGGCTGACAAAATAACCTGCAAGGGAAAATGCCTGTGTGATGTATTTTACAGAAGCTTCATGACCTGATTATATAACTCAACTATGCCTTCTGAAATGAAGGAAGATTTTGGCTGCATATCCAGGTAACTTTCCTTTCACCTCAAAACATGCCTTGCACAATGCTCTGAAGGAAGTGCTGCTTAACTGGCCAGTGAATGAGGCGTTCAGAAACAAACAGAACAAAATGGAGCACTTCAAAGCATTTGGAAATGGTATGGCAGTATTACAGTGTGCATGTTTTTTTTTTTTTAAAATCCTTCTTAAAACGGCTTTTTGAAAAAATTAAAAATGAGTGTTTATTTTTAAGTCACTCTTACAGAAAAGTAGAAAGCAGAAAGAAATATATGAAATAAAAATCACCCCCAATGCCACCTCTCAAATAATATTGGTAGTAAATGATTGTCACTTAAGCAATTCTCTAGGCACAGTTAGAAATTATTGTGTAAACATGGGGGGTGAGAGGGTACATGCTTAAACAAAAAGCAAATTTTAAAGGAAAACTGCTTGGGAAATTTCTGTTTTTCTCTTTTGAGGGTGAAGAAGGAGATTGGAACTTGTGCTCCCCAAGCCTGTAAAATAGCCTCTTTCTGGTCATTCCTTTGATGAGATGAGTGCTCTGATAATGAAATAGTTGGAATTCTAAGGCAAATAGTGCCTTTCTGATCAAGCTTTGGCCCCCCTCAGGGTGGGAGGTGGGATGAAAGAGGTAGGAGAACAATTTCTAGTCTACCTGTAGTCTTCCCAAAGGAGTGAGACATGCAGAACCAAGATGGCAGCCTGCCAAGCAAAGGAAAGAGAAGCTATGAATCAGGCTCCTGCCAGGGCAATGAGCAGCCAGAAGGGGCTGAGGACATGAACAAGGGGAAAAGTGAGGGGACTGGAATTATGAAGAGTTGGAAGATTTGAAAAATGATACCAGATCTCACCAAGGGAAAGAAATAGAGCAAAATAGCTTATCATTGGTCTAACTAGTCAAATAAAACATCTCAGTTCCTTCTATGGCTTTTAAGACATGTCTTGGAATTGCAGATTAAATGTATTAATTCTTAGGTTCGAACTGTTTGTAAGTAAACAAAATCATATTTGTTATATAACTTCTCCAACTGGATTTAGCAATATTTTCCCACGATGGGGATTCATTTAACTGGAAAGGGGGGGGAGGGGAGATAGTCAGGAGCAAGCTCTGGACTCTCCAGCAGCCTGATGCTCCCCATCTGACCAGGTGACTGCTTTCTAACTCAGTAACCAGTGGAGCCCAGAACACTCTGAGACTGAGCAGGAAAGAGGAGGGGCCTCCCCTGTTCTGCAGTTTTTCAAGTGTAAGGGTTTAAAGCAGCAAGCAGAACAGAAAGCCCTTAAACTTCATAAATCCCTCCTTGCATCGCACTTCCAAGTCAAAATCTCAAATTGGTGTCTGTCTTTAACACCCTTATCACTGAGCAACAACAGCCAGCCCACCCTAGCCACTGACAGCACAAGGTTAATGAAGCGCAAGTGCCTGCCCTGGTTCACAAGCGTCCCAGGTAGGAACGCAGTTAACTCTATAAGGTTAGCGCTCTTATTATAACCATTTCACAGATGAGGAAATGGAGGCAAAGAGCAGTTAAGCAGCTTGCCCGAGGTCACAGAGCTAGTGCCTGAGGCTCGGCAGGGCTTGCTCGCAGCAAATGGCCTGGTGCCAGAGACCTGACTCATGAGGACTGGGGCAATTAAAGAACAAGTTTCCTTACCACAAATCTAGTGTCATTGCTATACGTTCTCAAATTATTTCCAGTGGCTTTGGAAGTCACAAGATCCCACATATACCATCGCTCTGACAGTTGACTATATTGGACATTGGTCTCCTGGCTTTGCATCACAATGTGTCCTTGGGTTTGGTTCTGTGCAGGAGTGTGAGAGTTTTAGGTACATATGAACGTGCATATGCGTGTAAGTATGCGTGTGGATGTGTGCATACGTGTGTAAGCGAATGTGTGAGTGTACCTGCATGTGTATGTGTGTGAATGTGCCCGTATGTGAATGTGTGAGTGTGAATGTGCTGGCGATGCGTGTGTGACATGGGTGAGTGTCCTTATGTGTGTACATGTACATCTGTGTGTGTGAACATACAAGTGTATGTGCTGCTTCCAACTTCCTTTACTGGCAGCACAATCAGGTTACACAACCTCAGCACTCTGAGGAGAAAGCTTGAGGAAATTGTCCTAGGAGAGTCCGGGCCACCAAGAAGAGTGGCTGTCAATCTGTGCCACTCTGAGAACAGCAGCATAGCCAACCCAGCAAGCCCAGTCATGCTGCCCCGTCCACGCAACTGCTGGGGTCCCCTGGGTCCCTCCCACCCCTCTTTTCTCAAGAGATGCGCTGTGCGCGTGAACAGGGAAGTGGCTAAGGACAGAGGGAGAGTTCTGAGGCGGGGCTAGTTGCAGGCTTTGGAGCCACACAGCCTTGGGCTCAAATTCCTGCTCTCTGCTCTGCCTCCAGCGAGTGAAGGCACAGTGGACAAGCTACTTGACCTTTCTGGGCCTCAGCTTCGCCATCTGATAAAAAAGAGCAATGATACCACAGAAGTTTATGGTGAAGATCAAAGGAGCCAACGCATCTAAAATAGTAGACATAGTACCTTATTCCTGTACGGCTCCAGAAATGATATTATTGTTATTCTTCCAGTGGGGAAAAAAAAAAAAGTTTCTTTTTTCCAGGTGGTCACTTTGGACCAAATCAATTTACCTCACAGTCAAGCCAGGTGCTGTGGGAGGTATGCTGGTTGGTTTGTTTTCTTTATCCATTAGGGCTCTTTGGAAACTACTTATAAAACGAAGCCCCATGGTCAGAAAGAGGAATACAACGGGAACAATGACAGCCTTCCTCACCTTTGCCCTGGGAGCCAGCCCTTAGCTTTCCAAGTGGGAAGTGGAAAAGTCCCGGTTACACAACTAACCCGATAGAGCAGCTGAAATTACTGACTAGAGTGAATTATGCCTCTTTTAAAATGAAACACTACACCTGTAAGTGTGAGTTGACTACCCAGATTTTCAAGGCCCAGAAAGTGATGTACAGAAGGGAACTCTCAAAGGGGAGGCCACAGTGACACTGAGGAGAAGGGAGTGGGAGCGGGAACAATGCCCGAGTAGCCGGCTGAGGCCACCTGCCTCCGAGGCGGGAATTGAGTCAATAAAGGCTCTAAGCAAACAGTTGCGCTTTAGTGTTCTAAATCAGTTTGTACAGTGGTTAAAGCTTGTGGGCCGAGAAGCACTGAAAGCCTGCACACATCCTCTGTTAAATCTGAGCCAATCTCCTGGCCAATGCTTTGTTTGCTCAGCGTCTTTCATTGCAGAATGGCCACCCCATTAGGGTCATAAGCTGAGCTGGGTGGAGAGGGGCAGGCCAGCACACCCTCAGGTGAGGGGGGTGCCCACACCCTCGGGGCTGGCTCCCCTGCCTGCGGGAGGCAGCCAGGCTGAGCATTCCTCAGAGAGGGGCCTTGAGCCCCTTAACCCTAGTGAGGCAGAAACCAGAGGAGAAGAGAACAAAATGGAAGGAGGAACCGCCCAAAACAAGTCCTGTAGGTTAGAAAAAATCTTGGAAAGTAGTTTCTACCATTCTTGCTCCAAGGCCAGAAAAGAGCCTGAGCGAAACAAGGTGGCTGGAAGGCTGGGAGGTCCTTTGTCCCTCTCCAAAAGCAGGGTCAAAAGTTCCTGGTCAATCTGGAATGTTCTACCTTCCATCTGTGTACTTAAAAATGCCCCAATTTTAGCAACACAGAGTCTTTCAGAGATTGGGCAATTTAGAATTAAAGAACTCTGGGAATGTGTCTTCTGGTCTTAAATGTGCTATGTGACATGATGTGGTGTCTTTGACCAAACATGTTTATGGCTAGCTTTGAAGAAGCTTTGTCATGAAGAAAAGATAGAAATTTTTTGTAGGGAAGAGTGTGGGGGTAGGACAGTCCCTGTAATAAATACTAACCTTAGAACATTTCATATTTTGGAAGTAGTAAACTGCAAGGAGACCGACCTGGGGCTAGATGACATACAGCGTCCGTGTGCAAGGCAATATTTCAAAACAGATGGACTTTGTTTTTAGTGCCCTCCTGTTTCCTGTGCTGCACCTGTCTCTCATCCCTCAGAACAGTAAGAGGGGTTTTGTGGGGCTGGGAGTCAGGGGGGTCATGAGAACTAAGAGTGTCAACAACCTCTCAGCCTTATTCAGGCCTGACCTTCTCAAAATGTCCTGTGTTGCAAAATTTCTTTTTCTTCTCTTCAGCTACCAAAATTCCTATTCCATTAGTGTAGTGGTTCTCAACTGGGGGTGATTTGTCCCTGAGGGATGTTTGTCAATATCTGGAGACATTTCTAGTGATTACTGATGGGGGCGGGGGGTGCCACTGGCATCTAGTGAGTTAATATCCCGCAACATCCTGCTAGATACCCTACAATGCAAGGGACAGCTCCCCCCGCCCCCATCAAAGAATTACCAGCCCGAAATCAATAGTACTGGGATACCTTGCCTTAGTGTGCTATAACAGTGGGCTTATTTGAAAAGTATTTAACAAATTCTGATGTCCAAGTTGTACCCCACATCTTTCTAAAGGTTCCCAGGTTAATACAACATGCAGCCAAGGTGGAGAATCACTGCATTAGAGTTTATGATGTACCCTTGATTAATTCCTTAAGGAATGTACCTTGAACTTCCACTTGTAGTTGTTTGTACTCAATCCCAATGGGAATTCTTAAGAGGATTCAAAGGATACACATGTATCAGTTGGGATGCCTCTGGCTGCAAGGAACATTAGCCAACTAAATATCACTTCAATGAAATTTCTTTTTTTTTCTCTCTAGTGAGAAATCCCAGGCAGGTTGATGAATAAAGAATTTGGAGTTTGAGATCTAGGAAGAGAAGAAAACAGAACACATTTTAATCCTTTTTAGAACAATGAATATATTTGGCCAAGCTGAAGAGGACATGGAGTGGGGGAAAGAGCGAATCTAAATATTACATCATACTTGCTTAGGCTAGATACCTAAGTATTTAGAATTAATTATTTCATTCAATTTCATACAAAAATATGAAATAAATATTACTGTTTCTATTTCACTTGAGATTCAAGCCAGAGATGTAAGTGGCATGTCGTACAGTCCATGTGGTTTCTATCCTGCCCCCAATCTACCAGGTGACTGTGTGTACTCTCTGGACATTTATTGCCTCCCACTCCCCAAGCCCAGGCCAGTACTGAGACACTGAAAATCAGGTGGTCATGAAGGCTTATTTTAGACTTATCCCATTTTCAGTAGTTTTATACTAATGGCTAAATGGAAGCAGGACAAAAGGATAAGTCTGAAACCAATAGCATTGGCTATAGCTTCAGAGAGTCATTCAGGGATTAAAAATTTAGCAAAAATTTCTAGATTTTGCCAACATTGTGTGACCCTTTCTGGATTCCAAGCTTCCCAGGGAAGGCACCTGAAGGATACCTTCTTCCCAATGGGTATGACTAGCACACATTCAATTGGCCTTAAGTAGCGTCATGATGAACCAGTGGTGGCTGGTCATGGACAACCCTTTTGAGCTCAGAACCTTTCCAAGATAGTTTCTCTCATTGACACTTCCAGCCACAGACCCTAACTGTCAGGACCACAGAGTGACTTTTCATATTCTGTAGCAACCACAGTGTCTTTTCTGTGTCCAGTCAGGAAATGGAAAATCCTTGTAACTTAATTCATATGAGCTTATTCAACATCCCTCAGAGGGAGCTGCATTTTCCCAGTCTGTTAACAGCATTTTCACTAATATTAAAATGCCTTCTGAGCTGAGCAAATTAGCATTGCTGTGAGAACTTCAAACTTTTCTGACATTTTAGAGTTGACATTTTCAGCCCCAATCTTTCCTCAGCAAGGTATTTAACATTTAATAAGTTCTGGGATTAGGAGCTTTTGTCTCCAGAGAACAATACTGTCTGTAGTCTGCAAAGATGGCAGTGCCTAATGTTGAATAAACCTAAAATGTTTTCCCCATACATCCAGAACGCATTTAATTAAAAGCTACCTATTTCTCACACTTTCTACAGCTGTTAACCCAGTATACAGTCTCTTTATATACTCAGAGAAATAAAAAAAAGAATCTCCAGAAATTTCCTAGTAGCTTCTCTGTATTTACCCACACAGAAATAAAAGAAGAGCCTCTAGACATTTCTGAAGGGGGCACTTCATAAGTGAGTTCTACATATTTTTTTACAGTCACAATTTTAAATATGAATAAAATTAATGTGACATGAAATATCAATTTTGGATTTTAAAAAATGACAGTTTAATGAAACTGGAAACTAGATATTAGTGTTGAAGGAAGAAAAATAAATTGTTTCATTTCTGCTGATATAAAAATATGTAAAAGTACATGTTGCTGGGTATCACTTTGTCTCTGTCATTTTGCTAAGTGGATTCAATCCATCATCCTCTATGTTCAGTTCAGATAACGTCAAATGGAATGGAAGCATCAAACTTGGACTTCAATTCAGCAGAGGCAATAACACTGAGGACAGTCTCTGTCCAATATATATTTAGCCCTGGCTTTCTTCAACAATATTTATCTCTACTCAGCAGATATTTCATCCATCCAAATTCACCAAGAATGACAGTGGTCATAGCATTCATACTGGTTTCCATTTATGCATTCCATTCAGGATGTATAAACACATTCAAGTTCAATGGAAAATTAAGGCCACACCTTCACAATATAAAGACATCAAAGCAATGCTATGCAACCCTTTCTTCCAATTAAATTCTGATTAATAGTTTTTCCTTTTATTTTTTGAATAAAATTTAGTTCCTTGCCTAATTTCCTATTTTTTCATTGGTATTTCAACATAGAAGAGGCAAAGATGACAACGAATATCAGAAGAGATCATGTGATTTTCATAAAGAACAGCAACTTGTTTTCACTCCGGGATGTTCATTGATGTTTTCTTAGTTAGTATGATGGGCTAGAAAGGCACACAGAAGATTGTTCTCCTTCTTCCAGAGCAGTTGGGTAGAAGATGAAAGGATTAATACTTAACAAGTCCAGCCTACTCTTAGCCTGTAAGTGTCAGCCAGGCAACTAGTTTGGGCTTTCTGGAACCAGCCTTCCAGTTTGTACCTTGTGTTGGATTATTCTTGCAATCTGACCAACTAAATCATGACTGAAGGGATTACAACCCAGACTTCCCAGGGCCTGCAGCCACACATTTCCCTACAAGTTCTGGTCTCCACTTTAGCCAGTGGTGAGCTGGTAAATGTTTACTAACCAGTTCCCTGAAAAGAAAAGCTCTGCATTTGCAAATTCCCTTAGTGTAAATAATCCTACCATGGCAGATTTTAGGCTATCAACATGAGGTGACTAAACACATAGTTGGGAAGCGATGTGCACAATGGGTCCTAATGAACTGATAAGCACTGGCTCCAGCACCCACTGGCTTTAGCCCTGGAGATCCACTCCCTGGTGACTGTGCCCGAGTTCCACACCTTCTCCCCTGGTAAACAAGGAAGCAGAGCGGCGGGGCCCACTGCTGACTTGGCCAAGCAAGAAAGTCCTTCCTCGAGACAGATGGCAGCTTGCAAGGACTGTGGGGCCTTATTTTGTAACTTTAATGACTTCTGCCTTTTTCTTCCCCAGAGAAAATAAGAAACTTGCATCATGGAAATTGTAGCCCATGAATGTCCTTAGCTTGGAATTATGTCCGCTGTGTTACTATTGCTGGAAGCCATTAGCCAGAGCATGGTTTGCTGGTTAAATGTGGTAGATATAACATTAGAATTAGACATAATGAGAGCTGGCTTTTCCATTTTTATCAAATTAATAAGCGAGAATAAATCATCTTGGAAAAGAAAAAAAAAATCTAGAGTCCTGTCAAATGTCAAGCAGAGCAGAGGAAGTATTGATTAGTTAGAAGCAAAGAACTTTATCTTCAAACTTTATCTCACACCTCAAGGTGGAGTGTGGTGTTGCTCTCCAGAGGGCTGCTTGGTGTCCTCAAGACATGGAGGCTGCTTCCCCTGGAGTAAGTAATCCAACAGAGCAGAAGCCGCTGTGTCGGATGATGCAACTTTGGAAGTCACATACCATCATTTCTGCAATGTTCTTACAAACTCGGGGTAGACAGAAACTTCTCAGATAGGACACAAGAAACACAGACCATGAAAGAAAAAATTAATGAATTGACAAAATGAACTTTATCAAAATTATATTTTTGTTTCTCAAAGACACTATTCAGAAAATGAAAAGACAAGCCATAAGCTAGGAGAAAACATTCACAAAATACATATGTCATAGAGGACTGATATCCAGGATACTTAAAGAACTCTAACATCTCAAATATGATAAGCAACTCAATAAAAAATAGGGCAAAAGATTTGAAAAGATACTTCACAAAAGAATATATGTGCAAGACTAATATGCACATAGAAATATGCTTAACATCTTTAGTCATCAGGAAAGTGCAAACTTAAAACACAATGAGCTACCACTACCGCCCAAGAGAATGGCTAAAATAAAAGACAGACAATTCCAAGTGTTAGCAAGGATGTGGAGAAACTGGAACTCTTAATACCTTGCTGGTACAACTTTGGAAATTGTTCGGCAGTTTTTTTGTGAAGTGATATATACACTTAAAATACAACCCTGTAGTGAAATTGAAAGAAATGAAAATGTGTCCGCCCAAAGACATGTACGTGAATGTTAATAGCAGCATTATTCTTTTTTTTTTTAAGATTTATTTTATTTATTTTATTTCTCTCCCCTTCCCCCCTCCCCCACCCCAGTTGTCTGTTCTCTGTGTCTATTTGCTGTGTCTTCTTTGTCCACTTCTGTTGTTGTCAGCGGCACAGGAATCTGTTTCTTTTTGTTGAGTCATCTTCTTGTGTCAGCTCTCCGTGTGTGTGGCACCATTCCTGGGCAGGCTGTACTTTTGTGCTGGGCGGTTCTCCTTACAGGGCACACTTCTTGCACGTGGGGCTCCCCTACGCGGGGGACACCCCTGCGTGGCAGGGCACTCGTTGCGTGCATCAGCACTGCGCGTGGGCCAGCTCCACACGGGTCAAGGAGGCCACATGGACCTCCCATGTGGTAGACCGACGCCCTAACCCCTGGGCCAAGTCCGCCACCAATAGCAGCATTATTCTTAATAGCAACAAACCAGAGACAACCCAATGGTCCATCAAGAACAATAAAGAACAAACAACTGACACATAAAATAACTTGAATAAATCTCAAAAACATCATGTTGAGCAAAAGAAACAAGACATAAAGGAATACAAACTGTATGGTTCCCTTCATATGAAACTCTAGAAAAGACAAAACAAATCTATCTATAGTGATAGAAAGCAGATGCATGGTTGTCAGAGGTCGGGGGTTA
The DNA here is from genome assembly GCF_030445035.2 of Dasypus novemcinctus. Classification (NCBI taxonomy): domain Eukaryota; kingdom Metazoa; phylum Chordata; class Mammalia; order Cingulata; family Dasypodidae; genus Dasypus; species Dasypus novemcinctus. The sequence continues at coordinate 64,255,582 of NC_080686.1, read as the reverse complement.
AGAGAAGGAATGGACCACAAAAGGGAGCAAGGGAACTTTTGGGGTTGATGGTAATGTCTATGTCTTGATGGCGGTGGTGGTTACATGGGTATACACATCTGTCAAAACTCAGCAAACTGCACATTTAAAGTGGGGGCATTTTGTTGGGGGAAAAAAAACTGTGATCAGGTAAATTTGAAAACAAATTGGCACTTACTGACACACAATGCACAGAGCCAGATAAAAAAGCAAATGTTCAAGAATTATTTATTCACTGGATTTGGTTTTGCCTTTAGTCTACTATGACTTGCTGGGGAGTTCAGTCAACTCACGTCCCCTCTCTGGGCCCTTGATGCTCTCTGGAGCAGATGATCTTTAGGTTCCTTCAGCTTGGTAAACTGTAATTTAGTAATCCAACAAAGTTTAGCTAAGTGCTTCTCATATGTGCCAGTTGCTTTGCTAGGGATTAGGGCCACAAAATCTAGCAAGCAAACACACACAGACTGGGCCCCACCCTCCAGAAGTTCATGGTTTTGTGAACAGCAAAGGAGCCATGATGAGATAGAGAGAGACAGGTGCTTGGGGGGAATTGATGTCCAGGATGCTAAGAGAATATAACCCAGAGGAAGCTGCCTAGGGCCGCGCTCCCTGAGCCACTCTGTGGGGCAGAGTGTTTTAATTCCACTTGGGTGGGGCTCGCAAGGCTTCTCAGAGGGCCAGAAGCAGGAGAAAGACAATCTAGAAAGAGGACCTGAGTGAACAAAGCAAAGGAGTTTTTTAGTGCTTATTTAGCTTCTTGTAGTAAAGAGAGTCTGTGCAGTTGACATAGTGGGGGCAGTGAGCAGGGAGGAATGGGAGTCCAGGCTGAGGTAGGACAGGGCAGGAAAGGCCCAGATGGCCATGATACAAAACCACGAGTCACGGTGTGCCCAGCGGGAAAGAGCGCCATCTCCTCCTCCCCTCCTTCAACTGCCCTGAGTCACCACACCTGGCTCCCCGCTGGCCTGACAGAGCTTGGTCCCAAGAGTTTTATTCTTTCAAGCTCTTCAAAGCCCCAAGGAAATACAGACTCACTGGGAAAGTGGGTAATTAGCAACACAAATGTGAAATGAGTTCCTTGCACAACAAAGCTAGGGATTTATAGCAATAAAGCAAAAAGCCCAATAACTAAAGCCAGGGATCTCACTAGAAGACACTCACTAGAGAGCTTGCCTTTGAGGAGTTAGAAAGAAAGCAGACAGTGGTAGAAAGCAGACAGTGGTTCTTTCTTGGTCAGGATCTGTTTATTCTGCTTATCTGACTATCCCAGAGGCAACCAATCCTTTGAAGGACCTGAATGGTTGCTTTGCATTTGGGCTCAGCAGATGTGTCTATTTGCATATAGGTTAATGTCCATTCCTAAGGCATAAATATCTATCAGGTCTTCAAATTATTGGGTGTTAGTAGGATTAAAACCTAAAGTTTATTATTTAACACCCATCAGTGTAACAAGCTAATAGACATGAAGAGAATCAAGAGCTGTAATTATTTTAATGGTAGGGAATACTTAGAAATGGGCCTTAGGACAAAAAATTCAAAGGAAAATTTAGGACTTCCTTCTCTGCACTTGGTAGCTCTGCACCAACTTCTCACCCCCCTCCTCTTTTGAGGGAAGGGGCCCCTTCCCCTCTGCAGTCTGTTCCATTGTGCTCTTTAGAGGCGGCCTTGGTTGTGATAATAATGATAGGGCAATCCTGGTTTTTAAGAGGCAGCAGGGCTGTGGACATCCTCCAATATGTGGGACAGTCTTGCCTGATGAAGAATTGGCCACATCCTACATGACTTTTGAATGTCCCGCTGGATATGCACTACCTGAACCACCTCTTACTGAGCATCTGCTCAGAGAAGATAACTCCATTTTATATATAAAGTATTTTCCACATGGTTTAATTAACAACGAATTTTTCAGGAATGCAACAACCATGCAAATTGGGAAAAGCCTGGACTTGTTTTTGTTTGGCATTTTATCAGGCGTCATCCACTAGTTCAGAGAAGCAGGCCGTGCTGCTTGAGGCACAGTGGGAGCCTCCGTCTGAGTCTGAGTTTGTAGTTGCCCCCTACTGGGGGTTCCAGGTAGAGGACCAAGCATCAGACTGTTTCCTGAGGTCTAGCAAAGCTGGGCCTACACATTTGTCTGTTAAAATACGTATTATTTTTATTATAAGTTACCATCTTTTTATTTCTTCTTTGTATTACAATTAGTGCATTATGTTGAGTTTTTGAAATTGTGCAAATGATTAGTTTATATTTCCTATGAATTTTATTTCAGCCTAGTAAAATGGGGGTTTTGCAAAATATTATGAAGAGAGGCTTTGGGTCTGACAGCATGGGGCATAGGGCACGAATCTGACAAGTGTCCGTGGGCGTAGGGCCCGTCTGAAGCTCTGCCTCCTGTGCAAAGCAGGTCACAGTGAGACATGGCAGGCAGAGCCCAGTTTTGGGTTCATTCATCTGGATTGCAGTCCCTCACTCATTTTACCTGACCTTGGGTGAGTGACTCGTTTTCTCAGGCTCAGCTTCCTCATCTGTAAAATGGAAATAATGTCAACTCCTAGGGTGGATGTGAGGACGACCTGACAAAGTATGCCAATGGTGCCCAGCAGGCAGTAAGTGTCTAGTAGTAATTCCTGGAGCTGGCAGAGGGGCTGGTAGCAGCAAAGGAAGTCTCTCTTCACTGAAGATGTCTGCGGGGAGGGCTGAGCACTCACCTGGTGGATGGATGGGGCAGGAATTTCCTGAGGGCTCAGAAAGGGGAAGACGGCATGAGAAACAGCATTTATGGAGCACCAACTGTGTGCCATACACTTTGCACACATCATTTCATGCCATCCTCACAATAATACTAGAAGCTAGAGATGATCAAGCTCAGGCTTCCTTTGAGGTGCCAGGCTCAGGAAGGAGTTGTATCTGAAGGCCTTTTTCTGACTTCTGTGGGCCTTGGACTTGTTTGCTTCTGGACCCCTTCTGTCATAAAATATACTAACAATTTTATGACTGTAGTGGTATAAAGACAAATAATATTATGTATCAAAACATTTTCTTGATCTAAAAGGTCATTGTTTTCTTTTGATGGAAAAAAAAAAAAACCTATTTGGGCTCCTAAATGTATTGTGGGGATTTCCAGAAAGATGTAGGACTGGAGAGACAGGACTCACCTCTCTCCCAGAAAATGGCTAGAGGATAGGCAGGAATGGCCTGAAAAAAAGTTTTAGGGTTTAGGGCACCACAGGAAGGCTGGACACCATGCAGAAGAGAGAGAGGCAAAGGAAAAGAATCTCGATGGCAAAACACTATGAGTAAAAGCTGCAGCTGCAGCTGTTGGCACCCATTCCCCCCACCCTTGGAGCAGATTTGAATTCTCCAAACTTTGGCCAGTGGCTATAGACTGAGGGACTACAGGGGTTCACCTCCCTAGGAATGCGGAAAGAGGGGGATACAGCCTAAGGCTCAGTAAGCTTTGGCCAACAAATTTGGTCTGCTGTGGCCCACAAGTCCTTCCAGACTGGGTAGGGCCATGCCACTGTTGCCCTGGAAGCCAGTAAGGGAAGAAAGAGATCCAACTCTCACACACACTCTCCCTACTGACTGGGATTCATTGTTGAGGACACAGGGGAAATGGAATTATTTCCTGCCCAGAAAAAGGGAGGGTGCTGCCAGCAAAGGTTGGAGAACAGCCTCTGAGAAAGTGTGATCTGGGAGGCTCTGAACAGCTTTGAGGCAGGATCCTCTGTCACACTGTTGTGGGTCTGTGTTGCAGTGAACAAATTTGGATCAGGATTTGAGCTGAGAGGGCTGTTGAAGAGCACCATCTGCTGGTGGACCAAGGACGCGCATGTGAGGAAATTAAAAGTAAATAAGAAGCTTTATGGGGCTTTTACAGCCTCCCTCCCCTAGGCCTTGGAAGTGGATCTGCAATACATTATTGGGTCCCTGGCCCAGATTTGAGCAACTACACAGGGATAATCCTAAAGAGTTAGAACAGATTGATCCAAGAATCAAAGAATGGCAGAACACAACCTCCCACCACTAAATCCCTACACAAGAGAGAGAAATTGAGCATCAAAGAAAATTGATAATCATAATAAGAGCCTAAATATCAGCAAAAATTACAAAGTGTAAAAAGAAAATGGAATGAACAGCCTAAGCACAGGCATATATCAAAGCCCCAGAAGAGATTTGGGATTTGAGACACCAATCAATGAGTTTCATACAAATATCCTAAATCAAATCAATGAGTTGACAGACATTATGGCTAAAGAGATAAAGGACATCAAGAGGATTCTGAGTGACTACAAAGAAGAAAACAAGAATTGAAAAATAGCAGTGCTTATGGGAATGAAAGACATAATAGCTGAGATTAAAAAAAAAACATTAGAGGCTTACAACAGCAGGCTCAAAATGATAGTAGAAAGAATAAATAATTCAGAATACAGAAGTGTTAAAATTTAAAAGAAAGAAGAACAGTGAGAGAAGAAAGTGAAAATATTGAACAGGGACTCAGGGAGTTGAATGATAACACAAGACACAACAGCATAAGTGTCATGGGAGTTCCAGAGGAGAAGAGAAGAGGGGCAGAAAGAATATTTGAGGAAATAATGACTTAAAATGTCCCAACTTTAATGAAAGAAATGAATTTACTTGCCCAAGAAGTTCAGTGTACCCCAATCATAATAAATCCGAATAGACCTACTCTAAGACACATACTGCTCAGAATGTCAAAAGTCAAAGATAAAAACAAAATTTTTAGAGCAGCAAGGGAGAAATAAATCATCACATATAAGAGATGCCCAGTAAGACTTAGTGTGGATTTCTCATCAGAAACCATGGAGGTGAGAAGACAGTGGTAAAATAAAATTAGGATATTGAAAGAAAAAAACTACCGGCCAAGAATTCTTTATCCAGCAAAATTGTCCTTCAAATATGAAGGTGAGTTTAAAATATTCACAAATAAACAGGAACTAAGAGAGTTTGTTTAAAAAAAAAAAAGACTCTTCAAGTAAAAAGACAGATGAAAATAAGATATGACATATGAAAACCAAAGAATAAAATGGTGGAAGTAAATAATTCATTTATAGTAATATCATTGAATGTGAATGGATTATTCTTCCCAGTCAAAAGATATAGACTGACAGAATGGATTTAAAAAAAGACAACAGCCATCCATATGCTGTCTACAAGAGACTCACCTTAGATCCAGGGATAAAAAGGCCTTGTGATAGTTAGGCAATTGTGTCAACTCAGCCAGGTAATTGTGCCCAGCTGTTTGGTCAAGCAAGCACTGGGCTAACTGTAATACAAGGGCATTTATGGACTTTAGTCACCTTTGACTTTACTGCAGTAGTAAATCGTAGATAGCCGATTACTGTTACATCAATCAGGGAGACTGCCATCAGCAATGAGTGACACTTTATCCAATCAGTTGAATGCCTGAAAAGGGGAAGTGATTCCAGCATTGAGTGAGAATTTCGCAGCTCGTCTTTGGACAGCCATCATCTCCCAGAACTCATCAAGGATCTTCACTGGACTTTCACTGGAGTTCTGGTTGCAGCCTGCCTGCAGAACCTGGATTTGTGTATCCCCATGGTCACATGAGAGACTCTTATAAAATCACATATACTATTGACAGATATCTCTTGTTGACTCTGTTTCCCTAAAGAACCCTGACTAAAAGAGCTTGGTACTAGGAGTGGTTCTTGGGGAACAGAGTCTTAAACATGGGGTATCTGAGGTAGTTCTGGGAGTTTTGTAATTTTCTCTCCACTCTAATTGGACTCAGGGGTACTGACAACTCCCTTTCCAATAACGAAGAAGCAGCTAACAGTCCATGGCACAAGATGGCAATCTAGATACACAAAATATCGTCACTGGATTCCCCTAGTTCTACACTCTTAAGAAGCAAGGATCTGGGTGAGAGTATTTTCAACACCTTAACAGAGTTCTGTAGAGTCAAATGGTATAATGATGTTGGCTGGCATCTCCTAGATACTGTGGATACTGTTACAAAAGAAAGAGATAAGTTAAAGGCTTCAAATTTGAAGCTTAAACACTGAATGGATGATCCAAAAGTTTGTGTATGCACTGAAAGAAAATCTTGTCTCCTGTAGACACAGGTTCAAAACATCTGAGAATCAAACTCAGACTTTCATTGTATGAGTAGCAGAGTTACAAAGGAAACTAAAATCGCAACCCGACAGGGTTTCTGCAGTTAAAGTGAAGGCATTGATTGGAAAAGAGTGGAATCCAGAGAATTGGGATGGAGACCTATGGGATGATAATAATGTTGGTGGAGACATTGGAACCCTGAATTCTGCTGAGACTTTACCAGATAAGCCTGCCATGGCCCGCCCTATCCAGACCACACCTTGTCAATCTTGAATCATCCAGCCTCCAGCATGCCCCAGAGAGTCTGAAATAACTTCCAGCCCTGAAGTGAGTACTGGCCAAACTGAAGCCTGCCCTGCCCAGGCTCCAGCCTGCCCCAGGGAGTCTGGACCTCCTCCTAGCCCTGAGGCACGTACCAACCCAACTCCAGCATGCACTGCTGAGCCACCAGTCTGCCCTCAGGAAACTGCCAGAAGAGGTTAATCCTGTCTCACCTGAAGAAAATGTAAGGAAATGCCTGAGGTCAGTAGCTTGCAAGGCATTTCTAATCCTTCTCCTTATGCACCCCCACCACCTCTCTTGTCCTGGAGAAATATTACTAGACTAAAATCACAGCAAGACCACAAAGGTGAAATATATGTGTGACCCGTGAGGAAGTAAGGTATACTCAGAACTGCATGAGTTTTCCAACTTATATAGACAGAAATCAGGGGAATATGTGTGGGAATACATACTAAGGGTATGGGATAATAGTGGAAGGAATATAGAATTATGTCAGGCTAAATTTATTGATATGGGCCCACTAAGCAGAAATTCTGGATTCAACACTGTAGCTAGAGGGGTTAGAAAGGACTCTAACAGTTTGGGTGGCTGACTGAAACATGGACTAAAAGATGGCCTAGCATGTCTGAGATTTAGATGCCCAATTTGCCCTGGTACACAGTAGAAGAGGGAATTCAAAGGCTTAGGGAGATTGGAATTCTAGAATGGATTTACCATTTGAGAGCTGCCTACCCATCCCAGGAATGTCCAGAGGATATACCTTTAACCAGGACTGTAAGGAAAAAATTTTTAAGACTAACTCCACCTTCCCTGAAGAGCTCTGTGGTTGCTCCACTCTGTAGTACAGATATTATTGTAGAAAGGGCTGTGATGGAGTTAGAATCCTTAAACATTATGGGGATGATTGGATTTAAGTCCGGTAAAAGTCAAGTATCCACAATTAATTGCTAAAGTCAAGGTGGGCGTGGCTACTGCAATGAAAGGCAAATTCAAAAAAGCACTCAAAATAGTCTGAGTCATGCAGAGTTATGGCTTTGGATAACACATCATGGGGTACCTAGAAGTGAAATAGACAGGCAGTCTACTAAATTTCTTCTTGCACTGTATAAACAGAAGAGTTCTAGGTCGAGTGAACAAAACGCTAACTCAAATTACAGACACAGAGAATCACAGTCCCTTAATCATTTCCCCGAATTAAAATAGTTTGCAGATCCAGAGCCCCTTGAATGAGGAGGAGGACAGGTCTCCTTGGGGAAGGACCCTGTTAAACTGCCCAAAATTTATACTGTTAATCTTTCTCCCACCTTTCTCCAAGGAGATCTATGGCCTTTTACCAGAGTAACTGTACACTGGGGAAAAGGAAATGACCAGACATTTCAGGATTGTTAGACACTGACTCAGAAGTGACATTAATTCCAGGAGATCCAAATGTCACTATGGTCCACCAGTCAGAGTAGGGGCTTATGGAGGTCAGGTGATTGATGGAGTTTTAGCTCAGGTCCATCTTGCAGTTGGTCCAATGGATCCCTGGACCCATTCTGTGGTTATTTCCCCAGTTCCAGAATGCATAATTGGAATAGACATACTCAGTAACTGGCAGAACCCCCACATTGGATCCCTGACTTGTTGAGTGAGGGCTATTATAGTTGGAAAGGCCAAGTGGAAGCCACTAGAACTGCCCCTACCCTGCAAAATAGCAAACCAAAAGCAATACTGGATTCCTGGAGGGACTGCAGACATTAGTGTGACTAAGAAGGATTTGAAGGATGCAGAGGTGGTGATTCCCACCACATCCCCATTCAAGTCTCCGGCTTGGCCTATACAGAAAAAAGATGGATCTTAAAGGATGACAGTAGATTATTGTAAACTTAACCAGGTGGTGACTCCAGTTGCAGCTGCTGTCCCAGATGTAGTATCATTGCTTAAGCAAATCAACACGTCCTTTGGTACCTGGTATATAGCTGCTGATTTGGCGAATGCTTTTTTCTCAATTGCTGATTTGGCGAATTGCTTTTTTCTCAATTTCTAGTCTCTCAACTAGAAACAGTTTGCTTTCAGCTGGCAAGGCCAGCAGTATACCTTCACTGTCCTGCCTCAGGGGTCTATCAACTTTACAGCCCTATGTCATAATATTGATCATAGGGAACTTGGTTGTCTCTCCCTCCCACAAGACATCACACTGGTCCATTATACTGATGATATCATGTTGATAGGACCTAGTGAGCAAGAAGTAGCAAAGACTCTAGACTTATTAGTAAGGCATTTGCATGAGAGAGGATGGAAGATAAATCCAACTAAAATACAAGGTCCTTCCACCTCAATGAAATTTCTAGGTGTCCAGTGGTGTGGGGCATGTCGAGATCTCTCTTCTAAAGTGAAGGATAAGCTGTTGCATCTGGCCCCTCTTACGTCCAAAAAAGAGGCACAACGCTTAGTTGGTCTCTTTGGATTTTGGAGACAACACATTCCTCATTTGGGTGTGCTACTCTGGCCCATTTACTGGGTGACCAGAAAAGCTGCTAGTTTTGATTGGAGACTGGAATAAGAAGAGGGTCTGCATCAGGTCCAGGCTGCTGTGCAAGCTGCACTACCACTTGGGCCATATGATTCAGAAGATCCAATGGTACTGGAAGTTTCAGTGGCTAATAGAGATGCTGTCTGGAAACTTTGGCAGGCCCCTAATAGGAGAATCACAATGCAGACCCTTAGGATTTTGGAGTAAAGCCCTGCCATCCTCTGAAGATAACTACTCCCTTTTGAGAAACAGCTTTTCACCTATTACTGGGCCTGCTACTGGCCCTTAGTAGGGACTGAACACTTAACCATGGGCCATCAAGTTACCATGAGACCTGAGTTGCCTATCATGAGCTGCATATTGTCTGACCCACCAAACCATAAATTTGGGTATGTACATCGGCACTCCATAATAAAATGGAAGTAGTATATATGAGAAAGGGCTCGAACAGGTCCTGAAGGCACAAGTAAGTTACATGAGGAAGTAGCCCAAATGTGCATGGTCTTCACCCCTTCCATGTTACCTTCTCCTTCCCAGCCCACAGCTTTGAACTCCTGGGGAATCCTTTACAATCAGTTGACTGAGGAAGAGAAAACTCGGACCTGGTTTATAGATGGTTCTGCATGATGTGCAGGTACCACCCGAGAGCGGACAGCTGTAGCATTGCAGCCCCTTTCTGGGACATCCCTGAAGGACAGTGGTGAGGGCAAATCCTCCCAGTGGGCAGAACTTTGAGCAGTGCACCTGGTTGTTCACTTGCTTGGAAGAAGAAATGGCCAGAGATGTCTTTATACACTGATTCATTGGCTATTGTCAATGGTTTGACTGGACAATCAGGGAACTGAAGGGAACATGATTAGAAAATTAGTGACAAAGAGGTCTGGGGAAGAGGTATGTGGATAGACCTTTTTGAGTGGGCAAAAAACATGAAAATATTTGTGTCCCATGTGAATGCTCACCAGAGGATGACCAGCAGAGGAAGATTTTAATTATCAAGTAGATAAGATGATCCGCTCTGTGACTAATGCTCAGCCTCTTTCCCCAGCCACTCCTGTCATTGCGCAATGGGCTCATGAACAAAGTGGCGGTGGATGTAGGGATGGAAGTTATGCATGGGCTCAGCAACAGAGACTTCCCCTTACCAAGGTTGACTTGGCTACAACCATTGCTGAGTGCCCAATCTGCCAGCAGCAGAGACCTACACTCAGCCCCCACTATGGCACCATTCCTCAAGGTGTCCAGCCTGCTCCCTGGTGGCAGGTTGACTACCTTGGACCACTTCCACCATGGAAGGGGCAGCCATTTGTTTTAACTGGAATAGACACATACTCTGGATATGGGTTTGCATTTACTGCACACAAAGCTTCTTCCAAAACTACCATCCGTGGACTTACCCAATGTCTTATCTACTGCCATGGCACTCCACAAAGCATTCCTTCCAATCAAGGAACCCATTTCACAGCAAAGATGTGTGGGAATAGGCACATGCCCATGGAATTCACTGGTCTTACCATGTTCCCCATCACCCTGAAGCAGCTGGAGTGATAGAATGGTGGCATGGCTTTTTGAAGACCCACTTACAGTGCCAACTAGGTGGCAATACCTTGCAGGGTTGGGGCAATGTTCTCCAGAGACTGTGTATGCTCTAAATCAGGATCCACTCTATAGTGCTGTTTCTGCCATAACTAGGATCCACGGGTCCAGAAATCCAGTGGTGGGAATAGCACCACTTACTATTACCTCTAGTGACCCACTAGGAAAATTTCTGCTTCCTGTTCCTGCAACCTCAAACTCTGCTGGTCTACAAGTTTTAGTCCCAAAAGGAGGAGGGCTGTTTACCAGGGAACACAACAATGATTCCATTGAAGTTAAAACTGCCATCTGGCCACTTTGGGCTCCTTTTACCACTGAATCAACAGTCAAATAAGGGAATTACTGTACTGGCTGGGGTGATTGATTCTGACTATCAAGGAGAAATAGGACTGCATCTACATAGTGGGGGTAAAGAAGAGTTTGCCTGGAATACAGGAGATCCGCTAGGGTATCTCCTAGTACTGCCATGTCCTATGATTAAAGTCAATGGAAAATTGCAACAACCCAATCCAAGCAGGACTAGCAATGGCTCAGAATCTTCAGAAATGAAAGTTTGGGTCACCCCACCAAGCAAAGAACCACGGCCAGCTGAAGGGCTTCCTGAGGCTAATGGAAACATGGAATGAGTAGTGGAAGAAGGTAGTGATAAATATGAACTTCGACCACGTGACCAGTTAGAGAAATGAGGACTATAATGGTCATCAATCTTTCTTCCTTGTTTCATTAAGATGATGATTGTATATGTGCACAAAATGAATTTCTTTGTTTTCTTCCCCAAACTTTTCCCTTATCATATAACAAGTTTTATCAATTTCATGAGGATGTCAAGTTTAAGAGTGAGTATTACCCAAGAACTTGCACCCTATTCTGTATGGAATTAATGTGTTTCCAGTTGTATGCAGAAAATATTTATATATGCATGTCTGATATTGTTTTTACTTAGAGACGAAGTATGGCTTAAGGTAATGTGTATGGTTGCCAAATTGACAAGGGGTGGATTCTGAGGTTTAGACTATTGTGTCAACTCAGCCAGATAATTATGCCCAGTTGTTTGGTTAAGCAAGAATTGGGATAACTGTAATACAAGGGCATTTATGGACTTTAGTCACCATTGATTGGCTTTACTGCAGTGATAAATCATAGATAGCTGATTTCAATTACATCAACCAGGGAGACTGCCATTAGCAATGAGTGATGCTTTATCCAATCAGTTGAATGCCTAAAAAGGGGAAGTGATTCCAGCATTGAGTGAACATTTCCCAACTCATCTTTGGACAGCCAGTGTCTCCCAGAACTCATCAAGGATCTTCACTGGACTTTCATTGGAGCCCCTGGTTGCAGCCTGCTGGCGGATCCTGGACTTGTGCATCCGCACAGTCACATGGGAGACTTATAAAATCGCATACTATTGACAGATATCTCTTGTTGATTCTGTTTCCCTAGAGAACCCTGACTAATACAGGGCTGAAGGTAAAAGATTGGGAAAAAATATTCCATACAAACAGTAACCCAAAAAGAGCAGGGTGACTATATTAATATCAGACAAAACAGACTTTAAATGAAAAAAAAAGTGTTAAGAGATGCAGAAGGACATTATATATTAATAAAAGGGACAATCCACCAAGAAAAAGTAACAGTCATAAATATCTATGAACCTAACCAGGGTGCCCAAATTACATGAGGCAAACTGGCAAAACTGAAACAAGAGATAGACACCTCTACAATAATAGTTGGAAATCTCAACATACCTCTCACATTATTAGATAGAACAACTAGACAGAAGACCAACAAGGAAACAGAGAACCTGGAAAATATGATAAATGAGATAGACCTAATGGACATATACAGAACATTGCATACCAAATCAGCAGATTACACATTCCTCTCAAGTATTCATGGATCTTTCTCCAGGATAGACCACATGTTGGGTAACAAAGCAGGTCTCAATAAATGTAAAAAACACTGAAATTATACAAAGCACCTCCTCAGATCATAATGAAATGAAGCTGGAAATTAAAAATAGAGAGGATATGGGAAAATCGCAAATACGTGGAGGCTAAACAACACACTCCTTAACAATCAGTTGGTCAAAGTAGAAATTGTAAGGGAAATTAGTAAATATCTCGACATGAATGAAAATGAGAACACAACTTATCAAAACTTATGAGATGCAGCAAAGGCAGTGCTGAGCAGGAAATTTATAGCCTAAATGCCTACATTAAAAAAGAAGAAAGAGCTAAAATCAAAGACTTAATTGAACACCTGGAGGAACTAGAAAAAGAACAGTAAACCAATCCCAAAGCAAGCAGAAGGAAAGAAATAATAAAGATTGAAGTAAAAACAAATGAAACTGAGAACAAAAAAAAGAGAGCAAGAGAAAGAGAAAATCAGCAAAACCAAATGCTGGTTCTTTGAGATGATCGATAAAATTGACAAACCCCTAGCTAAACCAACAGAGAAAAAAAGAGAAGATACAAATAAATAAAATGAGAAATGAAAGGAAGGGGATGTGGTTGTGGTTCAAGTGATTGAGTTCCTGCCTCTCACATGGGAGGTCTCTGGTGCCTCCTCAAAAAACAAAAAACAAACAACAAGCAAAACAAATGAAATAAAATAACTAACACAGGGAAGATGATGTGGCTCAGTGATTGAGCACCAGCTTCCCACAAAGGAGGTCCAGAGTTCAATCCCCAGCCCCAGTACCTCAAAAAAAAAAAAAAAAAAAAAAAAGAAGAAATGAAAAGGAAGACATTATGACTAACAACTGACTCTACAGGGGAAAAAAAGATCATAAGAGGATATCATGAAAAACTGTATGCCAACAAATTAGACAACCTAGATGAAATGGACAAATTCCTAGAAATGCACAAACAATCTACATTGACTCTATAGGAAATACAAGAACAAACCAATCACATTTAAAATGAATTGATCATCAAAAATATCCCAACAGGGAAGCGGATGTGGCTCAAGTGATTGAGCTCCCACCTACCACATGGTTCGGTTCCCCATGCCTTATAAAGAAGATGAACAAGACAGCAAGCTGGCACAATGGGATGCCACGGTAAGCTGATGCAACAAGATGATGCAACAACAGACACAAGGAGGAAAAACATAATGAGAGACACAACAAAGCAGTGAGCAGATGTGGCTCAAGCAATTAGGCTCCTCCCTCCTACAAGGGAAGTCCCGGGTTTGGTTCCTAGTGCCTCTTAAAAAAATGGAAGATGAGCACACAATGAACAGACAAAGCAAATGCAAATGATGGAAGCAGGGAGAAATAAATAAATAGAAGAAATCTTAAAAAAAAAATCTCCCAACAAAGAACAGCCCAGGACCAGATGGCTTTACAGGTGAATTCTACCAAACATTTTGAGAAGAATTAACACAAATTCTGTTTAAATGTTTACAAAAAAAATTGAAGAGGAGAGAAAATTACCTAACATATTTTCTAAAGCCAACATCGCCCTAATACCAAAGCCAGATAAAGATACTACAAAAAAAAAAAACCCCAAAAAACACACAAAAAGAACCAGACCAATCTCTCTAATGAACACAGATGCAAAAATTCTCAACAAAATACTTGCAAGTAGAATCTATCAGCAAATTAAAAGAATTATACAGCACAGACAAGTGGGACTTATTCCTGTTATGCAAGTCTTGTTCAACATGAGAAAATAAATTAATGTAATACACATTAACAAATTGAAGGAGATAAACCTCTATCAAAGTAGAAAAGGCATTTGACAAAAGCCAGCATCCTTTCTTGATAAATACACTTTGAAATATAGGATTAGAAAGAAAGTTCCTCAGTATGAAAAAGGGCATATATTAAAAAACACACAGCCTAACATCATATTCAGTGAGGAAAATTTGAAAGCTTTCCCTTTAAGACTGGGAACAAGACAAGGGTGCTGATTGTCACCAGTGTGTTTCAACTTTGTACTAGAAGTTCTAGCTAGAGCAATCAGACAAGACAAAAAAACATCCAAATCAGAAAAGAAGTAAAACTCTCACTATTCTCAGATGACATGATCCCATATCTACAGAATTCCATAATGTCTATGACAAAGCTACTTGAGGCAATAAACAAGTTCAGCAAAGTGGCAGGATACAGGATCAACACGCAAAAATCAGTAATGTTTTTCTACATTAGTATTGGACAATCTGAGGAGGAAATCAGGAAAAAGTTCCATTTACAATAGCAACAAAACAACTCAAATACCTAGGAATCACTTTAACCAAAGATGTACAGGACCTAAATTCATATAACTACAAAACACTGCTAAAAGATATTTTAAAAGACCTAAACAAATGGAAAAACATTCTGTGTTCATGGATTAGAAAACTAAATATCATGAAGATGCCACTCTTACTCAAACAATGCCAATCAAAGCAATGCCAATCAAAATTCCAACAGCCTACTTTACAGAAATAGAAAAAGCAATTACCAAATTTATTTGAAAGGGAAAGGGCACCCAGATAACCTAAGACACCCTAAATAAAAAAGAAGAGTGATGTTAGAGGACTTTCACTGCCTGGCCTTGGAACATATTACAAAACTACAGTGGTCAAAACAACATGCTTTGGCATAAAGATAGACACATTGATCAGTAGATTGGAATTGAGAGTTAGAATTGAGAGTTCAGAAATAGACCCTCACCTCCACAGCCAATTGGTTTTTGACAAACCTACCAAGTCCATATTGTTGGGACTTCAACAAATGGTGCTGGGAGAACTAGATATCTATAACCAAAAGAATGAAAGAGGACCCCTATCTCAATCCTATACAAGAATCAACTCAAAATGGATCAAAACCTAAATACAAAAGCTAGGATTATAAAACTACTAGAAGAAAATGTAGGGAGGAAACCTCAAGATCTTGTGATAGGTGGTGGTTTCTTGGACCTTACACCCAAAGCACAAGCAACAAAAGAAAAAACATATGGGACCTCCTCAAAATTAAACACTTTTGCACCTCAAAGCTCTTTGTCAAAAGGGTGAAAAAGCAGCTGATTCAATGAGAGAAAATATTTGGAGATCACATATCCGATAACGGTTTAATATTCATGATATATACAGAGATGCTACAACTCAACAATAAAAAGATAAGTGATCACAATCCCACTTATAAACAAATTGTTACTCACTGTAATGTATTACTATCAACTCTATCCATCTCCACACTTTTACAGTCAAGTTAATTAAAACTTCTACATACATTAAGCATCCATAATTCTTCTCAACCATTCTCTTAGCTCCTTATAACTATACTCTAGATTTTAATTCCATGTGTTTATTAGTTGTATTTAATTTATATTAATGAGATCTTGCAATATTTGTCCTTTTGTGTCTGGCTTACTTCGCTTAGTATAATGTCTTCAAGACTTATCCATGTTATCACATATGTCCCAATTTAATTTCTTCTTATTGTAGCATGGTATTCCATCATATATATATACCACATTTTGTTTATCCATTCATTGGCGGATGGACATTGCGTTGTTTCCATCTTTTAGCAATTGTGAATAACACCATTATGAACATTGGTGTGCAGATGTCTGTTTGTGTGGGGAAGTAAATGTCAATAGAAAGAAAGCTGAAGTATAATCTAGGGACTGAATAACACAGCGAACCCAGAGGCGGTTGAGAATTGTGGTTAAGGGTACAAATGCAAGAGAGTCCTTCTGTGAACTAGAGCAGATATACATCACTGTTGCATGGTGATGGGAATATGGAGAAACATGGGAAAACTACAACTGGTGAGACCTATAGACTGTGGTTAACAGCAATACTATAATATTCTTGCATTAATGCAAAGCTATACTGTGTTAATAATGGAGGTGTATGGGAAAAGTGTGCCAAACGTATGTGATGGGCCATGATTGGTGGTAATAGTCTGATGATATTATCTCATAATCTGTAACAAATGTCCTACCAGGTGGGGAGTTGTATGGGAAATCTACACATCTGTATGACTGTTTTGCAAGTTCACAATATCTGTAACAAAAATATATTAAAAAAAAAATAGTATGGGTTGGGAGAAAAATTCACCAAATATAAGATAAGGAATATAGGTGGTAGTAATATTTTGATGATGCTTTTGCATAGTTTGTAACAAATGTTTCACACCAATACAAAGAGTTGGTGGAGGGGTGATGTATGAGACCCCTTTGTATGTTTATTTTGTAAGTTTGCAATCTTTAGTATACACTTATTGTTTGTGTGTTCATGTATGAATGATATACTTCAATAAAAAAAAAGACAAGTGTTCCAATTTAAAAAATGGGCAATAGACCTGAATAGACATTTGTCCAAAGAAGAAATACAAATGGCAAAAAAAAAAAAAAAAACCATGAAAAAATGTTCAACATCAATAGTGATTAGGGAAATCAAAGCTAAAATGCGATAATCATTTCACACCTATTTGAATGGCCATTATTAAAAAGATGGAAAACTGCAAGTGTTAGAGAGGATGTGAAGAGATAGGCATGCTTATGGTATGGCCACTGGGGAGGACTGTTTGGCAGTTCCTAAAGAGATTAAATGTAGATTTGCCATGTGACCTGGTAATACCACCACTGGGTATATACCCACAAGAACTAGAGCAGTGACACGGACAGACATCTACACACAGATGTTCATAGCGGCATTTTCATGATTGCCAGAAGATGGAAACAACCCAGTTGTCCCTTGACTGATGCATGGATACACGAATTTTGGTGTACACACACAATGGAATATTATGCAGCTGTATGAAGAAATGAAGTCATGAAGCATATGACAGCATGGATGAACCTGAAGGATATTATGTTGAGTGAAGCAAGCCAGATGCAAAAGGATAGATACTGTATGACTGAGCTATTATGAACTAAAAATATTATGTAGATTCATGGAGTTAATAACTAGAATGTAGGTCACAAGAAAATAAAATGAGGTTAGAGAATGGAAACCTAAGGTTTAATCTGCAGAATTGGTAAAAAGGTTGTTTGTGAATCTTTGGAAATGAGTAGAAATGGTGAAAGCATGCCATAGTATTTGTAACTTGCTGTGCTAATATACAGATATGACAGTGGTTGAAAGGAAAAATCTAAAATCATGTATATTCCTAGAAGGAAAGCTAAAAAATGTAACAAGGACTATATAGCACAACACCACCTAATGTGAAATACAAATATGGGCAATATTGCATATATAAGACTGTTTTTCTTTGAAATTTAACAAATGTATGTTAGTATTACAAGATGTTACCATTGGGTAAAAATACAACCAAAACAAAATATGGACAGTTGTGTATGGTAATATATTAATAATCTTCCATTGAGGGTCAAAAAAGGAAATATACTAAGTGAAAGAAATCAGACAAAAGGTACTACATATTGTTTGACTCCATCTATGCAAAATAAAAACACAAATAAATTAGAAAGACAGAAACAGAATAGCAGCTATGTAGAGCAGGGAAAGCATAGAGATTGAAAGATGACTATTAAGGGGTAGAGTTTTTTCTACCTGTTTTTGTTTTTTATTATTATCGAATAATGAAAATGCTTTAGTAATGATTGAAGAGATGAATGCACAACTATGTGATTATTACAAATACCTTTGACTGTATACTTTGGACAGATTGCTTTATTAATGTGTATCAATAAAATAGATTTTTTTAAAAAGTACTATGGGCACCGGTGAGTAGATACCTTGAATTGGGTTTGTATAAAAGCCTGGGAAAGTCATTGGAAACCAGATGCCTCAGAGCCATCCTCTACTGCTCTCCCTCCATTAAGGGTGTAGGCAGCTGAAAGGTGGCCCCCAAAACAGAGAATGTCACCCTTTTGGAAAAGGGGTCTTTGCACATGTAATTAAAGTTAAGGATCTCGAGACCATCCTAGATTATCTGGGTGGGCCCCACATCCTATGTCAGTGTCTTCATAAGAGACAAATGAGGAGACAGACAGAGAAAGAGAAGACAGAGAGAGAGATCGGAGCCATGTTGCCCCAAGCCAAGGAGGAGGCAAGGGAATACTCCCCTAGAGCCTTCAGAGGGAGCACGGCCCTGCAGACCATGATGCTGGACTTCTAGGCTCCAAATTTGTGAGAGAATAAAATTCTATCATTATTTTGTTTTTTTTCTAATCCACCCCACCTTGTGGCTTTCTGCATGCTGTCTGCTCTCTGTGTCCATTTGCTGTGCGCTCTTCCATGTTTGTTTTTTTTTTTTGTTTTTTTGTTTTTGCTTGTCTCCCTTTTTTTGTATCACCTTGATGAGTCAGCCCTCCACAGCATCTGTGGGCCAGGCAGCGCTCTGTGGCGCTTGTGGGCCAGGCGATGCTCTGCGGCACTTGCAGGCGAGCCTGCCTTCACAAGGAGGCCCCTGGATGTGAACCCAGGGCCTCCCACATGGTAGACAGGAGCCCATCTGATTGAGCCACAACCACTTCCCTAAGCCACTACTTTTGTCGTCATTTGACGAGTGTGTCAAGGAAATGCATCTACAGGGCTCTACTTTGCAGCTCACATGGGAACCCTGAGTTGTCATCAGAGTCACCAGGTGCTAGAAATACTTACCTGGGAGAGGCAGGGAAGGACTTTGTGGTGGCATGGAGATTTCACATAAAGAAGGAGACCAAGCCCTTGCCTGCATTGAGGGACTCATCCTGAGGTCTGTGCTACCCTCAAGCCTGGGCTTGGTCCTGCAAACTTGGCTTTGCTGAGGCACCTGTAGGAAGCTGTCATTATGGCCACTGATAATGTGGAGCCTCAAGTGGACCTTGCTGGTGGGAAAAATGGCACTAAGAGCAGCCCCGGTGGGGAAGCGTGACCATGGGTACTGGGGCCAGAGCAACCATCTGGCCCAGGGTTCCCAACCACAGAAGACAGGGTGGGGACCCCTGACACACTCTGCAGCAAGCCCAGATAACAGTGTGCCGCTGCTACAGCCAGGACTCTGGAGCCAGATGTGGGATCCAGCTCCAAAGCTTAAGAGGAAGGAGGAGACCAAAGGTGTGACTGTGTCCTGGGAATCTCTATAGTGACAGGAGGTCATGGCCAGACATTTATGACTTGGCTTACTTGTAATCAAGTTGATAACAGTTTATCATCGATTTCACCCATGTAGGCATCAGCTCACAACTTTCTTCTCCACCCCCCACCCCCCCAATCTCCTGTAAGCCTATCATCCAGTCTCTAGCTCTCTGAGACAGCTTGGTTTGCTTATTTCATGTCAGAGAGGTCATGTAGTATTTGTCCTTCAAAGCCTGGCTTGTTTCACTCAAGATTCATCCATGTTATCACATGTATTTGTACTGCATTCCTTATTATAGCCAAGTAGTATTCCATTGTATGTATATACCACATTTTGCTTATCCATTCATCTGTTGATGAGCATTTGGGTTGATTCCAACTTTTGGCAATTGTGACTAATGCCACTATGAACATTGGTGTGCATATATTGGTTTGTGTCCTTGTTTTCAGTTCTTCTGGGTATATACCCAGCAGTGGAATTGCTGGGTCATATGGCAAATCTATAGCTAGTTTTTTGAGAAACTGCCGAACTGTCCTCCAGAATGGCTGGATCCTTCTGCATTCCCACCAGCAGTGGATGAGTGTTCCCATTCCTGCATATCCTCTCCAATACTTGTAGTCTTCTGTTTTTTTGATGGCTGCCAATCTTATGGGAGTAAGATGATATCTCATTGTTGTTTTGATTTGCATTTCCCTAATAGCTGGTGATTTCGAGCATCTTTTCACTTTGGAGAAGCATCTGTTCAAATCTCTTGCCTGTTTTTTAAATGAGTAGTTTGTCTTTTTATTTTCAAGGTATGGGAGTTCTTTATATATGCAGGATATTAGTCTCCTATCAGATATATGGGTTACTAAATATTTTCTCCCATTGGGTAGGCTCTCTTTTCATTTTCTTGACAAACTCCTTTGAGATGCAAAAGGTTTTAATTTTGAGGAGGCCCTATTTATCTATTTGTTCTTCTGCTGCTCATGCTTTGGGTATGAGGTTCATGAAGCCATTTCCTATTACAAGTTCCTGTAGATGCTTCCCTACATTGTTTTCCAAGGTCATTATGGTCAAGGGTCTTATATTTAGGTCTTTGATCCATCTTCAGTTGATTTTTATATAAGGTATGAGAAGGTAATCCTCTTTCATTATTTTGCACATGGATATCCAATTCTCCAGGCACCATTTGTTGAAGAGGCCATTCTCTCCCAGTTGAGTGGGCTTGGTGGCCTTGTTGAATATTAGATGACTATATATATGAGGATCTATACCAGAACTCTCAATTTGGTTCCATTGGTCAGTGGGTCTATCCTTGTGCCAATACCATGCTGTTTTCACTACTGTGGCTTTGTAGTATGTTTTGAAGTCCAGTAGGGTACATAAAAATGTTTGGATTTATGTTGGGTATTTTCATAGTAGTTACAGTTACAAATGACAATGAGGGAGTGCTGAGTTCCTAGCCAGGGGAGCTCTATCACATTCCCCAATGGAACAGCAACAATCCCCCAAGTGCAAGGACAAATACCAGTGAAGAAGGATGTGCCAATGACAATCCCTTGATATTGATGACTATGCTTATGGACCTGTGTGCCTGAAATTTGAAATAGGCCTAGAACTGCAGGGAGCCTAAGAGTTACCTCCTGAGAGCCTCCATGTTGGTCAAATGTGGCTACTCTCTAAGCCAAACCCAGCATGTAAAAGCATTACCTTCCCCCCACCATGAGACATGACTCCCAGGGATGAACTTCTCTGGTGCCAAGGGATTACTACCAATTACTAACTGGTGATGCAATTAGAAAAAGACCTTGAATAAAAGGGGGAAATGGTAAAGACAAATGAGTGTATATGGCTAAGAGTCTTCAAAAAAGAGCCAGGAGGTCATCAGAGGGGTCACGCTTATGCACACCTCAGCAGGATCCCAGAGACAGCCAAAGTAGATACAAACCCAGGTACTGGTGCTCCTGAGGGCTACAGAGACACACAAGTTTTACGATCATGGCAGTTGACTCTGGAGTTCAGTGCCTTGTCAGTGGGCCCTGCTTTGGAATTTGTGTCCCTGAGTGTGACGGAATTGGACTCAGATGTGAACTTTCTACACATGCCTCTTCTGTAACTTTTACTGAACCTGTGGTTGGCACTGAGGTTGGTGTATACCCAGGAGACTTCAATCTTTGGACTAGTCATGTGCCAGCTGGGCCCTGAGCCTCAGCAGAGTTGCAGCTCCTACTCTCTGGTTTGTTGGACTTGCACAGTCAGCTAACAGGGAGGTGAAGATGGTCAACCACCACACCTGGGAACCGAGAGTGCCTACAACTTGAAGCTAGAGAATCACATCCATCAACCATGTGGGATCTAAGCCCCCTCTCAATACAGAGGTGGAGTGGACATCCCCAACCCAGGGTCCACAGGATGGAGGAATAAAATATGGATTAGAGTGAACTTACTTGTATTATACTATAGAACTATTGTGACTAGTAATGGAAGAAACTGTAGCATTTATCTGGAGAAAGTGGCCATGGTTGTTGCTGAGGGCAGGGAGAAGGAAGAAAGGATGAGATGTGGGGGGCATTTTTGGGACTTGGAGTTGTCCTAAATGATATTGCAGGGACAGATGCTGAACATTATATATCCTGCCATAACCCACTGAATATACTCGGGGAGAGTGTAAGCTACAATGTAAAGTATAATCCATGTGGAGCAGCAGTGCTCCAAAATGTATTCACTAAATGCAATGAATATGCCACAATGATGAAAGAGGTTGTTGATGTGTGAGGAGTGGGGCCTGGGGGTGGGGTATGTGGGAACATCTTATATTTTTTTAATGTAACATTTTTTATCAGCTACATGCCTTAGAAAAAGACAATTTAAAAAAAAAGACTTTTAAAAAAATTGATAACAGTGAACACTAATGGATTGTGGATGCCTGACCCAGGCCAAGGACTTTGCACGTGTTCTTATTTCTTGTAATACTCACCAATACCTTTTAATCCACTTTATGGATAAGGAAACTGAGGCTTAGAGAGATAGGGTCATGTGCCAATGCTTCTATAATACTCAGCTAGGATGGAGCTCAAGTCTGTTTGCCTGTAGAGCCCAAGTACTTACACTGCCTCTCACTGGGCAAAGAGCTAATTTTCCATTCACTAAAACTGCTCCTTGTAGCAAACCATTTTCTCCATCCCCCATTTTAATAGAAATAGCTTCACCTCTTTTGCATTACACACTGCTTTATCCTATAAAACTGAGCATTCCAAACATAACTCACACTTAGACACATGACTGGGGGCCTCCCTATAACTGGCAGAGCTGAATTAGGTGATTCACTCAAGGGCTATTTGCCACTGACTACATAGTCACAGGCCTTCAAGTTCTTTTTTTCTTTTTTTTAATTTCTCTCCCCTTCCCCCCCACCCCCGCCACAGTTGTCTGTTCTCTGTGTCTATTTGCTGCATGTTCTTCTTTGTCCACTTCTGTTGTTGTCAGCGGCACAGGAATATTGTGTTTCTTTTTGTTGCATCATCTTGCTGTGTCAGCTCTCCATGTGTGTGGCGCCATTCTTGGGCAGGCTGCACTTTCTTTTGCACTGAGCGGCTCTCCTTACGGGGCGCACTCCTTCTATGTGGGGCTCCCCTACGCGGGGGACACCCCTGTGTGGCACGCACTCCTTGCACGCATCAGCACTGCGCGTGGGCCAGCTCCACACGGGTCAAGGAGGCCCAGGGTTTGAACCGCAGACCTCCCATATGGTAGACGGACGCCCTAACCACTGGGCCAAGTCCGCTTCCCAAGTTCTTTTTTTCTGTTCTTTTCATTTTTCTGTTCCAGGTCTTACTATTTGACTTTCTGAATTTGAGTCTCTTATTTTACCTTCTTCTAACAAAATTTCCCTCCTCCAAATAGCTGTTTTTTAAAAAAAAATCTGTTATGTACCAGAAAACCAAATAGACATTAGAAATATGTCTAAAGTAAGAGTAAATATAGGCAGCGGACTTGGCCCAGTGGTTAGGGCGTCCGTCTACCACATGGGAGGTCCGTGGTTCAAACCCCAGGCCTCCTTGACCCGTGTGGAGCTGGCCCACACACAGTGCTGATGCACGCAAGGAGTGCCGTGCCACGCAGGGGTGTCTCCCTGTGTAGGGGAGCCCCACGTGCAAGGAGTGCACCCATAAGGAGAGCCGCCCAGCGCGAAAGCAAGTGCAGCCTGCCCAGGAATGGCGCCACACACACGGAGAGATGACACAACAAGATTATGCAACAGAAAGAAACACAGATTCCTGTGCCGCTGACAACAACAGAAGCAGACAAAGAAGAAGACGCAGTAAATAGACACAGAGAACAGACAACTGGGGTGGGGGGGGGGGGGAAGGGGAGAGAAATGAATAAATAAATAAATCTTTAAAAAAAAAAGTAAATATAAGGTGTTTGGTGTCTCCCTCACAAATAAGTTACATGAATTCTGCAGCCATTTCGTCGGTATAAATGCTTTTTTAAAAAAACAAACAGAAATCTTGCTTCACTTTTTTTTTTCTGAGTGCAACAGATGCCTTTTGCTGGTCAGACCAGCATGCCTAGGGGCAGAGTCGAGCAAAGCTTCCCTGTCCATCCCGCAGCTCCTTTTCCCTTTCCTGGGAGTTCTTGACTCACCTCCAGGAAAGAGAGGAGTGTCTTGGGGCAGGAGTGGCAGGCAGATCCAGGATAAAAAACACAAGGTTGATATCTGCAAGGGACCCAGGCGAATGTTGAAAATGTGGGGTTCCTAGGCCATCCAGAGAAAATGGACATCTGGGCAGAAGAGCGGCTGCTCCTGGCACAGACTGCTCCTCCCTCCCCAGGACGGGTAGCGGCCAGAGGAGAGCTTCTCCTAAGGCTTCCTGCTGTGCCCATCTTGAGCCATCAGCTTCTCCTAGATGCTGTCCTCAGCTTCCTTCACGCTGCGCTCAAGAAAAGATTTGTTCTGTTCCAGGTCTTTAATGTTTTTCTTTTGCTATTTTCTGTTTCTCTAACAGCTGTTTGTGAATTACCTCCTTGGAGTGAAGAATAAACATTCTTCCTACATCTTCATACACATTGGTCTTACCAACCAAAGTCATAATCTCCGTATATGCAAGATGTGCATGCTCTTTTGTCCTGTTTGGTTGCTCCGTCAGTGTGTCTGCAAGCTTCACCTTCTGCTGGGGGTCCATAACGTTGGCTTGAAGCTCCTTGAAGACCTTCTCCAGCTCCAGATCCAGGGGGCTGCCACCTTGGCTCCCTCTAGCCTTGCTTTGCTTTTTGGCTGGGATCTGAATAGCTGAGAGTTTTGAACTGGGAATTTATAAATGAGCGGTTACCACAGTACGCATCATTGTTCTAAGAGCCTTCTCTTCCGTTAGGACGATTTGGAGCGGTGTAATTAGCGCCTGTTTGCAGGAGCCAAGATGATGCCAACAGAGTCCAGGGGATCTAACTCCAGGGTTTAGAGTTATGATCTGTTCACTGAGGTCTGTGGGGAGCAACCCAGCATCTAAGCACTGCTTTTAGGAAGCTGTCTAAAATGTCCGGCTGCCTCGTGCATGTGAAGAAAAGGGATCCAGGGGAATCAAATCTGAACCCATTATTTCACCTAAAATATAGTAATTGATATGGAAATAAAATCACTCACAATTTACTTCGTTTCCTAAACTGTATGTTGAATGTTCCTTATGGCACAATATCACCACCTGCTGATCAAAACCTCACAGTACAACTGTGTGCGTAAAATAATTCAGAATGTGTATTAGCTGTCGCCTTTAAGTGTGGATTACAGCAATTCGTGTCCCAATCCAAAATTACTATATTTCTCAACTTCACCCAGCCAAGCATCAACTTCCCAATTTATTTCCTTTTTTCAGTTCTCCAGAAAGGTGCTTCCATTTAAAATCAGAAATTACAAGGTTAAATCTTTTATTTTTTATTTTACTTTAGCCTTTACATTTAACAAATATGAATTACAGAAATAAAATAATAATGGATTCATTGTCTGGTGATAAGCAGAGCTAGAGAAGGCATGTTGTGTGCTGAAGAGAGACCTGGTTTTGCAATACTGCTCTCCGTTTATTAGCTATGCAAATTTATTTATTTATTTTTTTTAAAGATTTATTTATTTATTTTAATTTCCCCCCCTCCCCTGGTTGTCTGTTCTTGGTGTCTATTTGCTGCATCTTGTTTCTCTGTCCGCTTCTGTTGTCATCAGCGGCACGGGAAGTGTGGGCGGCGCCATTCCTGGGCAGGCTGCACTTTCTTTTCACGCTGGGCGGCTTTCCTCACAGGCGCACTCCTTGCGCGTGGGGCTCCCCCACGCGGGGGACACCCTTGCGTGGCACGGCACTCCTTGCGCGCATCAGCACTGCGCATGGCCAGCTCCACACGGGTCGAGGAGGCCTGGGGTTTGAACCGCGGACCTCCCATATGGTAGACGGACGCCCTAACCACTGGGCCAAAGTCCGTTTCCCAGCTATGCAAATTTAAGCCTCAGTTTCTTCATCTATAAAATGGAAATAAGAATACTTAGGACTGGGGAAGCAAATATAGCTCAAGCAATTGGGCTCCCATCTACCATATGGAAGGTCCAGGGTTCAATTCCTGGGGCCACTGGTGAAAGTGAGCTGGCCCATGCAGAGAGCTGATGCAACCAAAAAAGACACAGAGGAGAGACAAAAAGAGATGCAGCAGACCAGGGAGCTGAGGCGGCACAAGCAATTGAGTGCTTCTCTTCCACTCTGGAAGGTCCCAGAATTGGCGCCTGGTGCTGCCTAAAGAGAAGACAAGCAGCCACAGAAGAACACACAGTGAATGGACACAGAGAGCAGACTGCAGGTGAAAACAAGTGGGGGGGATTTTTAAAAAAAGGAATACTTACCGTAGAGCACAGTCATACAGAATAAATAGCAGAAATATGGTGCCTGGAACAAGTAAGTTGTGCACCTGTTGATTTAATCCCCTTTTTTTTTAAAGAACAATCATTCTGTTAGCTAAAAACAAACCCACCCACCATATTTCCTCTAGATCATAGGAGAGATGCAATTTGAAAGCATAAATCTCATACAAGACTATAAAAACAAAAGCAGAACTCAGAGGTTAGCAGAGTTGTTTTTTTTTTAACTTCAAGACTCATAGACAATAATTTTCATGGAATAACTTATCAAAGGAATAGAATGTAGTACAGAAAGGTTATGATCCTACATTTATTTTTATTTTTAGAGTGAACCCAAACCTTTTATCAGAGGAAGTAGACAGCTGAAGGGATCTGAGCAAATGGCTCTATGAGCTGTCAAAAAGAGCAGGCTAGTATTTAGGTCCTCGAAACAAAAACATTGCATTCAGAGAGCCGAGATAACTTTTTCCCAGTTATGTTTGTTTACCTATTATCCTGACATTAAGTGCCTTCTTTTCAAAGTATTATAGTTATTTATTTTAATGATCCACCCAGTCTAGACCTCTACTAATAGTGTCTTGGTTACGAAGGTAGATTCAAGAGTCAGCGGAAAGGCCCAGTAGGGTTATCAATAAGGTGAGATGAATTAATGCATGCAGCCTCTTCATTGTTCCCAGTCCTTGTTGTCTTGTATTCACCCTCTTGTGTGGCCCCCTCCTGCATTGTGTCAGGGTTGGAATAATGCAGAAATGGTCGTACATGATTTCCAAAGTTAGGTCATAAAGGCGTTGCAGCCTCCACGTCTTGACAGTCAAGCAGCTCTCTGGAGAGGCCCATGTGAAGAGGAGCTGAGGCTGCATTCACCAACCAGCTAGCACCAGCTCGCCAACCATGTGCATGAGTCGCCTTAGAGGTGGAGCCTCCTGCCCCTGTCAAGCCCTCAGATGACTCCAGCCCCAGGCAATATCTTGACCGCAACCTCATGAGGGTACTCAAAGCCAAAATTGCCCAGCAAAGTTGCTCCCAAATTTCTGACCCACGTAAACCGTGAAAAAAAAATATATATTGCTTTTTTCAGCCACTGAGTTTTGAGGTAACTTATTATGCAACAATAGATAACTATCACAGCCATGCCTGAAAAGTTCAAAGCTAGACCCTAGCCCAAGCTGGAAAGAGCTTCCAGTTCTCAAACTCTGTAAGCTTGTTCCTGCCTCAAGATCTTTCCACCTGCTGTTTTCTCTCACTAGAAAACACTTCCTCCAAAACTTCCCATAGCTGACACCATTCAGGACTCAGCTATTGTGTCACCTCCTCAGTCCCAGTCATGCTCTTCCCATTGCTCTCTTGCCTCCATAGAACTTGATACTTTCTGAAATGGCCTTGCTTATGTATTTGTTTCCTTGTATTTTCTGTGCCTTCCTTCAACAGTGCATAAGCTCCATGAGGGTGGTGGCCATTCTGAATTGCCCATCATGATATTCTCAACACTGCAACATAGTCAGTAAATACTTTTGTAATGTATGAAGGTTTGGGTTCCACCCTTTGCTCAGTGTGTGACTTCATTACGTCCTAGCATCTCTGGCCCAGGCTGTTGTAAGAGTGATCTGGGATCATGTATGGACAGTACCTAGCACACTTTCTGGCACATAGACCCCATTCAAATGCATTAGCATAGGCTCCCTAGAAAACAGAAACTGAGGCAGAGTCCAAGTTGACAAGGCTCTATTGGGAAGGGAAGCTCTAGGGCAAGGAGAATAAGAAACAAGGAAAGTAAGGCAGGGAAGGATGAGAAGAAAATACACAGTGGTGTTGTTATTGAGCTGGCCATTGCTTCACGGACACAGCCGTCCTGGCCTTGAGAGTCATCATCAAAGAAGCTATAGAGAGACCCTAGACTTCAGGACAGCCTGTCAAACGGAGGAATGAAGAATTTTACCTGCCTGTTTCCTCCATAATATGTTCCCCATTGGTCAAAGTGTGTCTGGAGGGAGAGCTAACCTCCTTCCACTTCTGGGTGCATCAGCTGGTGCCTTCAGGAAGTCTCTGAGGAAACCAGATTCCACTCTCTGAGGCACAGTACTTCATCTGAGTGCAAAAGTGATGAAATGACCCAGAGACTCTGGGGTCTAGTCTCTGAAGGTCAAGGACATCAGTGAGTACAAGAGAATCTGAGGCAGGACATAAGGTGTGTCTGATGCATCAACAAATGTCAGTGAATCCACCATCTGGGCAGGAATCCAGGCAGGAGTCTAGTCATGGGAACTGAGGTACAAATTTGGGGAGGAATGTGGAAGAGGGTTTGATCACAAGAGATGGTAAGAAATGTACAAGAATCTGAGAGGAGGGGGGTCTGGTTCTTGGCTCTTATTCTCTGCAGTATGTATGGTCCTGCAAGACTGTGGTCATTAGCAAACTTCCATTCTGGTATCTCTGAGGCATCTGTTTCCGTCTGCTCCCTTGTTATACAATTTTCCACACATTCTGCATCCTCCTTCCCAACCACAAGCCTTCTTCATGTTCTCTGGCCCGCCCTCGGTCTACTTCTGAGAACTCCTTGGGGATTTCAAGAATTAGTCAATGTTCTTTGTGCACAAAGAAATGGGAAGTGCAAGGGCCTTTCTCAGGTTCTCTCTGCCTACATGGACATGCTGCCATTTTTAGCCTCCTGCCATCACACTGTGTTCTCATAGGGGACTTATCTTCTTCAAGACTCACCTGGGAAGAGAGATACAGGTCTGCTCTGCTCTTAAATACCACCAAAACCACCTGGGGTTTCTAACATGCACCCCCCCCCCACCCAGATCCCAGAACTCAGACCAGGGAGCCCTTTTTCAGAGATGTATACTGATGTTTCACCCCATTACTCAACTTGTCTAGCTTTCTCAGTAGTCATTAGAACTCTTCACCTATTTTTTCTCCAATCTATGTTTATGGGCACATTTTTTCCCTTGTGTTCTTCAGGATATGGTTTCTAGGCTCAAAGCCCAGGTACTTGCAATTCCATACCTCTTTATCTTCAAGCTATTCTCATTATCAACTTTCCACCAAACTATTTTGAAACTCAGCTGACTCTTCCTTTTCTCAGCATTTTTGCTGGGTCTCTCCTTCCCTGATGTAACCATCCCATTTGGTTCTCTATATTGCCCAGCACCTTGCAGTTAGGCAGTGCCACATGACTAATTATGGCCAGGAAATGTGGGTAAAAGGGATAAATGTCACTTCCCTGTAGAGACAGAGAAAAGCCCATGTACAAATTTCCAGGTGTCCTTTCCTCCTACTATGGCTATGAAAAAGCCATGTGCCCAGATAGTACAGCTAAAAGATGATGGCACTTCCCTCTACCTGAGCACCTGAGTGATTATGTGGAGCAGAGTCCTCCACTGGCTATCACTAGACACATAACATGAAGGAGAAATAGATGATTTTTCTGTTAAGACATTGAGATTTTTGCAGTTGTTGGTTGTTTCAGCATAGTCTAGCCTATACTGCCTAACTCCATAGGTTAAAATGCTCTTGCAAACTGATTGAGGAAGTACCATGGGCAAATGAGATTCTTAAGGAGAAAAGAAAACAAGGAAACCTTGGTTAATATTTTAAGCTACTATTTCATTACAATTTTATAAGGTAGGAATATTATTAAAAATATTTAACAACTGATATGGCATGAGTCCCAACCAATCAGAACAGACATCTAACAAATCAAAAAGGATATAAGCTGGTATGCCATGCAGGATGGATCAGTTGAATATCCCTGGTATATAGTGAAAGCAATGTTAGCATTCAACATCTTTTGAAGACAAAATAAGTAAATGAGCATCCAGGCTTATAAA
This sequence comes from Dasypus novemcinctus, assembly GCF_030445035.2. Lineage (NCBI taxonomy): Eukaryota > Metazoa > Chordata > Mammalia > Cingulata > Dasypodidae > Dasypus > Dasypus novemcinctus. The sequence goes on along the minus strand of NC_080686.1, from coordinate 64,225,346 downwards.
CTGAGTTCATGGCCTCTGTATCTAAAATTCCCTGAAAACAAATAAGGTGAACCAAGAGTCTGAGTGATAAACTGGTTGAGTTTCCCTGATACTCCTTCTGTCCCACTCTAGGAAAAAAATAAAGAAACTGAATCCAAGCCAATGTATCTTTCTATTTTAAGCCTGACTTATTTCTTATCTGTCAACATTTAGTTTGAAAAAAATTGGACCATTTATACATCAACATATTTACAGATGTGTTTTAGAATACCAAACACCAGGAAACTCAAAAACATTGGGAAAGTCCTTACAATACAGATAATCAAAAGTCTAGTGAAACCCTGAGTAATAAAATGCTAGGCCAAGAAGAACTTATGAATCATCAAAGAGAGATCCAAAGACTGCTTGGGTAATTCTAGGGTTAAGTACATTTCACTGTGGCTTACATGAACATTGGTTATTCTTGGTGCTGTTTTGGTAATTTTTACTTAACCAGAAGAAGCAACTCACCAGGAAGCCCATTTCTCAGCCATTGGAAGAAATGGGAGTTTTCCATAATGTAGCTATTAAGAGGTAAAGCACTACAGGGAAACCATGAACCTGGAAAGAGCTGGATGATTGAAATTATGTGCAAAGAGTCTGTGGCTCTGGTCTTATTTCATGGGCACATCATGTACACATTTCTAGCCTTATCTGTATCCCAAAAATATTTTTAGGAGATGAATAGTTCTGAATTACAAAGGCAATTTCCTTACAAAGAAAGGACTTTGACTAACCTGAATGGAAAAACAAAAACAGAAGACAGAAAGATGATTCTTTAAATCCTAAAGAGCCTTGAAATTCAGTTAAGGGAAGCAGATGTAGCTCAAGCGATTGAGCTCCCACCTATCACATGGGAGGTCCTGGGTTCAGTTCCTATGTGCCTTCCGGAGAAGATGAGCAAGACAGCAAGCTGGTGCAGTGAGCTGCTGAAACAAGATGATGCAACAAGGAGACACAAAGAGGAAAGACAATGAGAGACTCAACAAAGCTGGGAGTGGAGGCGACTCAAGCAATTGAGCGCCTTACTTCTATTTGGGAGGTCCCGGGTTCAGTTCCGGTGCCTCCTAAAGAGAAGATGAGCAGACACAGAAAGCACACAGTGAATGGGCACAGAGAACAGAGAGTGCAAAACAATGAGGGGTGAGAGAATAAATAAATAAATCTTTAAAAAAGAAATTCAGTTAAAATAAAACCAAAGCCTTGGATGATAGTTTTTTTTTTTTAAGATTTATTTTTTATTTATTTCTCTTCCCTTCTCCGCGCCACCCCCCCCCCAGTTGTCTGCTCTCTGCATCCATCCACTGTGTGTTCTTCTATCCTTATCAGTGGCACCAGGAATCTGTGTTTCTTTTTGTTGCGTCATCTTGCTGTGTCAGCTCCCCGTGTGTGCAGCGCCATTCATGGGCAGGCTGCACTTTCTTTTGCACTGGGTGGCTCTCCTTAGGGGCACACTCCTTGTGCATGGGGCTACCCTATGCGGGGGACACTCTTGCATGGCATGGCACTCCTTGAGTGCATCAGCACTGTGCATGGGCCAGCTCCAAACGGGTCAACGAGGCACAGGGTTTGAACCGTGGACCTCCCATGTGGTAGGCAGATGCCCTATCCATTGGGCCAAGTCCGCTTCCCCGGATGATAGTATTTTAATGCATTTAAATGAGAATTAAAATAATGAATGAAAGAAAGCACGAGGTAACCCTTCTTTAGTTGGGGCAGGGGATTTGTTTCCTGAGACTTGAGCAGATATGAGAGAAGGAAAGAGATGGCTTCTGGGAGACACTTCCTCACTTCTGAATCTCTGTATTTGGGAAAGAGTGTGGCAGGAATGGTGGAAGTGTTTACCAAAAAGTAAAGTTCTTAAAGGCATGGTAAGTGAGATCTCTGGAGCTGAGATCCCTTAACTTGCAGAAGAGAGGGCTGCCTCCATAAATAAAACTGTCCTTTCATTTGTTTTAGAAGATAAAAAAGAGGATGTTGAAGCCTGAAGAGACAGGATTAACATAAGAAACCCAGAACTTGAATCAGAGAATGGAGACCCTAGAATAGCTACTAGCAATTTATTTTACAGAAAATATTTAAGTATTGAGAACAAATTTTTATTTATTTTTTCTTTAGCACAAGGGAGACTGAAGGGAGAGATCTAGGTAGAGATTTTAGGGGATCTTCTGAGTTTGAATTTCCTACAGCTCTGGTGTCTATTTCTTCCAAAGCTTCTAACAAGTCTGAAGGTCAATCCAGATGTCCTAGCTGGGCTCCAGTTGACTCTGAAATGAACTCACCTTGTGGATCATTTGCATGACTGTTTGGCCATTTGCTATGTGAATCTGCATAAGCATAAAATTTAAGACTGCAAAATAAATTTGAATTAACATTTATGGACTGGGTCTGAAGGGCTGGACCTAGAGACCTGGAGTCTGGGTCACATGTTAATGCTGTCAAAGTTTCTTCCTTTCCACTCTCAGAATCACCCCCTCACCCTGCCGACTTCCACTCCAGTTCTTATCTCCTGGCTTCTGGGAGTCCTAGCCCAGATCTCACTATCTGCCCCAGGTAGTTATTGTATGTTCCCAGGAACAAGGAGGACTGGGAACAACCGGCCACCAGCCACTGTCACACAACATTCTCTTTAGTGTTTTGGGGTCTGAGAAGAGGCACCATTTCTCAGCCACTTTTAGATCCTCAGCACCTAGTCCAGTGCCAGGCACATAGTAAATGGTTACCAAATCAATAACTATCATGTGTAAGAGTCAGAGAGCACAAACTATTCAGTGCAAACTCCATGAGAATAGAAATAAAATGACTTTTATACAAGTAGTGCAATTGAAGATGATTATTACCTGCATTCTAATCCACACAAGGTTCAGATGAGCCTTTCCCATGACTTCTCATTTCTTTAATGGTGGAAACCTTTATATTAAAACAACAAACAAGTGCCTAGAGAAATGAAAAGACTAATGGGCTTAAAGTCGAGCTTAATCCCACCTTTTGAGCTTTGATTTCACCCTCCTCTCTTACCCAAGCCATATGTAATCTCTGATCCTTACAAGGAAGTTTATATTTACTTTACCACCAGGAATTAATGGGCACAGTTGCCTGCCTGTCCTAGGAAAAGGGTGGGAGTGGGACTAAAAGAGGAAAGAATAGGGGGATGGGGATGATGTTAACTCTGGACTTCTAATTTTCAGGAACAAGGTATCAAAGACAGTACCACTGGTTTGATAGCAAAGAGCTTGGATTACTCTTCAAACAAATGTGTAACACCACATGGAATTTGGTTTTCTCCCAGGGAGCTTTGTTGCCTCCATTAAACGCAGGTCTTAAACAAAAGGCTTTCTCCAGGGCTCTGCCCAGCTTCCTCGCTCTGACTCAGGGTGGTCTCTCTTTTGCTCCTCAACGGAGCCCAGTCTAGTGGGAAGAACAGACATTACAATGTAGAGTGACGGGCTAACATTCTGGAGTGTGACCAAGGTATCCAGGGCACGCCGAGGAGGCAGTATGTGAGTGGTTGGGAGGGTCCATGGAGCTGGTTAAGCTTCAGGAGAGCTTTGGAGGGCAGGTGAGAGCTAGTCAATCAGGGTGTGGGCGGGTGTAAGCGCAGGAGGCAGAAGAGAGCATGGCATATCTGGGCAACTCTGAGTGGTTCAGTGAGGCCAAAGAGGAAGACATCTTTGAAGAAGTTTGGATTTCATCAACTGGTGTAAGGAACCATTGAAGGATTTTAAGAGAAATAGTAGCAAGCTTGGGCTGAGTCCTAGAACGATCATTCCAGCAGTCATATGGGGGATAGATTAGAGGAAGGAAGACTGGAGACAAGAAGGCTAGGGTAATTGTCCAAGGGAGAGAAAAGGAAGGTCTAGCCAGAGCAGTGGAAAGTAGGAATATAAAGGAGAGCACACACTTTGGAGCGAAGGACTGAACTGACAGGTCTTGAACAAGGATGGGCGCTAAAGGAGTGAGGGAGGAAAAAGAGGCAAAGGGTAGTTTTTAGGTTTCTGACATGAGCCCTTTGAAGCCTGGTGGTGCCATTAACCTTGAAGGTATAGGATTGGGGGACACAGAGACATGAATGGGGACAAAGGAATTTTTTAAAAATTAGAACTGAAAAATAGGGGCTGTATAATTGTCATATCTGGGTCTTACACGTGCCTGGAAATCTGACTGATGGATCCTTAGGAGACAGATGAAAAGAAGACAAAGGCTACCAATCTGCTGGTCTTATTCCATGGTTACCATAGAACATTCACATTTTCCAAGTTTGTTTTTTTTGATTACTGGAAAATTTGAATAATAAACACCCCTGAGCACTTCTGGTGACTAAAACTTGAGTCATATTAAAAATAATAATAAAATAGAAACAAAAGGTCTGATTTGAAAAACATCATCTAAGATAAGAAAACTATTTGATATCTAAACATGCTCATCATGCAACTTGACCACCAGACTTCCAATCAAAGCATAAAATTTAACACAATGTTTTCTCTGTAGTTGTTTTTATTTTTATTTTTTCTTCCCCTCCCCCTCCCTTACCCTGCTGTTTTTACCATCTGTGTCCATTCACTGTGTGATCTTCTGTAACTATTTCTCTTTGTCTTCTCTTCTTGTCTTTCTCCTCTAGGATTAACCAGGATTCAATCCTGAAGACCTTTGATGTGGAGAGAGGTTCTCTGTCAATTGTACCACTTCAGTTCCTGGTCTCTGCTGTGATTTACCTTGACTCTTCCCTTTGTCTTTCTTTTGTTGCATCATCATCTTGCTGCATGACTCACCTGCACGGGCATTGGCTCACTGCACAGGCACTTGGTTTGCCACACGGGCATTTGTGTGGGCACTAGGCTCACCATGTGGGCACTTGGCTCGCTGTGTGGGCACTCACACACTTGGCTCCAGACTGGACTGGCTCAGTGCACAGGCATGCTTTCTCTTCTTCTTTTTCAACAGGAGGCCCCAAGGACTGAGCCCGGGTCCTCCCATATGGTAGGTGGAGGCCCTATCACTTTAGCCCCATTCACTTCCCTGTACTTGTTTTTAAAAACTCTTCAAAGATAGAACCATCCAGGAGATTGAAGTCAGGAGAACATCTCAGAAAGATTCCCTAAATAGTTATCTAAGAGGCAGCCTACTCACTACAACCATGTAGTCTGAGACTGAAAAACATCCCAGGGAAAATAAGGGAGCTGCTACCTCAAGAAGAGATATTGGTAACTGGGCTAGCAAAAACAACAGATGTCCATTCACAGGATTTGTGAGTGCTGACTCATTATGACCACCCACAGACCTCCCCATAAGAGACAAACTAAAGGGACACTGAGGTCTGGAAGAGGAACTCAACAGACAACTCAAATAGGGGCAATGTATATGAAGGGCTACCTGCATTGATCTCATCCCTAATAAGAAATACAAAGAACTGAAATACTGCTGGTGGTTACTTTTTAAGAATTTACTTGCTATGTTGCTAGGGAAGTTACAGAAACAGATGGGCAATATCACTTAGGAGATGAAATCTTAAGAGTTCCTAGGGGTTATGGAGCCCCACTTCCATCCCTCCCTCATTCCATCTGGGACTTTGAAGTGGGCTGTGACAAAAATACCAAAACTTCACTGCAGAACTGCAGAATTTAAAATATGGCAATTTCACGCAGCTACATTGATGACAGACCTCGGCTAGTGTCTTAGATGTCATATCTGTCTGAGAACATTGCCTTTCAATTTCTTTCATGGTGCCTGGCAAATAAACATTTATCAAATGACTAGAAGAAAGCATGAATTAGTAAGCAAGTAATTGGCATCTATTGAGCATCTATATACACCAAGCTCTGGGCCAGATGTTTTCATAAGTAGTCTAATTTAATCTTTTAATAATCCTAAACTGATAATTACAAAGGTATCTTCAAGGAACTTGGGTTTTACTTTGGGAGACAAAGCAAAAAAGGAGAAAAACAACTAGGTGCAGCAAGGGAAAGTATTCACCATTAATTTATTTATTCAATAAATAATATATCAATTACCTGCTAAGTGCCAGGCAATGTCCTGGGTACCAGAGAAACATTGGTTACAAAAGAAACAAAAATTCCTGCCCATGAAGCTTGCATTCTACTTAGGGAGAAAGCCAATGAACAAACTAACATGCAAAAGAGGTGATGCCAATTTACATGGCTCTGGAGAACCCAAGGCAACTTCTAATATGGTGCCAGGTGAACCAACAGTGAGGGAGCGATGAGCTGACAATGGGTTTTCAAAGGGAGATTCCCCAAGGAAGAGGATTTGCATCTGATCCTGAAGGATGAATAAGATTTAAATGAAAAGAGAGCATTTGCTCACTATTTAGTTACCATTTAGTTACCTAACCTCTCCCAAGTATTCTGGTAATAATAAGTTAACACTTACGTAGCTCTTCTATATACAGGCACAGTTCCAGGTGCTTAATATACTTTACTTCATTTCACCCCCAATTTTCAGAAAAAGAAATTGAAGCATGGAGAGATTAAGCAACTGTTTCAAAGTCACAAAGTCAGTAGCAGAGCTGGGATTTGAACCTTGGCAGTTCGGTTCCAGAACAACACCCGAAACCAGCAAACTGGCCCACGGGCCAAATCCAATCCTCTGCCTGTTTTATAAATATCATTTTATTGGAACATAGCCATGCCCATTTGTTTACATATTATCTATGACTGCTTTCACCCTACAAAGACAGAGAGACCACATGGTTTGCAAGGACTAAAATATTTACTATTTGGCCCTTTACAGAAAAAGTTTGGGGAAGCAGACTTGGCTCAATGGATAGGGCGTCCGCCTACCACATGGGATGTCCGTGGTTCAAACCCCGGGCCTCCCTGATCTGTGTGGAGTTGGCCTATGTGCAGTGCTGATGCGTGCAAGGAGTGCCCTGCCATGAAGGGGTGTCCCCTGCATAGGGGAGCCCCACGTGCAAACAGTGCACCCTGTAAGGAGAGCCGCCCAGTGCGAAAGAAAGTGCAGCCTGCCCAAGAATGGTGCCGCACACACAGAGAGCTGACACAAGATGATGCAACTAAAAGAAACACAGATTCCCGGTGTTGCTGATAAGGATAGAAGCGGTCACAGAAGAACACACAGTGAATTGACACAGAGAGCAGACAACTGGGGGGGGGCGGGGAAGAGGAGAGAAATTTTTTTAAAAAAGGAAAGAGTTTGCTGACTCTTATCAGTAACCATAATACCACTCTGCTCCTCCTGGACTACGACAATGATAAATAAAATACAGACCCTGCCCTCAAGGAGTTTACAGTGTGGTGAAAATAAGGATCCTGAGCTGGGAAGTATAATAATTGGGTATTGTCACTGAGCAGTATAATAATAATAATGCAAAAACAATGCAGCAATAATAATAATCACAGCTAACATCAATTGACAGCTTACTCTGGGCCTGGTATGTCCCACAGTTCTTTGTTTTTTTTTTAAAGTTTTATCTTATTTATTTATTTCTCCCCTCACCTCATTGTTGTGTTCATGGTCTGCTCTCTGTGTCCATTCATTGTGTGCTCTCTGTCTGCCTGTCTTCTCTCTGTGTGGCACCAGGAACCAAACCCAGGACCTCCCATGTGGGAGAAAGGCACTCAATTGTATCTCCTTGTTGTGTCAGTTTGCGGCACCAGCCCATTATGCCAGCTGCTGTCTTGCTCGTCTTCTCTAGGAGGCACTGGGAACCAAACCTAGGGCCTCCCATGTGGTAAGTGGGTGCCCAACTGCTTGAGCCATAGCCGCTTCTCTCCCACAGTTCTTATACGTAACAAGTCACTGAATTCTCCCAGCAGCCCCAGGAAATTGGTACTAATATTATCTTCACTGTACACAGGAGGAATCTGAGGCACAGGGAGTTTTATAGCATTAACCAATGCACCCTGGTTGCACATAGACAGAAATAGGAATTCTGGAATGGGAAAAGAATGCAGAGAGGCTGAAAAGGCTTTCTCTTCCACAAAAATTGATGGCGACTTTTTCATCTTCCTGGTCAATTATAATTAGAGGTGTAGAAGAGGTATTTTACTGAGGGGCCTGATTATTTGGAGGAATCGTCTCTGATAAAAGCTTTAGCAGTTAATATCACCAGGAAGCACCTTATTTCACCATCAAACCCTAATTTCTCATAAAAATTTCATGAGGCAAAGACAACCCTTAAATCACTGTTGTTGGCAAAAGTTTTGTTTTAGAACAGTAATTGACATCAGTGAGTGCTCAATAAATGCTTTTGGAATTTAATTATATGTTCAATGCCTGAAGACTGATAGTTTCTCTAATTACACATTTCCCATTCCATTTCTCACAGGTCTGATGGTTCCTGTACCATTTTGATCTGAGGAGAGTAAATGAATGAGTAGCTGCTTATGCCAGGTGCTGTGCGAGGGGCTCCAGGAACGCAGCACGCTGCCAGGTTTACTACGAATAACACGTGAGGTTCGGCACCCAGCTGGGGACTGGATTTACCCTCCTACCTTAGCTAACTGGAAAACGGACCAAAGTCTATGAAACAACATTTCTCAGGCATTCAAGAGCAGGTAGTATAGGACAGTGATCACTGCGGGAGGGGAAACAAATGAGTTGAGCCTAGTCGGTGCCCTAGTTCATGACTTGGGCAAGTTTACAGGCTGCAGTGCAGAGCCCGGTGGCCTCACAGAACTGAGGAGACTGAGTTCAGAGTGCCAGGAGGCCACGCTGGCTAGAATTTGAAGGAATAATTCTTGTGAAGAGAGAGATGGAGAGACAGAGAGATGGAGGAGAGAAGTGAGCAAGCCCTCTGGAGTTATGCAGAGGTTCCCTTTTATCTTCGGCTGTCTAAAGATCTCCACATGCATTAAGGAAACCACTGAGGCAGGGCAAAGAATCGCCAGAAAGGGGTGGGCAGAACAATTCCCAGAGCTCTCAATGGGATGAGAATAATTCATGTACATGAGCCAGAGTGAAAAATCCTCCAAATATGTGGAGCATTGGGTAATCACCAGAAGGTTATTGCCTCACAGTGGGGCTAAACCAGTCCTAGGCTAAAGGCTTTCCCAAACACTTCTTCCTAACAAAGCTTAAAAGCAAGCCTTGAAAGGATTAAACTGTTCCAAGTAACGTAACTGCATTTCAGAATAAAACCCAGCAATATTAAGGAATATTTAAGAATATCAAGGCAAAAATATAAAATTCACAATGCCCATCAATCAATCAGAAATTAACAGGAATCGAAAGAAGCATGAAAATACAACCCATAACAAGGGGAAAAATTGATCCAAAGGAACAGACACAAAAATGACACAGATGATAGAAGTAGATTAGCAGATATGGTTGTTAAATAAGCTATTATAAACATACCCTGTGCATTCAAAAAGTTAGAGAAGGGGAGCGGATGTAGTTCAAGTGGTTGAGTGCTTGCTTCCCATGTAGGAGGTCCCAGTTTTGAGCCCCAGTACCTCCAAAAAACAAACAAAAAAAAAACAACTCTCATTAAGGAGCAGATATAGCTCAGTGGTTGAGCACCTGCTTCCCATGTATGAGGTCCTGGGTTCAATCCCCCATACCTCCTAAAAAAGTTAGAGAGAAATATAAATGTGATAAAGAGAGAAATGGAAATATTATAAAAGATACAGATGTAACTTTTAGGAATGAAAAATATATTCCCTGAAAGAAAAATACATTGGCTGGAAATAATAGCAGATCAGACACTGGAGAAGAAAATATTAGTGAACTTGACAGCAGTGATAGAAACCATGCAAAATGAAATAGAAAGAAAGATACCTGAAAAAAATATTAGAACAGATAATCAGTGATCTCTGGGATAATACTAAGTGACCTAACATATATGCAATCAGAGTACCAGAAGAAGGGGGACAAAATACATTTGAAGAAATAATAACCAAAAATTATTTCAAATTTGCTGAAAACTATAAACCCACAGATTAAAGAATGTGAACAAACTTCGAACAGAAGAAACAAGAAAATCACACCAAGGCACAACAAAATCAAATTGCTGGGGAAGCAGATGTGACTCAAGCAGTCGGGCACCTGCCTACAACATGGGAGGTCCTGGGCTCAGTTCCCAGTGCCTCTTAAAGAAGATAAACAAGACAGTGAGCTGATGCACTGGGCTGGTGCAGCAAGCTGATACAACAAGATGATGTAATGAGATGACACAACAAGGAAACACAATGAGAAACGCAACAAGCAGGGAGCAGAGGTGGCTCAAGTGATTAGGCACCTCCCTCCCACATGGGACACCCCAGGTTCAGTTCCTGGTGCCTCCTAAAAAAGAAGACAAGCAGACACAGAGAGCACATAATGAACAGACACAGAGAGTACACAGCAAACGCAAACAATAAGGGGGGAGAGAAATAAATAAATAAAATAAATTTTTGAAAAACAAATTGTTGATTCAGCTATCAAAACAGGAAAAATAAATAATGTTTTTACTTGACTGTGGAAGATGATGGTTGCATGTTTCTAATTTATAATTTACATCTTTGTAATAAGATGCTTTAATAAATCTCTTAAATGTTAAAAAAAAAATCAAATTTCTGAAAACCAGTGAGACAGAGAAAAATGTTAATAGCCGACAGAATATTTACTTCACTCTTGACCAAAATAAGGTCAACTGTTTTTTTACAAAGAGGCCAAGGCACTTCAAAGGGGGAAAGGATACTCTTTCAACAAATTGTGCTAGAACAGTTGGTTATTCATATCAAGAAAATGAATTTTGATACTTTCTCATACCACATGTAAAAGTTAACTCTAAATGGATCATATATCTAAAGGTAAGAGTTAAAACTATAAAACTTTTAGGAGAAAGCCCAGGAGAATATCTTAGTGGTAATGGGTTATGGAGAGATTGCTTAAATAGGACACAAGATGCATGAACTAGTCATAAAAGAAAAATAAAATAAAATGAGTTAACAAATTTTGTTCTTCAAAATACATTGTTGAAAAATGAAAAGATAAGCCACAGGCTGGTAAGAAATTTAGCAAATTGCATATCTGATAAAGTACTTGTTTCCAGAATATATAAAGAACACTTATGACTCAATATTGAGAAGACTACCCAATTTTTTTTTTAAATGGGCAAAATGCTTGAACACTTTATTCAGCAAAGATAAATGGATGGTTAGTAAACATATGGAAAAGTGCTTAACAGCATTAGTTTTCATAAAAAGGAAATTAAAACCACAATAAATTACTACTACACACCCAGTAAAATTGCTAAAATTTTATAAGATGCACAATACCAAATATTGGCATGGATCTGGATCATCTGACACTTTAATATATTGCTTATGTGGCCACTTCTGAGAGCAGGGAGAGGGAAAACCAGGTATAATACAGGGGCGTTTTGGGGACTTGGGAATTGTCCTGAGTGATATTGCAATGACAGATACAGGCCATTATAAATCTTGCCATAACCTACAGAATTGGGTGGGAGAGAGTATAAACTACAATGTAAACTTTAATCCATGCTCAGTGGCAATGCTCCAAAATGTGTTCATCAATTGCAATGAATACACCACACTAATGAAGGATGTTGTTACTGTGGGAAAATGTGGGAGGTATGGGGAGTGGGGCATATGGGAATCCCCTATATATTTTATGTGATATTTGTATAATCCAACTACCTTTAAAAAAATAAAATTAAAAAAATACATTGCGGGTGGGAATGCAAAATGGTACAGCTGTTTGGAAAACAGGTTGGTAGTTTTTTATAAAGTCAAAATACACTTGCCATATACCTACCAATTTTACTCCTATGTATTTACCCAAGAGGAGTGAAAACATGTGTAACCAAAGGTTTATACACCAATGTTCACAATAGTTGTTTTCGTTTGCTAAGCAACAAAAAGCAGATACCATTAAATGGGTTGGCTTTAACAATGAGAACTGCATGTTTCTCTAAGGATGCCCGTATTCTGGAGTGTTCTCTGGCCCTGCCCTACACCCTGACTCTACCTTCTTTAAATGCAGGTCTTTTGCTTCCCTTATTAAAGACGTGTGAATTCTAGACTCAGAACTTGGGTCTGGTAGTCCCCAGCTCAACGTTATTTTGTGCTTATTTAGCTTGTTCTTCTGCTCCTCGTAAGCCTTGTCACTTACAAACCTATGAACTCCCCAACTAGGCCATAAGCTTCTGGGAACACCTCTTGTTGAGTCTCTGAGACTGCACATTTTACATGCCTAGAGCTCCAAGCTGGACTTTGAATCTGCTGAGCTTGATTTAGTTTGGTTGAGCAAACCCTCGTTAAGTGCTTTCTCTGTCTCAGGTCTTGCAGGTGTTGCAAACACAGAAATGAAGATAAGGTCCTTGTCTTCAGAGGGCTCCCAGCGCAGTGAGGGAGACAGGCTTGTCAAGAAGTGATTGTCCACCAGGGAGCTAGATGCAATGATGGAAATGTGAATAAGCTTGGGGCCAGCACAAATCACAGAGGACAGAGCTGTTCTTCTCCCCCAGTGGGTGACGATGCCCTGTGGGGTAGGTGAGGAGAGCAGGAGGGTCTCTACTGTGTGGTGGCCTCTACACTGGGCTTAAAGGATGGGGAGGCGCTCTGCAGACACGAAAGTCCCGAGAATATCGTGTGCAAAGGCATCGAAGCCAGAAAGAGCACAAGGGGTCTAGGGACTCAGAGTTTTGGGTGGTTGAGTGGGGAGTGGAAAGGGAGAGGGCTGGACACGAGGTTTGTGAGGCTGTAGGCACCAGACAAGAAAGGGCTCTTGGAAGAACCAGAGAACAAAGCAGGCTGAGCCTTCAGCGGGGCTGATGAAGAGAGACGGACTTCTACCCAAGAGTGGCAGCGACGATGAGCAGAGCGTTCCCTGGGCTTTGAGGGGTCCTGCTGTTCTAATCACTTCACATATGTTGTCACTTGATCGTTACAACTCTATGAGGTAGTAAGTACTGCTCTGGTCCCCAGTTTACAGGTGAGGAACCTGAGACTAAAGTGGGTACTTAATTTGCTCAAGGTCAACACACTTTCGGGATACAAACACCAGAAATCTGACCCAGGAAGACCAACTTTCACCACTTCGCTACTCTCATCCCAGAATATTTCAATTTTTAAAATACCTCAGAATAGCACGAGGCCTGTCAGAGGGAACAAGCAGAGTGAAGGTAAAAATGTAAAACAAGGAAGATAACCACACTCTCAAAATGTCAAAGAAGGTAATTACTCTTAGAAAAATAGCAAGAGGTTTATATATAGACCAGTCTCTAGAATAGAAGGGATATTAGTATAAAATTATAACAAAATACAATACAATGGAAATTTGTTTATGACACTTTAAGGCACTGCTGCTTAGGGTGTGCCTCCTAGCTGGGTTTTAAGCATGTTAGGCGGAACGTAGCATCTTCTCATTGAAGAGCTGCTTTTTTGTGGAAGAAGGTACTAGTGACCTCCCCTTTATCTGTTCCCAGATTTGCCAGGACCCAGAAGGGACCCGTGCAGTATAAAATATAGGCTCAGAATATATGTGGGCCACACAGTTCCTTGGGACCAGTGGCATCTTGAAGATTTTCTGTTGCTCATAGAATGAAGTGCAAATTCCTTGACATGAGGTCACCCATAACTACCCTTCCCCATGTATCTATGCCACTTCCCTCCCATGCCCTCTGCTCCAGCCCAAATGGTCCACTTGTCCATTCCCAGAGCTGCCTTGCCTAACTGCACCCACTCTTCTGCCCTCCCAGCTGTCCCATCCAACAAAATTCAACCCATTCCTAAAGGCTCAATTCAAGGACAACCTGGTCACCCCATGAGAAGCACCCTCTCCCAGGGCATTTAGTGGGTATTTGCATCTTTCCTCACTGCCCCCCACCCCTCCCAGGGCAGGACAGGTTACGTACATGCCTCCAGGGACCAGGCCTGGGCCTGACATAGACCAGGTGCTCAATAAATCTTTGCTGAATAGCCAGAGAGTTTATTATCTCCATTGCCTCAAATTCCTAAGAATCTCGAATCCCAGAAATCTTAAGATGAGAATCTTTCCTATCGTAAAAAGACTCTCAGAAAAAAATACTTTAACTTGGTCTAGAAGCCAATAATTCGCTATCAGGAAATTCTTTCTGACGTTGAGTTTAGCAACTCCAGCCATAGTTTAAGCCAATTTTCTTTAGTAGCTTCCATACTTTGGAGAACAGCTGGCACTAGTATTTGGTGTAACTATTCTGGGTAGATCTTAGAACTCTGTTAAAACATGACTTGCTGTCATAGATGTGGGTATATAGCAGGAGAGCATGATGTCTCCTGCACAGAACTCCATAAAGTGATGCCCAAATGGTGTGCCTTGTTCTCACGTATTTTAGTCCTATTTCAACCTAATCAAGGCTTGTTCTGTATTTGAAGATTCTATCAGATTAAGTTTTGTTTTCTTCAGGTTGAATAACCTCAGTTCTCCCAGGGATCATTTCTGACCTCCAAAATTTTCTTTAAATTGGAAAAGAACACAATATTCTTGTAAGGTCCCAAGAGAAGTTTCTAAATATATTAAATCCTCTGTGTGTGTGTGTGTGTGTGTGTGTGTGTAGCTTTCATTCTAAAGATCAGGTTGCAGTATAAAAATACTGAATCAGTCTAAAGTTTAATGCACATAAGGTAAGCATTTGGAAACCCACTTAAGTACTTGGAATAGCTCTCCTAACAGCTGGGCCCTCTGTCATTTTAGTTCCAGGAAACTGATCAAAGACCACGAATCAGCGCCTTTATGTGGTCATCTCCATCTGGCCCAGAGCAACACATGTGGAAAGAGAGAGAGCCGTGTTCCCCACTGAGTTTGGGCGTGGTGTTTTTTAAGTTGTTAGAGTCAGTTCATATTCTTAGGCTTGATTTCTCTGGCCAAAACCCAGAGATTCTTCAGTGCTGGGATTAATCCGAAAAGTGGTGGGATTTGGCTTTGCACTTGTTAGGTAAAATCTCAGCCACACACACGCACACACTCGCGTCCATTTGCATGATGGTGTTCTCCAGAAGTAGTGAACGTGCCCAGATTGAGGCCGGCTGGCCAGGCAGGGCTGCTCGAAGCAACCCTCGGGGATGCGAGAAGAAACCCAGTTTTACATTTTGGCCAACAGATGGCGCTGTGGACCGTGCTCTGCGGCGAGGAAAGGCGGTTGCGAGGCTCTCCCATCCCCTTCCTGGGAGCCGTCCTCCCCGCAGAGCCCGGGGTTGGGGTCAGGCTCCACTCTGACATCCCTTTGCGATCTCACATTATTATTCATCCACCACAAACCTGTGATTGGGTCACGACATGTATGAAAACCAGCTCCGAGTAATGTATTCATTCACTCAGCAGCTCTTCAGTGAGAACCTCCCATGAGCCAAGCACAGTTCTAGGTGCTGGGGATATTTTTTATGGTAGCAAGCAAAAGAGATGTTAAACGATGCCTGTGCCCATACAGAACTTTCTAATTAAGCATTTAGGAGGAATTTTTAAAAATGCACAAGTAACTCTATCATATAGTGTCTATTAGCAACAGGTACCCTGAAGTAAAAATAAACAGGGTGGTTGGAGAAAGCCTTTCAGGAGTTGATATGTGATCAGAGGCCTGAACGGCTCTAAGCAGGTGGTTCCACCCTCCTCTGCACGTCGGAATTAGCGGTACAGTTTAAAATAACTGACACCTGGGCCCCACCCCAGGGATGCTGATTTAACTGGCGGGGGTAAGGGGATTGAGGCTTCCAGGTGATTCTAATGTGCAGTCAGGGCTGAGAACTGTTAACCTCTAAATATCTAAGCAGGAAGCCATGCCATGTTAGGGAATGATCCTGCAGCTGAAGGAAAAGTGCTCCAGCTAATCAGGAAAAGAGCAAAAAGGTGTCAGGGGTGATGTTGCAGACTGAAAGCGTCAGACTGGGCAGCAGAAGTCACTTCACAAGCCACAAAGTGCCTCCCGCGCCGCCGTCCTCGGGGCTAGTGAGCAATCTTGCCTCTTCTCTGAGATGTAGGAGGAAACTGGGCTGTTCTCTCCCTCACCCCCACCCCTCCCCACCTGGATTCCTTTGGGTGGGGGACCACCCCACCCATCTGTCTGCCCTAGGAAAGGGAGCTCTCCTGCTCTCCCCAAATAAACTCAGGTGCCTGCCCTAGGGGAGGCTGCTTCTCCCTTGCCCCCACCTCTTTTAACCTTGTACTTGAAGTCCCCGCCTCTTCCCCTTCCCCTCTGGAATTCATCAAGAAGGAAAAAGGATCTTAGAAATAGATTCTGGAACTGACGACTGGGCACAGCTGTGCTTTCCCAGCCTGATGAATTCCAGCCCTGGCCGCTGACCCTGATTCTGTTTGTCTTCCTTGGGGCACAGGGGTCCCATCTCGGCTGGTGCCAGACAGAGAGTGATGACAGATGCTGCTTGGCTGCCCCCCTGAGCATTTCCTTGTTTCTCTTTCACACAAGTTAGAGATTGTTTTTCCCTCATCTGAAATGCTTACCAGGGCCGGCGCTGTTCCCTGCTTCCCAAGACTCCTGTCTCGAGGCAGCTCTCTGCTCTCCGACTCTGGAATGCCCCCGGAGGATCTAGGTTGACATGCTAGAGGAGAGGATACTCAGACCAGGTCTCTTTGGTGTTTGTCCTGGTACCCAAGGCTACAGTTCTCTCATTTTTTTCTTATACTTTTAATCATGGAAAACTGTAATCATACACAAAAATAGAATAATAAAGTGAACCCCAGGTACCCGTCACCCACTTCAACAATTAACAGGTTGCCAATCTTGTGTCATCTCTCTTCGTGTCTTTGGGGCATGGAGCTAGAGAATTTAAAGCAAATTTCATACAACATGCAATTTTACCCATAAATATGCCGAAGGGCAATCATGAACTGATAAGGACTTGTTAAAAACAGAGCCACCAGACCTCTATCGTATTAATCCCTCTTCATATTTCCCCATTGTCTCAGAGGTCAGTTCTCTTCAGCTAAAGTCAGACTGTTCGTTGATACAGCCAAATATCTTACTGATTTTCCCTTCACTTAATTCCCAAAACTCTTCTCGTTGGGTAAGGAGCCTGGTGCTAGCTAGGTGGGAACATTTCTCTCGGGCCTTGAAGCCGAGGAATTTAGTGGCAGGTGCTCGGACTCGAGTTCCACACCTGCTGCTTACAGACTTAGCATGGGAACTCTGCTGAGCCTCTACTTCCCTGTCCTTCTTGTAAAAATGCAAGCTTACTTGTTATGAGGCTTAAAATAAGAGTGGTCTGTGAAAGTATTTGTCAAGAGTAATAAACCTTCAAAAAAAAATTAAACTTGGGATTACCACATGACCAAATATACTACTCCTAGGTATGTAGCCAAAAGAATTAAAAGCAGGGGCACAGAAAGATACTTGTATATGAATGTTCATAGCAGCATTAGTCACGAAAGCTAAAATGTGGAAACAACTCAAATGTCCATCACTGGACGAATGGATAAACACAATTGGTCTATCCATACAATGAGGTACTATTCAGTGTTGAAAAAGGAATGAAGTACTTAGACGTGACACAAAGTAGATAAACCTTGAAAACATGCTAAATGAAAGAAGTCAGACACAAAAGGCCACGTATTGTCTGTTTCCACTTACATGAAAGGTTTAGAACAGGCAATTCCAAAGCAGATTACTGGTTGCCAATTGGGAGTGATTGGTTAATAGGTACAGGTTTCTTTTTGAGGTGAAAATATTCTGGAATAAGATAGTAGATGGTTGCACTACATTGTGCATATACTAAAAGCCACTAAATTGTATACTTTAAAATTTTAAGGTTGTGTGTATTTTAGCTCAATAAAAAAGTACATAAGCATTATTATACAAATCTCCAACAGGATTTCTCTATAAAGAAGATATCAGTTGAGCTGGGTTCTCTGGTGGGAAAAGTCTAATCTGAAAACTGCAGATAATTCCTTTAAAATCCCTTCAATGTTTAAAGGCCTTAGGGTGTGGGCATCTTTGGGGGTCATTATTGAGTCTCCCACAGAGGAGGAAAGAGCTGTTGGGAATCTAGAACCCACAAACCACCTCAGACGTGTCTCCTCTTTTAAGGTCTTCCTGGGGGTGGCCAGTTTCCAGTCACATACCCTGTGCTCTGGAGAATCCGGAGCTGGTCATTTCTCTGAGGGTAGGAATCTCCCCAAAGAAGATAACACCTAGTTCTTTTCCCCCCGTGTAAGGAAATTCCCCATAAATAACCATTGAGTATCACGGCCAAATGCTTTCAATTTGGACCTCCCTGTTCATGTGCTGCTGTACAGATTTTACGTCATTCGCCATCCCCCTTGAGTCTAGCCAGGCTCTGTGATGTGACTGGTCCTAAAGAGTCGGCAGCGCTCGCTTCCTGTGTCTGAGCACACTGACTCTGGGGCCTGAGTCTTCATGTGAGAAGTCTGTTATCCCTGCTGGAGAGACCATTCAGAGAGGTCCCTGAGAATACCTGGACAAGAAGAGGGGCAGAGCTGAGCCCAGTCTTCAGCTTCCCCACCGGGGCACCAGGCACATGTGCCAGCTCACCTGGAACCCCCAGACCAGATCAGCTGCCATCTCAACTCCACTGAATGACCCAGTCCACACCTTGGGGGAAGCAAAAGAATCTCTCAGCCAAGTTCTCTCTGAATTCCTGGTCCACAAGATTGTGAGATGTAAGAAAGTGGTTGTAGCCTTAAGCCTCTAAGTGTCGGGATAGTTTGCTCTGCAGCAGTTGATAGCCGGAGCAGAATTTGGTGACTGTCACATACACTGTGAGCTAGTCATTTCCTATAGAGTATGAGGGGAGAAATTGGGGTGAGGGGCATCTATTCACAAATCCCAATCACTATCACCAACAGATAGTATTGATTTTGGACCTCCCTGTTCTGATTGGTGAGAAACTGACGAAGTTTAGTCATTGAAATGCCTAGTCGCAGAGCTGTTTGGGATAACAAATGCAGTAAGAGCTCTGCAGTCTGAGAAAGCCTATTCCAATGTCATAGTTAGTAGAGGTAGTTATAGTAACAGAATTCTAGGAGAAATGAAATAGAGAATAGTCATTCTCTGCTTGTTTCAATGCTGTCTCCAAGAGTGGGTGTGAATAACATGCTTGAAGTAATTTGATTTTGCATCATAACTCATTTTCAGTATTTTAGAGGAAAAAGGGGACAAAGGAAAAGGAAAAATTGTTTTTCTCCCACAGAGTTTGGGATCTAATGTGTTGCTGCAAACTTGCTCACGTATTATGTAACTCGTGGATTATGTAATTTGTGGACAAATTTATTCACTTCCTGCCCTGAGCTGACCCTTCTCTCTCTTGCCTTCTCTCATTCACGTGCACTTTTACATGTGCGCTTTCATGACAAGGCGATCGAGAGATTTTGTCTCTCTGTCTCAGCCTGTGACTACTTTTGAAAAAATCAGTTGTGCTTCAGAAAGTCTGATCAAGCCTAACACAAATGATGATTAAGGATCTGGAGTGGAATAAATCTGACCTCCCAGGGAAGATGGTTCAAGGCTGTCAAGGTATGAACTTCAGCCTAGAAAACAGCCAGCACATGTCTGTGTACAGTGAGTTCTAGAAAGGTTTGAAGCTGGAATTCAAGGGCTTTCAGGGACCAGGCCAACACAGCCGCTAGGACCCAAGGCTTTTGGCTACAAGACAGAACTGTTCTCAAACAACTGGAGTAGAATACTCAAATGCACAGTTTTCTCTCTCGTAGAGTAATATTCCTTTGCTGAGTGTTCAGTTTCAACTTTTGAAAACCGTTTTGGAGTCTCCATGTGCTTTTGGTCATTCCGGAAGCCTTTGCTCATTGTCTGCTGCGCAGGGCTTCCTTCTGCCTGGCCTAACCGGGCTGCACACAGACGGAACGCGTGGCTTTGAAGCACAGGCCTGCCACTGCTCACCTTCCCTGCGCAGCTGCTGCATCTGAGGCTGGAGGAAGACCAGTGTGGCCTGAGATGACAGCTTCTCCAGGTTTGGGCTCTTCACCTTTTCATTTGTGAGAGTCCTTGTCAATGCCCCAAGGTCGGGGTACCATCTTTCAAAGGCAGGACCCTTTGTTTCCAAAGGAACTGGTTGCTCCCTGGAGCCAGATTATTGAAACCCAAGACTCAGGCCCTTTCTCTTGGAGAAGAGAAATTTCTGGTACTGCATTCCCTGTCCTGGCCTATGTTTGTTTAGGCTAAGAAAGGAGTGGAGGTGTTCCTTTCTCAAAGCTGAAATGTCGCAAGATGGAATTCTTCGACATCTGAAGATTCGACCTCTGATAGTTCAGTAGCTGCAGAACACAGGAAAGGGTGAAGGGCCTCAGAGGAGCACCCAGGGGTCAGCCGCAGACCAGCACTGAGCAGGGGAGGGCGGGAACCAGGGGGAACTACGCTCAGGTGAGGGGCCCTGCAGAATCTGGGGAGGAGAGAAGAGAGGAGGGGCGGGTGGCAGGGTGGGCAGGCCAGCACGGAGGCCAAAAGGGAGGGAGCTGGGACAGGCAGGCTTGGTTCTGCCATTCGTGTGTGCCTTTGGCAAGTCCCCTGGCCTCTCTCAGCTAGATTTCTCTCACTGGGAAAAGGGGAATTATCATCTACCTCAAGGGTCATTTGAGAAGTAGATCAGAGAAGGTCTGTTAGCAGGTCTCTGTGCAAACAGAAAGGGTGAGAGGCAGCTGCTGCAACACAAGAAACGAACTGGGAAGCCATGGTCAGTCCCGGGCAGACGGGGCAGAAGTCATTCAACCTGGGGTCGTTCCCAGCTTGAGGATGAGGAGGGAGTGCTTCTGCACAAATGCTTGGACCTCAGTCAGGATTGCTCTGGGGTCCAAGGAGGGGGCGGTGGTGTCCTCAGTCTCGGCAGCATCATTAGCCTCCTCAGCTGTGGAGACAGGAAAGCAGGGGTTGTGGGTACAAGATCACGGTTGAGCTGACACCCACTCTAGGACATGCATGCCCTCAGTTCTTAGCAGATGCTTCTCGAATAAGTCCAGCAATTCGGAATTTCAAGTTCTGCTATTCCAATCTTCAAGTCCCCATCTGGCTAGATAAGACCAATCAAATTTTATGAAAGTTGGGCTTTAAAGGAATATTTAGAAAAAGGATTAAGCGTTGGTCTTTTTTTCCACCCTCCCACCCCACCCCACCCCTTTTTTTTGCAGCTGTTGTTCCACGTCATCGGTCCCCAAAATAAACTTATGTACTTTTTCTCTTGATAGACAGATGATGTGCAAATGGTGACCTTTCTGGGTGTGCAGAATTCTTTGGATACATTATTTATTAGCTCGCAGGTGCTGCATATAGTTATAAGATGGATATTAAGAAAATCAAAGCAGAAAATATTTTTTAATGTTAAAAGAAATTGATTTCTGTTCATGAGTGGGGGGCCCTGAAGCCATTCTCTCCATTGACCACATATCACATTTAATGCGTGTTTGTGTGTATGTGTATATGTCTATATACATATATGTGCGACTTCAGGACCTTTGCAGGGTTTCCAAACACGTCATGAATCCTGTATTTACGCCCCAGCTTGGTCGTCCATGTTGGGATAAACAAGTGATCAACTCGGCCTCAATTTGCTTTATTCTTT
The DNA here is from genome assembly GCF_030445035.2 of Dasypus novemcinctus. Lineage (NCBI taxonomy): Eukaryota > Metazoa > Chordata > Mammalia > Cingulata > Dasypodidae > Dasypus > Dasypus novemcinctus. The sequence continues at coordinate 64,203,825 of NC_080686.1, read as the reverse complement.
TTCACAAGTCTAGTCTGTTTAGGAAGACAAAGATGAGGGAATGATAAATCTTATCTTCCCTTCCTGCCTTTGGTTTTCTAAATGGTTTGCATCTGCTGCTTCATCACATCATCATGGCAACCTGGTGAAGGAGCAGGAGGTGGGGGAGGCTGTCGTTGCCCCTCATGGAAATGAGGTCACAGAGGTGTCTCGGGTCTTGCCAGGTGACACAAGCTGATAGAGATAGAGAGGGTTGGAACCCAGGTCTCCTGTTCCCCAGCCCTTGCCGATGAAAGTTTAAAGAATAATCTTTACTTTCATTATAAAATTGACACGTACTCATGAAAAAAAATTAGAAAAATAGAGGGAAATAGAGAACAAAAATCACCCTTAATTCTACCGTTCAAACACGATAATTTTTTACAGCTTTATTGATTCATATACCATACCATTCCCCTTTTAAAGTGTACAATTAAATGGTTTTCAGTATAGTCAAAGATATGTAAATGCAGTTATTTTTAGCATCGGTATATAGTTTCTCAATCAAAAGGAAATTTTTGATCCAGAAAATAAATGACTCCTCTAAGCTCATATGTCGTGGATCCCTACCCTTGGCAACCTTGCATTAACTGAACTGTCACTGATCCTAGTTTGCATTTGGGCAGATAGGTGGCTGCCCGTGCACTGTGACTGAAGTGGCACCAAAAGGGGGTCATTTGTCCCCATTCCCTTCTTGTAGAACCATTATTATTCACTCTAGGGTTAAGTATCATGTCTCCAGAAAGCTAAGAAAGATTCTTAGTAACTGCAATTAGGTCCCACTGGCCATGTAATCCATTAACATCCAGGAACAGAAAAGAGTTTCTCAGATTACTCTGGCTAAGAACAAGACTCCGATGGACTGGATATAGGATGGATGGCTGTAAAACCGGTATTAGAAATCATTCCCAAACTATAAGTGAAGCAGGCAGAATCTCTGAGAAATGTAGGGAGGATGGTTAAGGCTCCCTCTGCCACTGCTGTCACCATCAAATGAGGTGGCAGATTGTATTTTCCAAAGACAGAGATACATATCCCATCACACATGCTCTTCTTACAATGGGCTGGCACTTTGCCAGCTGAGCAGTGGGGTCAGTTTTCTGCCCCTCAATCTAACCAGGAGCCCATGACCAGCAAATGGCATGAGTGCAACTTCCGAGGCTGGATCAAAAGAGGTTACAGTTTCCACCCAGTGCCCATGCTTCTTTCTCTCTCCTGTCTCTCTCCTCACTCTTGGAATCCAGCCACCATGCAGTGAGGAAGCCCAAACTAGTCCAAGCAGAGGGAGCACATGGAGAGCCCACATATTACAGAAAGGAACTGAAGCCCTCAGCCAGCAGCAGCCTCACCAGCCCCCAGCCTTGCAGGCTTCCAGCTGAGGCCCCAGCGCCGTGGAGCAGAGACCACCCTCTGCCCTGACCCAGGGAATCCATGAGCATAATAAATGGTTGTTTTATGCCACAAAGTTTGGGAAGTGTTACCCAGCCATCATAACTAGAACCTCTACATCCAGTGACACCAAAACAAAGAAAAGACCTCTAAGCAAGAAAATCACATGATCACTTTGTTAAAAGCATATCAGTAGCCCGTGACTCTCCACTATGAACCCTGCAGTCCCTAAAAGCCAAGATAAACCTCTGCCCAAGTTCATCTTCCATGTATCTTTACCTGACTAATTCTCCATTGCACCACCACTACCCAAGCCAGGGGCGTGCTAGCCGAGGTTTTCTAGGGACCGTATAGGGGTAACCTCTGTTACTATCAAATCCATCCTTTTTCTCCCCTCTCCCATGATCTTACCAGTAGGCAGAATCTGGAGACTTGAAGAATAAGACAGATAAGCATTGGACTTTTATGAGGGTTAGCACATCAGATTTGAAGATGTATGGTTTTTAGACGCGTACTCCCAAGAGTGGGTACTGGCTGTCATATCTAATATTTTTAACCCAGAGAGATGTCGTGCATATGCAAGATAAAAAATCTGAATTACACATGGAGTGAGAAGTAAGAATCCTTCAGTCCCCTCGTCTATCCCCGGAAGTGAACACTTGCTAAGACACTGCGCAGTCATCTGGCACAAGCCCCGGAGCCAGCCCACCTGGCTTTGAATCCCGCCTACTAGCTATGGGAACTTGGCCCCAGTACCTACCTCACAGGTGTGTCATGAGAGTTGAACGAGTTAATATATATAAAACATTTAGAACACACCAAGTGCTCCCAATGCAGCAGCTAATATTATGACTACTATTAACATCAGCATTAGCAACCATTTTTTGGATGGGGACAGGAAATGAAGAAAGATGGAAGAAACCTAGAATTAGGGAGGGGGTCTCTGGGACCACGAGGTGTCCCCTGCGAGCCCAGGGCTGCTGGGGGGTGGGGGAAGGCAGTCTCTGTCATGGCTTTGCTGCACGCTGGGCGATCCACGTCTGCAAGGCTGCTCGCGGCCTGCGCGGGTGGGCAAGCCCTGGGTGCCTCTGCTAGATGTGACCTATCACACTTCCTAGCTTCATATAGAGTGAGCGCCAAATACGGCACGCTTTTTGATACCAGAAAAAATAAGAAACTTGGCACAATCTTGACAGTTTATGAACCCCAACAGACTGTGAGGAAAAAAAATATTTACCTGACCCTTTTCAGCAATCACTCGCTTCACCTTTAATCTCTAGGATTTGTGAGACATACCTCTGGTTCCTTCTGCTTAAACTCACCCCATTGTTGGAGAGAAGCGCCACACACGTGGGCCCCGGGAACATTACCACATAACTGGATCTGTGCCTGGGACCCCTCTCCACTCACCTGGCTGTAGCACCAGAGGTGGAGTCTCCTCTGGTCTTCATTCTCCGATGGCCCTTCAGAGCCGCCAGCCTTCCTCCTCTGAGAGGTAAATAACCCAGCGGCATTGGGGGAACATGCTTCTTTGTATCAGCTAGGACGCTGTTGACTGCAAATGACAGAAATGTCTGATGCATGGCTGTGGGTTGCCAGGGGTGGCTCTGGGCCAAATGTGACCCATGGAGAGGATACAGTTTTTTTTGGCCTTGGTAGTACTGATTTGTTTTTCAGCTGATTGGTTGTCAACCTTGAAAAAAATTGTAATATTTCATTTTTGCTTCTAAATCTGTATTTCTGGCTTCTCTTAAAAACAAACAAACAAAAAACAGCCAGATCCAGCAACACTGGGCTTGCCTTCCCACCTGGCAACAACCAGCTGAAATTAGCTGTGCCCTCCAAATAGTGCATGTGCTTTTTAGTTCCCCACTTGCACGCCCCATCACATTGCTCACCTCCTCGTCGTCCCGCCGGCCTTTGCGCATGTGACCTTTGAGTTGGCTCACAGCGTCCTAGGATAGAAGCCAGCCGTGCCTCAGGAGAACACAAGTAATGCAACCAACATCCTCCAGCTCATCCCCACTCTATGTCCCTTGAAGACTCACAGGATTGTTCTTCTTAGGGCTTTCTGCACAGCCCAGGGGGCAAAGATGCAAGGAGTGGGAACAGAGGCGAGTGGAGAAGGGGGCATTTTCTGCCCTGAGGGATAGCATGCTAAGAGAGCTTCCAAAGTCGCTTTCTAATCGCATAAGGCTGGCTCTAGTGCAGAAGAAGAACCTGTCACCACAGGTGTAAGATTCAAGAGAATTGGAAAGGGTTTGGAAGTAAGACTAGATTTGGTGAATGATTTTCATTCTGAGAACGATTTTACAATCTGCTGCTATTTTGAACTTCTGACTTTTTACTCAACAGTTAAGGAGGTCTTGGGTTTACAGAAGATACTTTCTCCCTTCTGATTCAGCCTTTCTTGGCAGCCATATGTCTTCCGGTCCAGAAATGTTCACTGACTCTAACAAGGGATTAAAAATTTCAGATGAGAATTTTTCTGACACATGGCTTTAAATGTGAAATCCTTGCTCCAGAATCAGGTAAAAGGGGCGCCTGAGCAGTTGCCCGCACAGATGGAGCTTATCTGATTTCCTGTCCATCCACGCCCACACACTGCTGGCTCTTAGGAAAGGTTAGATAATGACAGTGACTCAGGAGGCCAAGAATGTGAATTATGTGACGCCAAGCCCAGATCCAGCCCATGTAAAGTTATCATTCAACCCACCCCAGCAAGCCCGGAAACAAGACGCCATCTTGCTAAAGAGGGGATTCTGCAACACAAAAGTGGGTGTGGCTCAAGCAGTTGGGTGCCCACCTCCCACATGGGAGGTCCTGGGTTTGGTTCCCAGTGCCTCCTAAAGAAGACAAGCAGAGACAGGGAGCAGACAGATGAGAGAGCCATCTCAGGGGAGGAGAAAAGAAATAACATCCATCCAGTTTGCTGAAGACAGAGATTAGACACGAGCAGCAAACTTGGTTTTGACCTCTTGCCACGTGCACACCAGCACACACTGCATTCCCGCTTATCCATCAATCTTCACCTAACCGGTCTCCATCAGAACGGTAAAGACCTGCAGTGGAACTGAAGCAGAAAACCAATTTAAGACGTTAGCTAAAGCAATTGGAAATCCTTATCACATTACATGCTTCATTGAGCTCTTTAACTGCGGGGAGGTGAGCACAGGAGCCATCCCCCAAGGTGTGGCAAGTGGGGCCAGTGCTTGGATGGAGAGCAGGTGAAGGTGAGGGAGTGGGAAGGGCGCTGTGTGCTGGATTGCAGGCATGCTAAAAAGACAGCTGGGTCCCATCTGCCCAAGCTCAGGCCGCACTCAGGCCCTGGGGTAACCACCAGGGGCTCTACCATCTCCACCCACCCTTTCAGGCCTGTGCAGGATCCTTTGGGGTATGTATGTCTTTTAGGGTCACTTGATGAGATTTCACTAGGGTAAAAATCCTTAGAGAAGAGGAGGAAAGTGCACATGTGGCAAGATGGCAGAGTGGTGAAATGTAGGGCTCTGGGAGAGATAGCCAGGCTTGGAACTTAGCTCTGATCCTACGATCTTGTAGAACGTATTTAATCTCACTTTGCCCCGGTTTCCCTCACTGTGAAACTGGCATAATAACAGCTCATTATAGGAAGAGCAGAGGATTGCTATGAGGACAAAATGAGATAGGAGGGGTATACTGGGTTGAATCGTGTTCCCCCAAATTCATACCCCAGAACCTCAGAAACTGGATCTTTGCAGATGTTGTTATTAACTGTTATTAGGACAGTCAAAATGAGGTCATGCTGGATTAGGTGGGCCCTAAATTCAAATGAGCAATGTCCTGAGCAAAAGAGGAGAGGAGACACAGGGGCACAGGGAAAAGGCCATGTGCTGGCAGAGCCTGGCCCCGGAGGGCTGCAGCTGCAAGCCGAGGACGGCCATGGATTGCCGGCAACCAGCCGCAGCCAGCAAGAGGCAAGGCAGGGCCACCAGGAGAACCTTCCAAGGGGCACGGCCCTGCTGCCACCTTGGTTTTATTTTAGACTTCTTCATAGACTCCAGGACTGTGAGAGAATAAATATCTGCTGTTCTAAGCCACCAGGTTTGTAAAATTGGTTACAGCACCCTTGGAAACTACCACAATGGGTAAAGCTGGGCACGGTTCACTTTACTGAGTGCTCAACAAAGGTTTATTTATTCCTTTTCCTAGCCCAGACTTCTCCTCCCTGTAATGGACTGGACTATGCACAAAAATGCACGGAAAAAAGGACTGAAATAAACATGTAAAATACAAAGCTTATCACTGATTACAGTCAGTAATTGAGAGAAGCCAAATGAGAGAATATCTCAGACTTATCTTAGTGAAGTATAGAATACTACTCCAATTTCAGAACCCAAAAAAGTAATTTCAAAGAGGCATTCGTCAATTGTAACAAATGCACCACACTAATGAAGGATGTTGTTAATGTAGGAAAATGTGGGAGGGCCAGGGAGCAGGGTGTATGGGAATCCCCTGTATTTTTATGTAACATTTATGTAATCTAATTATCTTTTTAAAAAAAACTAAAAAGTGGGAAACAGACTTGGCCCAGTGGTTAGGGCGTCCATCTACCACATGGGAGGTCCGCGGTTCAAACCCTGGGCCTCCTTGACCTGTGTGGAGCTGGCCCATGCGCAGTGCTGATGCGCGCAAGGAGTGCCGCGCCACACAGGGGTGTCCCCTGCGTAGGGGAGCCCCACGCGCAAGGAGTGCGCCCGTGAGGAAAGCCGCCCAGAGTGAAAGAAAGTGCAGCCTGCCCAGGAATGGCGCCGCCCACACTTCCCGTGCCGCTGACGACAACAGAAGCGGACAAAGAAACAAGACGCAGCAAAAAGACACAGAGAACAGACAACCAGGGGAGGGGGGGGGGGAATTAAATAAATAAATAAACCTAAAAAAAAAAAAAGAACAAAGTTATAAAACAAAAAATAACTAAAAAGTATATATTTTTAAAAAGAGGCATGATATTTTTTAGCAAAAGGAAAAATCAAGTCAGAAAATATTTGGTACATTCCTACCACATTCTCATCACTACAGGGGAAAAAATTATATACTAACAGTTATTTAATAGGTACTTTTTGCAAACCCAATACTGTCTACCAATTATTTTTCTTTCAAGGGTCCTCAGTGTATGTGGACAGCCTGACTTCATTTTTGCAGAAGAGATCCGGACTTTTTTTTTCCTGCGGTACAAATGGTTATTAGCAAACATTCTTTACTAGGAAAACGTGTTTAACGTTCTCCAAAGGACACGGCTCTCAACCTCTCATGACACCCCAATAAAAATCAAGGTCATGGGAAACATTGTCACTAAGAATCTGCAGCTAAAAGAAGAACAAGAGGCATTAAATTAGCTTGGATTTTAGAGGATTTTAACAAGAGAACACTCGAGCGATTTTAACTGAACTAATTAGAAGACCTACAAGCATCCTGAGTGGTACAAGTCTTATAATTAGTGCACGCAAATCTATGATTTGTATGCAGTGCCAGTGGGATTCTTTTATGGATAGCACCTGCCCTAAGTGAAACCACAATCCTCCAACTGAACAACTTTCTTCCTGAGAAACAGGTGAAATGGGATTGTGACAAGCCAAAGTTTTCTCCCTACCTCTCCCCCAATGCTCCTCTTTATCAACCCTCAGAGAAAAGGTTTTTACAAATCAAAACATGTAATACTGCTATGAAGGAGTGGCAAGAGCAAGGTATGATTGTCTTCTACATATGTGCTATCCAATATGGTAGTCAAAGGAGGTGCTGGGGATGGAACCCAGAACCTTGTATATGCGAGGCGCTGAACCACTGAGCTACACCCGCTTCGCCACACATGGCTTTTTTTTTTTTCTCTCCCCATCTCCCCCTCTCCCCCTACCCCAGTTGTCTGCTCTCTGTGTCCATTTGCTGTGTTCTTCTGTGACGGCTTCTATCCTTATCAGTGGCACCAGGAATCTGTGTTTCTTTTTGTTGCGTCATCTTGTTGTGTCAGCTCTCCGTGTGTGTGGCACCATTCCTGGGCAGGCTGCACTTTCTTTTGTGCTGGGCGGCTCTCCTTACGGGGCACACTCCTTGCGCGTGGGGGTCCCCGACGCAGGGGACACCCCTGCATGACACGGCACTCCTTGCGCGCATCAGCACTGCGCATGGGCCAGTGCCACACGGGTCAAGGAGGCCCAGGCTTTGAACTGCGGACCTCCCATGTGGTAGACGGATGCCCTATCCATCAGGCCAAGTCCACTTCCCCACACATGGCTTTTTAAATTAACTTAAGGAACATTAAATAAATTTACAATTCAGTATGTCAGCCACACTAGCCACATTTCAAGGGCCCAGTTGGCATGGGTGGCTGGGGGCTACTGATACAGATGACGCAGGTAGCACGTTCCCGTCATCACAGGAAGTCCTTTGGACGAGCTGATCCCCAGCTCCACTCTGAGCAACAGGAAAGGCGCAGGACTTCTCCTGTGGGGGTGGTCTTGGTTTGACTTATCCAGAATGCAGACTTGATGGCAAGTATTTGAGTGTGAGTAATTTATTTGAGAAGTGCAAGAAGCCCCTGTAGGCAAGTGGGGAGAGAGAAAAGCAGGCAGCTAATAAATGTGCACTCTGGTACCCACTGCCGCAGCGGACAAGGAGAGCTTGAACTTGCCGAGAGACTGAAAAAGGTATCAGAATTATGCCACCCAAGAAGCAAGAGTGCCGGGGTCTTTTTACGCCACTTCTGAGGACGGCTTGCCGGGACTGTGAATTTCCCAGCACTTTTGGGCTGCTTGCAGCGGGCAGAGATTTCAGAGGTTTGGACTGGAACGGGGGAGAAGCCCCCAGTCTCAAAGGCAGACGCTGGCGACAGAAGTTGGCCAGAGCCCACCCGCAGGTCTGAGAGGACGGAGGTTGTAGAGCAACGTCTGCAGCAGAGCTGCTTAGCGCTCACCCTCCTCCCCGGATCTTGCCTAGAACCTGCTGTCCAAGCCCTCGATGCTGTTGTCACTCTGAGGAGGGAGTCAGCCCCTGGGCTGGAAAAGCAGAGGGGGTGTCAAGGCAGAAGGAAGGAGAGGAGAGAGAAAAGAAACTCAGGGACACTTAGCAGGGCTGATTCCAAGTGGTCTGAAAGGCCAGTTGACGGGGGAAATAGAGAAATGCTGTGCGCCCTCGCCAGGGCCCTGGATTCTAGATGGTGTGGACGGGACGCAGAGGTTAAAGCCTGCTCAAACACTGAGGTGGCCCGAGTGTCCTCTCATGGGCCGGGCTTCCCCAGACGTGAGTGCTCAGATCCTCCACCCACCTCTCAAAGCAGGGAGCCGGGAGGGCCAGGGCATCCCCGCAAGGCTCCTATGCCATTCTGCAAGGTGTCCAGGGAGCCCTGTCTAGCTTAGCAGTTGGAGCAGGAAGGTGAAGAGCTTGGCTCCTGAGCCGGGTGCCCGGGTTTGAATCCCAGCTCTGTCACTTCTTAGCTGTGTGACTTTAGGCCTGTTACTAAACCTCTTTGTGCCTCAGTTTCCTCAACTGTAAAGGAGGGATAATAATTGTACTTAGGTTGTACAGTTTTCATGAAGACTAAATAAGTTAAATTTTGTGAAGTGTTTAGTACAATACCTGGTAGTCACTGCTTAAGTGATAATTAAAATGAAATCAAATCTCACCTATGAGATTGTGGACTGGATAAAAGCGAGCCTTGGAGATTTTGTGGTGGTAGAGGGGAAGCCAGGCTCTGTGGTGGCTCCACTTACTCAGAGGACTTCTGCTGCCTTGGGATGGAAACTCTGTGAGGAGATGCCAGTTCTGGTTGTCTTAAAGATAAGAGAGCAAGTCTAACTCTCCTCCTTCACCCCAAATGAGGAAGTCATTCCAGGCAGGCAGGGAATTCCTCTTGGTGTGCTTCTGATTTCATCTCCAGTTGCACTGGACTCAGGCTCAGCAGGGCAGCACCCCCTCAGGCACCCCACGCCCTTTCTGAGTTCTGCCTCTAGGCTCTCTTGCAAAGCCAGGCCTGCAAATTGGGAGAGATTCCGCCCTAGAGGTATCCCTCAGCCAGTGGGGCAGGGAGCTGGCAAGTCCCAGCCCCGCCTCCTGTCTTGGGTGGACAGCTGTGGAAGACGTGCTGTGTGTTTCAGAGGCTTGGGGGGCTCGAGCACCCCTGGATCACGCACCTTACGTGTGGGCTGTTCCTCCTCCCCGTCTCACTCTCCCCACACCCCCATTCCTGCTTCCTGGGATCATCTCCCAAATAATCTATGCGCCTCCAAATCCTGGTCTGGAGGACCCAAACGAAGACAAATGGCACGAGCAAAGCTGCCAAGGCAGGGTCCTGTGCGGTTTGGAAGGGGACAGAGGGGCTACGACATGCCAGCTTGTTTTACTGGTGTGCAAAGGTGCCCAGGAGGTGGTAGAAAGTCTTGAGTGACTGTCAGGGGCCAGAGGACAGAGGGCATCGTGTGCTGCGGGAAGATCTCCGCTCATTCTCTAGGCGAGGAGGAGCCACCGAAGAACTCAGCGGAGAGCCCTAGAGTGAAGTGGTGTGCAGGGTCAGTTCTAAAAAGAAGGCTCTGCTGGCTGTTTGGAGGGTGAATCTGAGTGGGTGGGACTGGGGCAGCCAGTCTGCTAGAAGGCAACTGCAGTAGACCAGAGGGCAGTAAGAAGAACCCGAACTCGCAAGGTAGCTATGGGGGCGGAGAGGAGGGACAGAGTCAAGAAATATTTTGGAGATGACGTTCACCTAGTGTTAACCAGCTTGTCCCAGTTTGCCCAGGATCTTGTCACTTTTTTGAAATGGAAAGTCCCATGTCCCAGGAAACCTCTTGGTTCTTGGAAAATCACAACAGTTGTCCACCCTAAATTCAGCAAACTTGATTGATTGAATGGTGGGGGAGGAGGGATAAGGGAGAAGAGGGGATCAAGAATGAATGACCTAGTTCAGGCTTAGGTGACTGAGGGGACTGCCATCACCTGTGAAAGGGGACACGAGAGGCTGGTTTTGGAGTTAAGACGATGCATCTGTTCTGGGACAGGTGGAGTTGGAGGGGTCTTGGGGACCTCCCAGTAGACATGAGCAGCAGCAGTGCAATCAGAAGACCCTCTGAGGGTAGTGAGATGACCCTGGAAAGGGAGAGAACCCCTCTGAGGATGGCCAGAGGATTACCTTATCTGATATCACCAGAAATCCTTTCATCTTGATGAGCCAATATGTTTCCCTTTTTATCAAAACCACATATTTCTCGAGGATACTGTTTTTTTTTAAAGTATAATTTATGCCGAGATGGTTCTTAGGGCTACTCTGATACATTCTCAAGAATGTTCTATATTTTGTTCATCAATTCAGCTACTTGTCACCTAGCAGGGCACAGGTACCTGAGGACAGGGAAGCTTTGGTGACAAATTCCCAGTAAAGTTGCTAATACAAGTCTCCCTGCCTGGGAGAGCCGCCCCGTGTGGTGGTGTGGTGGTGGGGGTGTGTATGTGTAATACCCATACCCAGAGAGTGCCATGCCAGCAGGTACCCCGAGGTGGGAAGAAAGCTCTGAAGGCAGGTGGGGACTTTAAGAGCATGAATGGAAAGCTTCTGGCACCCCCCTCAGGACACACCCCCACAGCAGGCATCAAGCTCGGCCGGCAGGCCAAGGGCCTTCAATGTGTTAGTCGGTGCCTCCTCATTGGCTCACCCAGGATGGGCTCCTGTGGTTCTGGTTTACCACACTTTATCTCACTGCATTTTCTCTATAGTACTGCCTTTGTTTTTTTTTGTTGTTGTTGTTGTTTATTTCTTTCCCCTTCCCCCCCACCCCGCCCCAGTTTATAGTTGTCTGCTTGCTCTCTGTGTTCATTCACTTGTGTGTTCTTCTGTGTCCACTTGTATTCTTGTCAGCGACACTGGGAACGTGTCTCTTTTTTATTGTGTTATCTTGCTGCGTCAGCTCTCCATGTGTGCAGCACCACTCCTGGGCAGGCTGTGCTTTTTTGCGAAGTTGCGGCTCTCCTTACGGGGCACACTCCTTATGCGTGGGGCTCCCCTACATGGGGCTCCCCTGCATGGGGACACTCCTGTGTGGCACGGCATTCCTTGCATGCATCAAAACAGTGCATGGGCCAGCTCACCACATGGGTCAAGGAGGCCCTGGGTTTGAACCCTGGACCTCCCATGTGGTAGGCAGATGCTCTATCCACTGAGCCAATCCACTTCCCCTACCTTTGTTTTATAACAATCCTGAGGTTCTTTGTTTAGCCTTTGGGGTACCCATAAGCCAGGGTAATGACCACAGTCATAATTGTTGATATATTTGATTACTTTCTACCTTACACCCTTCTAAACATTTTGCACATATTTTTGTTTGTTTGTTTTTTGTTTTTTTTATTGATTTTGTAAAAATATTACATTAAAAAAAATATATGAGGTCCCATTCAACCCCACCACCCTCACCCCACCACTCCCCCCCCAGCAACATTCACTCCCATCATCATGACACATCCATTTGCACATATTTTTAAAAATTTATTTTTCACCCCCCCCCTTGTGGCTTCCTTGCTGTCTGCTCTCTCTGTGTCCATCTGCTGTGTGCTCATCTATATCTGCTTGACTCCCCTTGTTGCATCAGCTTGCTGCACCAGCCCTCCGCAGGCAAAGGCCATCAGCTCTCCATGGGCGCGGGCAAGCCTGCCTTCCCATATGGTCGACGGAGCCCAATCCATTGAGCCACAGCCACTTCCCACACTTTGCACATATTAACGTGTTCTATCCTTACTGTAACCTGTAAGATAAGTACTATCATTACCATCTCCATTCTACAAATGAGGAAACTGAGGCACAGAGAGAGTAAACAACCTGCCAAAGTCCCTCAGCTAGGAAGTGGCAGAGCTGGTGCAGCCAACGGGGCGTCAGTGGGGAGCAGAGTGGGGAAGAGGCTGCACAGTCAGCTCCCTCGAACCAGCAGGAGCTCCAGCATGAGGCTCTCCCCTTCCCAGCCCCCACTTTTCCCTAACTCTAGCCGAAGGCCAGGTTCCCTTCCAGCCTCTTTTCAAGGATTTCCTGGGCTCCTCCGTCTTCCTGCATTTTAAACGAATAAATGATTGGTCAATATCCTTTACTCCTCTCCTTCAGAGAGCATTTTGCCGTGCCACATCCTAACCTCGAGTGGGGACGTGTGGACCTGGGTTTGACACACAGCATTGTCATTTACTCCTTCTGGGCGTCTCTTCTTTGGGCTCCCTGGCTTCCCTCATCTGCCAAGGGAGGCGTTAACTCCATCAGTGTTTCTCAGCGGATGGGGAGGGAATAGTAAAAGGAACACCAAATCCGCAGGCTGGAGGAGGGGCAGGGTTTTAGACTGGGTGCTCCGGGCTATTCCTGACCTCTGTCCTCGGTCCCCTGCCCCCAGGCTCTGCCCTCTTGATGATCCTTGCTCCCAGCTGGAATCCCTGCTGCTGCGAGCTCGTCCTGCTGACAGAGGCGCATCTCTTCCCGTGAGAGTGAAGGGGTGGAAGGAAGATGGTGACTCAGGGTGGCCAACGACCATCCTCAAGACCCACCGCGGCGCCAGCCTTCAACGAGACTACGGGTTCTGTGAAGCGCTAGCGTGAAGTTAAGTCCCCTCCCTATGGTTTACGCTGCCGAGCAAAGGAAAAGATAATTCTCCTTAAAAAGGGCGTCAAGGTTGGGGGAGAGAGGGGAGAATAGGCCAGTGGGTCTCCTCACGGTCACAGAAGTGCTTGGCACGGTGGCTCGCACAATGGCATCACACTGAACTCCGCTTCCCGTGCTGCCCTGGGTGGCGGGTGGTCTGGGAAGGGGGTGGTCATTTCCTAACCCCTGTACAGAGACTCGTGTGATAATCCAAATCTCCTCTCTTTTTTTTTCCTTAAAGATTTATTTATTTTTTTATTTCTCTGCCCCCTCCCAGTTGTCTGCTCTCTGTGCCGGTTCGCTGTGTGTTCTTCTGTGACCGCTTCTATCCTTATCAGCAGCACCAGGAATCTGTTTCTTTTCGTTGCATCATCTTGTTGTGTCAGCTCTCCGTGTGTGTAGCAGGCTGCACTTTCTTTCGCGCTGGGTGGCTCTCCTTACGGGACACACTCCTTGCACAAGGGTCTCCCCTGTTCAGACATCTCTCTGGAGGAGGTTTTCCATTTACCTTCCTTCCAAATCACTGCTGAAATCTGTCTCTCCCGTTCTCCTGCGCTGCGCGTCACGAGCTAGTTCGTTCAATTCAACGTAAGTGTTTGTTGAGAGTCCACTGAGCCCAGAGTCAGGGCCAGGTGGGTGCCCTCAGGAAGCTCACAGTCCAGCTCCCCTCATCCCCCAATGCTGAAGGGAAGAAAGAGAAAGTTGGGAAAACAGACGGAAAGTAAGAGCCTATTTTCAGTTATTCATGCTGCAAGGATTTCTCAGGGACAGGGGCAGGTGAGCACACCTGGGGGTCTGCCACTGTACTGACGGGAGGACAGGACCACCCCTTCCCCACCCCACCTGAGACACTCCTGATTTGTCCCAGGTGGGAAGGAATCCATTCCGGTCCAGCCACCCCCAGCGGCGGCCTCTGTCCAGGAGGTGGGGGCGGCTGTGGGCCGAGCAGAACTCCTACTCGGAATCCGCCTTCCTCCTCCTCCCTCTGGTTTCAAGCTTCTGCCTAAATTTTATTCCTAAACAATTTCTAACCAATGGGGTTTTTTCCATTACCATAGTAACCCCTGCATGTGAACAGCAGACTTCTAGAGAGAAGAGGATGGGAATTCAGAGAAACCCAAGCTTCAACGAGGGGCAGGGAGAGGCAAGGAGGCAGGTGGGGCCTGCTCCTGTGAAGCCGCATTTGCAGAATCTGAAAGTCTGAGAACAATAATTTTGCCCTGATTTTCATTTGGTTGACAGGAGGATTTTCTACCCATTTCTTTCCTTTTTTTTTCTTTTTCTTTTTTTTTTTTTCAGGAGATCTAGGGGAAGATACTTTTGTTTTCAGGTGGTGTCATTCCAGTAGCACAGTTTGAAAGAGAGAAGATGCAAACAAAGCTGAATACAATATGGGGATGAGATCAAAGAACTGGAAAGGGATAGCTGCAGTGCCTGGGCAGCTGGAAGCACTCCCTCCCTTCCTGTCCTTGGGTCTCTGTCCCTCCGGGTCACAAGCCCAGGGCTTCCAAATCGACAGCAACTAGAGCAACAAACAAGCTGGAACCCAGTTAGGCAGGGTGGTCTGTTAGAAGATTGGTCTTCCTGTCAAACGTTCTGTGTCTACAAGAAATGAAACTGCGTCCACATTGAGTTAAGGGGAAATAATAAGGGTTAGGTAAATAAATAAGGGCAGTAGCATATCTGACACCGTGCAGGTCAAAAGTACCTGCATTCGGGCTTTGGGTTTTGCCCCTTTAAAGTCTGTGGTGGCTGTACTGTTCCCAGGAGCACCTGCATCAGAGAAGCAGTTGGCTGCCTCCTCTGGGTCACAGTTTGTAAACAGATCCTGATTCCTAACACTGGAATCATCACTGAACTTTTGGAGAGGGAAGCCTTAAAGTAACTGTGGCGGTGGGGGGCAGGAGGGTCTGCCTCACTCACACACATGCAAAAACTTTTCAAAACACTTAAATCTCTAGGTTACATAGATTTTGACACTTGAGGTGTTTTAAATCCCACATGCATGCGCCCTTTTTAGCATCAGGCAGGTTTAACGCAAGGGCAAGTTCCAGCAATCACACCTGCAGGGCTCGGGGAGTTCCCTGTGCTTTCTGTCGCCTTCAGGCTTTTGCACACGTGGAGCCCTCCTCCTGGAGCCCCGGTCCAGCTCCCCTCTTCTGCTAACTCCTGTGCCTCCACCAGTGTAGGCTGGAGTCATCCCTCTTGCCAGAAGCTTCTTGGTGCCCCAGTCTTAGATGCTTTTGCTTAAGGCTCTCTTAGATGTGCCATTATTTCCTGCCTGCAATTTGACTAAACTGCCACTGGGTGGGGGGGAGGCCTGCTGCTAGAACACAATGGAGGTAGAGCAAGGTCTCTGAACCAGCTGCAAAAACGGCACAGAACAATTACCCCTGGTCAAACGCTCCTGAAGGCAGGAGCTTTCCTATGTGCTAGGAGATTTAATATCTCATTTAAGTTCTCTCGGAGGTAGGTATTTGGGTCCCCTACTCTACAGATAAGGAAACTGAGGCTCAGAGAGGGTAAGCAACTTCCCTACATCCAGCAAGTGGGGAAACAGGTGTTTAAACATAGGACGTGGGCCAAAACCCGTTCCCTTTGCACAGGGCTAAATTACTTCCCTGACGCATTGGCCAGGCTTTCCGGGGAGTTCCTCCCTGCCACGGGTGTTGGCAAAGACTCTAAAACAAAGCAGGTGGTCGTTTTGTGCCAATAGCTTCCTGCCTCGCCTGTCAACCTTGGTTGCTCCTGGCAGCAACAAATCAAGAGCTAAATTCTGAAGACACGATGCCAGGGCTCACTGGCCAGCTCAGAGGCAGGGGGGAAGGGCCTGGGGACAGGGTGTGTTCTGCCTGGGATCAGTGTTTCTATTTCGTGCTGCACTGATTTTTTTAAAAAGGAGGTACAAGGGATTGAACCCTGGACCTTGTACATGTGAAGGGCCCGCTCAATCACTGAGCTACACCCGCTTTACTTTTTTTTTTTCCATTCATTTCTATCCAAATTTTACACAAGTCCTAAAAGCTGGAAGCTCTGCCCAGAGTTAAACTGATACACAGCGTCTTCTTTGTGATTTCTGCAATTTACAATTATTCTGCTGTTCTTCAGTTCTATGTCTGACTGACTCGGCTTCTCTGCCTGCTACCTGTGTGAGCTCTAGTGAGTCCATTTTGAGCCTCACGTTCCTCATCTGCAAAATGGGGACACCAGCGCTCTCCTCACAGAGGCACTGAGGGAATTAAATAAAACAGTGCATGCCAAGCATTTAACAGCGGTACCTGGAACCCAGTGAATGCCCTGGCTCCATTACCAACTCTGGTGGATTTAGTTCAGCCAACAAGGGAGGTCCTGTTCTGTTCGAACGCCTCTGATTCCATTCAAATCCCCTTTTGACAATAAAATTCCTACTCCAGAACGGGATTTCCATTTTTCTAGAGGTAGGATGTACAGAGAGGTTAAATCCCAAAAGAGGGCAGAGAAAAAGTAGGAGGGAAGTGGAAGAGGGAAACGGTGGGGATGGTAGGCAGAATTCAGAGGTGGCCCCAAGCCTCCCGCCCCGTGGGGTGCACACCTGTGAAACGTCCTCCCCTTTTCTGAGGAGGACTTGAGGTTCTGGAGGAGAGTCACTCATGGGATTACTGTGTTATAGAAAACTCCATCTCAGCAGACTGGGGAGAGGGATTTGTCCTGCTGGCCCCCAAGAAGAAAGCAAGCTGCCCTGGGGGGAATTGCCTGGGGGCCAGTTGGCCGGGACCCCCAGGAGCTGAGAGGAACAGCCAACAAGAAAAACAGAACCCTCAGTCCTGCGCAATTGCAAGGAAGTGAATTCTGCCAACAACCTGAGTAAGTACAGAGACGACCTGAGCTCCAGGGGAGACCACACCTTGTCCTGAGTCTTGTGACTCAGAGATGGGAAACTAAAACAATGGGAAAGGACAAAGATTAGGTTTCTTCTTGCGGCTTTTCTTGCTTCCTCTGCAAGTAGAGGAGGTGCTTAGAGAAGGCCTGCAGGGAGCTGCCGGAAGGTTAAGAACCTTCTGGCTTTTGGCAAATACCTCTTCAGTCACTCTTGCATAGAGAGGCTCCACTGGGGATTAATGCAGAGGCTAGCACTGCCATGGCTTACCCCAGTTCACGCAGTCACATAAGGTAGGTGGCAGGTCCAGGGGCCTGGGGGGGGGGGGGTTAGGGCTAGAGGGCAAGGAGTGTGGAATTATTCAGAGGAAAAAATTCCACTACCTTCCAGAATCTCATATAACCTGTCCCTTTAAAAATATAAATAAACATTTGGCAGACATCCCACGGCCTTGGAAAGCAATGAACACGTTACCTGAAGTGTTTCTCTAAGACCAGGTAAAGGCAGCAGGAAGCCAAGGCATGCTAAGAAGTGGGTCCACGGAACTGCGTCAGAGGTGCTCACTGGAAAGGCCTGGGGCTGGCCCAGTTGGACGTAGAGAGAGGACGGCACGGAGGATGGTTTTCCGAGCAGGATAGCCTAGTTCTCTGCTGCCTCCATGTTCCTCCCATACTAGGCAATTTTTAGAAAATCTTTTTAATCCCTCCCCTTCTCTTGTCCTCCCCAACTAGGAGACCCAGGCTACAGGGTAGCCTTGCCAAGGGTATTTGCACATTAGTAGGAAATTATAGAAAGTCTAGAGGCCTTCGGGTCCCAAAGAAATGAAATTGTTAATGAGGGCTTTTCAGGCACTGTGACATAGTGGAGGAGGCTGCTTGGGGGCGGCGAGCCTTCCAGGAGCTGCCTGTGTCCACGTGCTGACAGCCATCGGAACACAATTAAGGAATGCTGGAGCTGCAAGACTTCAATCTAATTCTACTCCCCTGATGTTAAAGGGAAGGCCTGAAGAGGTTAAAGTACCTGGTCCGAGGCGCATCAGCACAACACAGGTAAGGCCTCGTCTAGAGGCAGGCCCTTTGGCCCCTTAGAGTTCCACGATCGCCAATGTGGACGGATGTGGCAGGATCCAGGAAGGCCGTGGGTTTCAGAGCTAAAGGGAAAAGCAAGACCGTAGGAGTGGCTGCTGCAGGCCAAGGCCCGCGGGTGCCTGGTGGAGGCCTGGGAGCAGGTGAAGAGCTGCGGGAGGACAGCAGAGGGGGCAGGGGGTCTGGGGGGCAGGGGAGCAGGGATGGGAGAAGGACCTGTCCCTGCCCCGGCCCAGGCCAGGCCCGCCCCAGCCCCACTGCACGAGCGTGGCAGCCTCCTCACGGGCCTCCCGGCCACCCATCTTGGCTCCACGCTGCTTCCAGAGGGATCTTTCTGAAATAAAAATCAAATCATGTCACTCCCTCGAAACACTTCAGGGTTCCCCACAGCCCACAGGAAAGAACAACGCCACAGACCTTGACGGCCTGCCCAGCTGCAGTTCCCCTGCTCCGCGCTGAGGGCCTTTGGACACATGTAGAACGCCCGAACCAGCAGAGGCGAGAGCAAATGAAGACACGACGCGTGTGCGAGCGGCCGTCCGAGCAGGAGCAGCGACCTCTGGTCATCAAAGATCCCTGACTTTCCAACTTCCCGCTCCACCCTCCTTGGCATCATGGTTTACCACCAGAGCTGCCAAATATTTGCTGCAACTCCACGTCACGTCTGTATCTCAAACAGGAAGAAGGCCAGAAGCGTCTCCTTCCTTAGGAGAGCAGATGGGCGTCAAAGCCCCAGGAGATACAAGCTCACGTCATTGGCTAGAACTGTGTCACATGACCGCTCCTAGCAGCAAAGGAGGCAGGCAGTGGGGATTTAACTTTTCCAAGCATTGTGAGATGTCAAAGGTGACAGGGTTGGGAAATGGCTGTGGGATCTATCTGGCAACACGTTTCCTGTCCTAACTCATTGTTGGCCAATTCCTCCCTTGCTCCAGCCTTGCTGATTGACTCCTGGGTCCCTGAAAACAGCAAGCCCTTCATTGCCTCCCTGTCTTTACACATATGGACTCTTCAGTTTGGAAGATCCTTTCTCACTTTGCCAGCCTGGCCAATCCCTGCTCCTTGAGGCTCAGCTCCTCTGCAGCCCATCCAGAGGCCTCCCCAGCTCCCTGCACAAACTTACTCCATTCTAGCAGAGTTGTTCCTTTACATGTGGACCCTCGGGTTACTCTATGAGATCACTGAGGATTAGCGTGTCTTATTCTTATTTTTCCAGTTTTCAGGCCGAAACTCTCAGAGTTATACCTTACTCCTGTCATTTGTGCATACCCCACATTCAATCTTTAAGAAATCCTGCCAGTGCCGCCTTTAAAACAAATCCAGGTCCCTAACGCCTCTACCCAACCCGGCCCACACCACCCTCGCCTCTCACTTGGATTCTGCAGTGGCCTTCCACCTGGTCCTCCTACTTCTACCCTGGCCCTTCCTCCCATCCATTCAATTTTCATCACAGCACATCACATCACTCCTCTGCCCCAAACCCTCAAAAGGCTCCCATTTGATGCAGAGTACAGTCAAAGTCCTTTCCATGGCCTCTTGACCTGCTGCTGCCCTCTGCTCAGCTACTGCTATTCTCCCTCAGCCAGCACTGCCCAGCCACTCTGACCTCCTTGCTGTTCTTAGAGGACAACAAGCAGGCTCCTGTCTCAAGACGATTCTGTGGCTGTTCCTTCTGCCACAGATATCCACATGGCATGCTCCCTCGCCTCCCTCAGACCTTCACTCAATGTCATCGTTACAGTGAGGCTTTTTTTTCTCTCCCCTCCCCCCCCCATCTGCTGTCTGTGTCCATTCGCTATGTCATCTTCTGTGTCCGCTTTGCATTCTTGTCAGCAGCACCAGGAATCTGTCTCTTTTTTGTTGCATCATCTTGGTGCATCAGCTCTCTGTGTGTATGGCACCACTCCTGGGCAGGCTGTGCTTTTTTCACACGTGGCGGCTCTCCTTACAGAGTGCATTCCTTGTGTGTGGGGTTCCCCTACGTGGGGGACACCCCTGCGTGGCACGGCACTCCTTGTGCACATCAGCACTGCATGTGGGCCAGCTCACCACACAGGTCAGGAGGCCCAGGTTTGAACCCTGGACCTCCCATATGGTAGGCAGACACTCTATCAGTTGAGCCATATCTGCCTTCCCTACAGTGAGGCTTTCTAACCACATGATTTAAAATTGTAAGGAGGTGATATGGCTCAAGAGATTGTACTCCCATCTACCAAATTGGAGGCCCCAGGTTTGATTCCCGGGGCCTCCTGGTGAAGGCAAACTGGCCCGCACAGTGGAGAGCTGATGGCCTGTGCCATGGAGAGCTGGCATAGCAAGATGACACAACAAAGGGAGACGCAGAGGAGAGACCGTGAGAAACGCAGCAGACCAGGGAGCTGAGGTGACTAAAGCAACTGGGTGCCTCTCTTCCATCTCGGAGGTCCCAGGATCAGTTCCCGGCGCCTCCGAAAAAGAAGACTAGAAGAGAAGAAAAGCAGGCACAGAAGAAGGCACAATGGATAGACACAGAGAGCAGACAGCAAGTGCAGGAGGTAAAGGGTAGGGGGGAAGGAATAAAAAAATAAGTCTTTTAAAAAATTTGTAAAGCTCCACCCAACACTCCCCATCCCCCTTCCTGGCTTTATTTTTCTTCAGGGCACTTATATACCATGTATATAATTTATGTATGTAATTTATTTGTAGCCCCACTCCATCCCCCAGCAGACTATGAGCTTCAGGAAAGCTGTTTGGTTCTCTGCTGTATTTCACATACCTAGAACACATAATAGTTGTTTAGAAAACATTGATTGGATTGAATGAATGAATGAATGAATGAATGACTCTCTGCATCCCCAGCACAGTGCCCGGCCCATCACAGAAGGGCAATACATGTGTTGAGTGGCTGAACGTTGACTGAACACTGAAGACTGGAAAGAACGTGTATGCTGTGCAGAGCCTCTGTTAAGAAGCTGGGATTAGGTTAGTGTGTCAGGAAACGAGTCTCCACAGTAGTGTGCAGGAGAGTGTGGGGCCTGAGAAGGCTGGGGAAGGGGAGAGGGGGAGAACAGGGACCTTCCAGCAGTTAATTCCAGCCAGGATTAATTCCAATAGATCTCCCAAAAGGCAACTCAGTACAGTTTTCTCTTTCTTCCTCCCAGTTCAAGCTCTATTAGAAAAAGCTACTGCCCACTGCGTGAATCTTGATTTAGAGGGTAGGAGGGCCCCTTTTGTGCAGATGGAGGAAAAACACCAAGAATAGGAAGCCCTACTAATTTTGCTGGGTGGGCAGCAGAACAATGGTCCAGTTGTGTTAGAGTGTAGCCTGGCCAAAGATTAAGTGGGGAGGGAAAAAAAAGGAAAGGAAAGGTCCTGGTGCAGTGCCCAAAATCTGGTCGCTTCTGTAAGGCAAGCTGTGTTTATGACCCATTTTAACTGCAGTTGGTTGTGTGTGTAACGGAGTCGAATGTGGGCAAATCTGGTCGTCGTTTTGGGAATTCAGTTCCACCCGGTTACACTTTGTACCAGGTTTCTCACTGGTGTCAGGTTCCACCTCTAAGCAGTTTCTTTACCCACTGCTGCCGGGGCTCAGGGAAGCCTGGTCTCATCCGCTCAAGGTCAGGACACTCACAGCAGGGGAGGGTGTGGCTGTCCAGGCAGAGGTGGCCCTGCACACGCTGTGAGCTCTGAGCATTTAGGTCAATGAGAAGGAACCGGATGTCTCCAAAGTGGGAAGAAATGTGAACTCCTGGACATGTAGCCAGGGGCAACACTAGATGTGGTGGTTGGTAGTTTACAGCTTCTAAGATTAAACAAGACCAAATGTGGGTTTGAGGTGGGGATACACTCTCGAGCTTTAGCTTCCACACAATTATTGTGGTTCTGAGTTTTCATTTTCTTCTTTTTATATGTGCCTGCTGGGGAAATGCAAATCCCATTTTTAAGAGGTTACCCTGTGTATGGCTGCGCAACATTCTAATAGTTACGACTGCTACTGAATTGAATACTTAAAATGGTTAACGTGGACATTTTGGGTTGTAGGTGTGTTACCACCATAAAGTGTTTTAAAGCTATCATGTGACTATATATTTCTATTCCCTTCAAATCTGTAAAATGTTCTAAATCTTATGAGTGTTTTCTTTCAAAACGTTCTATATTGACAAACATGGAGTTTAATTTTGTTAATGTTGTAAAACCGGCAAATTAAAGGTGTTTAGTGTTATGTTTGAGGCTAGCTGGTTCAAGAGCAGCATAAAATAAGAGAACTTGAATAACGGGAGCCTATTTTCATAGTTGTATAGTTATAATTTTATAAGCCATATAAAAATGTAATAAAATTGTGCTGCAATTAGGCTTTTATTAATTTAAAAACCTGTAAGGAATGATATGACTGTGGTGCTGCCCATATTTGTAGAGTGTAGCTCAATCAAATTAAAAGTAAAATTTCACTATTTCTGATTCTTATAAAATAAAATTCTTGGCATGTTTCTACATCAGTTTTTCTTCTTGGTAGCAAAGAGTTTACATCTCATTCTTAGAAATTCCAGACATTTGCCTGACCTGCATTTTTATTAAATCCTTCTGAAACTTCTACGAAAGGAAACCAGAAAAAAACTAAAAGCTAGGATAAAGTTTCCTTTAAAAGCTTCTGTAAATGGAACAGAGCTTATAAATGAAAGATTACTTTTTTCCCCTCAAGTTTGAACTGTCTAATAATTTCCTAACCTGGAATTCTTTTAAAAGAATTTATCTTAAATATTAATTCTGCCTGGTTTCTTAGAAACCTAGTCAAGCTATCAAGTTCTTGAACTTAATTTCAATATTCACAAAAGGATGAATAGAAATTGTTTAGAAATTATGTTAATCTTCTTGAAAGAAAAGGAGTTTGTGAATTTAAAAACTAAGTAAACATGCCTACATATCACATAGTTGCGGCAGCAACTATCTCATACTTTCTGGGATAATCCCGATTCAAGTAATTTTACTTTTTCCACTGACAGCAATTGGTTAAATGTCAAACTGAATGAGATTTAATTTTTAGGAGCTTTCTTTTTCATAAAAGCAAGCTCAGAAATTAGGAAGAAACCTTGGCCAGACCACAAATCTTGTTTTTTGGTTAGGAAAATATGGTTGCTGTGACCATGGGCATTTTGTGGAGAGCTGTACTACTAGAACTGATGGGATCTGTTTAATGTCTTCCAACTTCTCTGAAAAATACCAAGCAAAAGGGGTATGTAAAATTCCTCTGCAGTCAGAGGACCCGTTTGCCCTGACTGGGACCACATTCCCAGGCTGGGACTAAGCAAGGGGAGAGGGTACCAGGCGGGCGGAGACTCCAAGCTTACAAGCAGGCTGCTCAAAGTCCCTCAGGTTCCTCACTTGCAAAACGGGCCTGATAAAATCTTTCCCCATCTGAGATTTTTGCGGGATTTCTTTGGAAACCATCAGGTGGTGAAACCCAGCTGGGAGCTAGATGCCCTGGACGGTTCCCTGAGGAGCCCAGAGCCAGAGAAGAGCCTGCCCCAGGGCAGCTACGGCCTGCAGGGGAGGCGGGGAGGTGGGGCGGGGCGAGGCACCCAGGGGGCTGCCAGCTGCCCCTGCTGGGTCTGGGTTCCTAGGGTCTGAAGTGGGCCACGAGTGAACCAACCACCCCTCCAAGTAGATGCGACCCCCTGAAATCACATCCAGGGATATAAACAGTAATGTGCTAAGGTACCTCCCTTCTCCTCTTCTTTGGTAAATCCACACGATGGAAGAAAAATAAATAACGCTCATTTTCCTTTTCCATCCCCCTCACTCTGCTTGGCACTCACCCCTGCCTTTAGGAACCACTTCCTGGAGAAAAAGAACAGGTCTTTTTGTTGATTTGGGAGGGAGGGGTGTTCATATTCAGCATTGCAAGGGAACCCAGCATTCTTAGTCATAACCCCGAGTTCTAGTTACACAAAAGAAAGCAGGGAGCAGAGGTAGCTCAGTGGTTGAGTGCCTGCTGCCCAGGCACGAGGTCCTGGGTTCATTCCCCTGTATCTCCTAAAAAAAAAAATTTAGAAAGAAAGAGAGAGAGAGAGAGAGAGAAAGAAAGGGAATCCCATTACAGACCCGGATCCGTGATGTCACCTGTACACACCCGGGTGTAATTAAAACCTCCAAGTTTGTACCAGCTGTAGACTCATGCACATGCAGCACAGCACAGTGCTGTGAAGCAGAGTAACCTTGGAGACTGGGAAACCCAACTTTCTCAGTCTTGTTGCTAAGGCAACAGGACAGAGGTGGGTGCGGGGGAGCCGGCTTGTCTATCCCTGTGCTGCAGGCGGGACGATATGGTGGGGGAGGGAAGAAACAGAGGCTACCCACCTACCAGAGCCTCAGCTGAAAAGGCCGCAGGGCCTGGGCAATATCCCAGGGTGGCCAGTGGCCGGGGAATCTCTAAGTGGGACTGCTATACTCTCCCGGAGGAGTGCAGCGCAGACAGGTTGAGTGGGGAGGGGGATAGACTGTGGACAGAACTGAGATAGTACAGAGGGATGCTAGTGAGTTGAGGGCTGGGTGGCCAGCAGCTCCCTGCAAAGGTGAAGCTCAGATCCAGAATATTGCAGGAACAGAGCCACACACGAGGGAGGAAGCCCAGAACATAATCCCAGCCGCAAAAATCACGCCAGTGCAGTGTGCAAATTAGCTGGTGAGTACTGAGCACTGTAATGAGTCAACAATGGATGGTGGGGAAGTAAAACAGAAGGTTTTGAAACATTCTAAAGATAAGGCAGAGGGAGACAAAGGTACAAAACGAGAGAACACCTGCTTGTACCCCATCACTGGTCTGATCAAAGACCCTGCAGGCACTCTGTTCCCACTAGACCCCATCTGCAGAGCCCAGGTCCCTCTTTGTGCCCAGAAGGGCAATAGCCCTTGTTCTCCTCCTGGACATGGTGGGACAGTCACTCTCCATGGCCCCGAACCACCTTTCTCCAACCTACTTATGTTTCATTTATACTTTTATTATTTTTTATAATTATAACTCTTTAAAGAATTTGTGGATGTTAACAAAGACACAGAGGCAATGGATAATTAAAATAATCATTAAACGAAAATTTCATGAAAGTCTGGAGAGAGGGAGAGGTCAGAAAAAGAGTGGGCAGGAAGGCAAGTTACTAAAATTAAACCCAAAATCCAGATCTGAGCTTTATGGCACCCAAGTCCAACAGGCAACTCATTGGGGTTCTAATGAGCCCATAGGCATTAGAGGTTCCAGTCACTAAGGAAATTATCCATACCCATGGCCCCTGTGGCTCCTCTGAGCCCACCTACCCTATTGCTACAGCTGGTTGGACAAAGCCAATCCATCCATAACCTGGCCATCCCTCCAACTGTTCATGCAGCAAATCCTGTTTGAGGACCAATGTGCTAAGCCCTGTGACAAGTATTGCAGATACAATGGTGAGCAAGAGCATCACAGTCTCTTCCCTTTGGAAGTTCACAGTCAAGAGGGAAGAGAAACCCTAAACAAATAAATCCAGCAGAATTATTTGCATGGTCTAGCAGAACTGGCTAAACCAAAACAATCAGGCTCTTTCTCAGAACCTGGCAATTGGGACAATGAGTGGGGTGCTAAGAGGTCATGTGGACCTAGGAGCCAAGGAAGTCGCTCTGGGCTGTGGGAATGCTGATGTGCCTGCAGAGGGCGCTAGTCTGCAGAGAGGGGAGGCTGGGCAGAGGCTGGGGAAGGCGGATGAATAAAAGAGGCCCTTGGCCAGATGGGAAGGGGTGAGTAGCCTTGTTGGTAACACCTTCAGTGGCCTCTGAAACCTTCAACAAACGTTGTCTTCAACTGAGCTAGCTTGAGGGGGTTTCTGTTGCTGGCAATTGAAAGAACCTTGATTCTGATACTCCCTGTTCCTCAGCGGGAACAAACATTTTCATAGCAGCGGTTACTTGGGGCCTGTAGAGTCTATTTCCTTCTGGTCTCTTCAAATGTCTTTCACTCGCTCTCTCTGCACCAGAGCTCCTTGCAAACACTCTACGCATGGCCCTGCCCAAGATGTCCCCCGCCTCTCTAAGTCCTGCCCGTCCTTTGCAGCATGCCCACCTCCTTCCTGAAGCCCTCTCTGCCCTTCTCATGCCACCTTCTCCTTTATATGAGCTCCTGACGGCTGGGGGGTGGGGGAGGTGAGGAACAGTGTCGCCTGTGTTAATCTGGTTTTCCTCACTGCCCTGCATTTACAAGTGCTGTGTAAATAGCTGAGGTGAGCAGTGATAAAAGGAATCTGTCGTTTATTTCCTCTAGGCTTCTCCATCACCTGAGTGGGGCATCTAGAGCAACTGATGAGACCAGAGAAAGAGCAGCAGGCATTGGCTTCCATCTGGGACCCAAGAGCCGAATCCAGAACACTGCGGAGAGGACAGGATGGCATTCCCAGACCCTAGAGGGAGATGGCCTGGAGGTCCCTACAAATGAGGAAGGGGAAGAGGTGCCACACTAATCCAAAGACTGGAGCAAGGCACGTGGACAAGGGAACTAGAGAAGGAATATGGAAAAGAAGCAGTTACTTCCCATTCGGTTTTACCAGGCTGGTTCAAGACTGCTGTTTACAACATATGTTTTTTTCCTCTGAATTAAAAAAGTAATAATCATTCCTAGTAGACATTTTATATAAAGAAATTATATACAAATAATAAATTTTAAGTAACAAAAAACCCCTCAAAATTGTGACACTTAGATCAAACCATTGATGCCATTTCCTCCATTTACTTTTTTCCCTCTTGTGTATGTTTTTGTTTGGCTTATATACATACACAGTATCATTATATGGTGTGAACAGACTGATTTATAACTTCTTTTTTCTCATGTTATTAAGGCCTCTGATATGTTTTTAGTGGCTATTTAGAATGAGTAAATTATGATTTGTTTATGCAATCCCCCATTGTTGGACATTTGAGGTACTCCATTTTTTGCTGTTCTTAAGATGCTAAGTTGACATCCTTGTGGATAAATCTTTTGCTTATCTATGACTCCTTTCTTAAAATAAATTCCTAGAAGTAAAAGTTAAGTAAAATGGAGAGACTTTTGATAGAACTTTCTAAGTCTCTGGTCAGTTTTTCTTCCCATCAGTGTGGCACAGCCTGCTATCCCCGCCCTTGACAGAACCACTTAATGGGGCATGGTCCTGCTGATTTAGCTGCCTGATATCCTGAGGTCACCTCCTAGTGCCCGACTCAAAGCCCACAGTAGGGACTGAATAAATTCTTGTTGATTGATGGAGTCTTTCTTACAGCCTTTATTCTCCTAACAATATAAACACTCCAGAGATCTCAGCCTAACAGTTATTGTTTCCAATACCCTGCTCTTTACCCTCTCCTGGGTGGAAGCTTTGGCAGGGGTGGAGAGAAGCAGTAGAAAAACCATACCATGGACATCTAAGAATCTGGCCTGAGAAGTAGTTGCAATGTCTAGAACACAGTCTCATCAAAGTTTGAAGCAGAGAACATCTACCTTTGGAGCTGTCACAGAGGAATTGTGCCATGTTTCATCATTTCTAAGCTTCCTTCTTTCTTCAGTCCTCCTCTTAGATTTTTGAGTGCTAATCTGATACCCAAACTAAGCTCACTCATGGGAATGGTTGTGATTGTTCTTTCATGCCTCCCTGACTTGGCATGTGCTGATCTCTCAGCCTGGAACAACGCCCCCTCTCCCTCCCTCTCCTTTTCCATACATTTCTTTAATTTTAAAAGTCTTGGCTTAACCATTTCTTCTTTTGTGTAAAATGAACCAATCCTCTCTCCTAGACTGAGTTGAGACCTTGTACTCTCTTCTACAATAAATTTTCTCTTTATTGTACTTACTTGTTTTCATGTCTGTCTTCTCCTTTATTCTATGAGGTTCTAGAACCCAGGTGTGTGTACTGACTCATTCCCCTTGGCAATTCCAGTGCTAAGTACATATAGAGGCAGTCAATAAATGTTTGTTCAACAGTGTTGGTTAAGTTAATGAATGATCCTTGATCATTTTTATGAAGGACTCTCTAGGCATATATTGACTCAAAATTGCTAGGGTTCCCAAATCCAATAAGGCAATGTTGACCCTGCCCCAGGTCCTGCATGTCAGGACACCCTTGCGCTCTGGTTGGCATGGTGGAGCACTTGGCTATAGACCTAAGCCAATCAGAGCATCCCATTTCCTAGGCCCAGTGATTGGACCCAATCAGACTCAGTGAGATGCAATGTAGAGGACATTACAGAGACTTCTGGAAAGAGACTCATTCTGCTGGACTTGGAGTTGGAAACTATGAGGAGATGATGTGACCATCTTGCCATGCTGTGCAGCTTGAGGATGAAGCCAACCTGGGAAATGGACCCAAAAGATAAAGAAGAGAGGAGCCTGTCCTGATGGTCCTGTTTGAGCCCTGCTCAAGCCATGCCTGATTCCTCTTGAACTGTTCAGTTACGTGATCCAATAAATTCAATTTTTGCTCTAGCTGGGTTTCCAGGTTTTAATTTCATTTTGTTTTGATTGTTGCCACAAGCAAGTGAAATAGTTCTAAACAAAATGATATATCCTATTTGAGGTTTGGATGGGGTGCAGAGGTGACAACAACAAAAAATCAGTCACCAAATACCTGGATAGTGTAACTGAGATTGAAATGTGCGGAGTAGAGGGGAAGGCACAAGTTACTTGGACATGGTGGTGATGGGTCTAACTAATGTAAAATTGAAGCACTCATAATTTTCTTTGCTTTTGTTTTCCATGTTAAAAATTTTGTGATTTTTGTACACTGGTGAAGAAATGTAGAATTGGGCCCTTTTTTTTTTTTTTAAGATTTATTTATTTATTTAATCCCGCCCCCCTGCCCCCGGTTGTCTGTTCTCGGTGTCTGTTTGCTGCGTCTTGTTTCTCTGTTCTGTTGTCGTCAGCGGCATGGGAAGTGTGGGTGGCACCATTCCTGGGCAGGCTGCACTTTCTTTCGCGCTGGGCAGCTCTCCTTATGGGGTGCACTCCTTGTGCATGGGGATCCCCTACGCGGGGGACACCCCTTCGTGGCAGGGCACTCCTTGCGCGCATCAGCACTGCACGTGGGCCAGCTCCACATGGGTCAAGGAGGCCCAGGGTTTGAACCGCGGACCTCCCATGTGGTAGACGGACGCCCTAACCACTGGGCCATGTCCGTTTCCCGAATTGGGCCCTTTATTTCATAATTTATGACATTGGCTTAATTTTACTGCACACTTCTATCATATTTCTACAAAGCTGAAGAAAGGAAAGTATCCCGTACACACACATCCCCCTGCCATGCCCCTCTGACCCTCCCCTATGCCATGTTTAGGGGACATGCTCTAGGGCACATGCTCTTTACTTTCTCCTACCATGACAAGTGGCTAAGGCAGAGGATCTCACTACACATGTGCCATTTGTTTCCAAGATTATCAGCAGGCCCTTCGCTGACCACTAACTTCCCTTTCCTTCTGAATTTCTGTTGTCTGGCAACATAAAGACAAATTCTCTGGCCATTTCCTAGCATGTCCTTCACAGCCTCACGTCCACTTTTGATTTTATAGAACAGTCGGTAAAAGTGGTTTCATCTGCCTTGAGTTTACACATTTCACAGTGTCCACTTTCATTTCAAAGGCTCTTAGAGGTTCTATGTTTTAAATTGTGTTTAATCCACCTTTTTCACATTTTACTGAACAGGGGTTATTTTTTAATAATATTTTTTTAGAGAAGTTGTAGGTTTACAGAAAAATCATACAGAAAATACAGTGTTCCTATATTTACCCCCAGTATTAATACTTTGCTTTAGTGTGGTACCTTTGTTACAATTGATGAAAGAATGTTATAAGCATACTATTAACTATTACCCTTGGCTTACATTATGGTGTGTTATTTTTTCCCCAAAACCAGTCCATTATTAACACCTTGCATTCATGTGGTACATTTGTTATAAATTCATGAAAGAACTTTTTTATAATTCTACTATTAACTGTAGACCATCATTTATAATAGGGTTCCCTGTGTTGTACAGTCCTATGCTTTCTCTTTTAATTTTTTATTTTTTTGGTCACATATATGACTTAAATTTCCCCTTTTAACCACTTTCACATGTGTAATTCAGTGTTGTTAATTATATTCACAATGTTGTGCTACCATTACCACCAACCATTTCCAAAACTATACTATCAACCCAAATAGAAATTATGTACAATATAAGCATTAACACCCCGTTCCTTATCCCCAACCCAGCCCCTGCTAACCTATTTCTAGATTCTGACTCTATCAATTTGCTTATTCTGATTCTTTCATATCAGTGAGGTCAAACAATAGTTGTCCTTTTGTTTCTGACTTATGACACTCAACATGATGTCTTCAAGGTTTACTCATGTTGTTGCATGAATCAGAACTTCATTTCTTTTTTACAAATTTTTTTATTTCTCTCCCCTTCCCCCCCACCCCACCGCAATTGTCTGCTCTCTGTGTCCATTCGCTGTGTGTTCTTCTGTGTCCGTTTCTATTCTTGTCAGCAGCACTGGGAATCTGTCTCTTTTTGTTGTGTCATCTTGTGTCAGCTCTCCGTGTGTGCGGTGCCACTCCTGGGCAGGCTGCACTTTCTTTCGTGCTGGGTGGCTCTCCCTACAGGGCACACTCCTGTAGGGACACCCCTGTGTGGCACGGCACTCCTTGCGCGCATCAGCACTGCACATGTGCCAGCTCCACACGGGTCAAGGAGGCCCTGGGTTTGAACCGTGGACTCCTGTGCAGTAGGCGGGTGCTCTATCTGTTGAGCCAAGTCTGCTTCCCATCATTCTTTTCTTTTTTTTTCATTGCTTTTCTTTTTTTTTTTAATGTTACATCCAAAAAATATCAGGTCCCCATATACCCCCACCCGCCTCACCCCACTCCTCCTGTAACAACAACCTCCTCCATCATCGTGGGACATTCGTTGCACTTGGTGAATACATCTCTGAGCGCTGCTGCACCATATGGTCAATGGTTCACATTATGGTTTACACTCCCCCCCAGTCCACCCAGTGGGCCATGGGAGGACATACAATGTCCAGTAACTGTCCCTGCAGCACCACCCAGGACAACTCCAAGTCCTGAAAATGCCTCCTCATCACATCTCTTCCACTGTGTATATATATCACATTTTGTTTATCCATTCATCAGTTGATGGACACTTGGGTTTCTTCCATCTTTTAGCAATTGTGAATAATGCCACTGTGAACATTAATGTGAAATTATCTGTTTGAGTCCCTGATTTCAATTTTTAGGATATATACCTAGTAGTGGGATTCCAGGTCGTATGGTAAGTCTATACTTAACTTTCTAAGAAAATTCCAAACTGTCTTCCAAAAGAAAGAAAGAAAGATGGAAAGGAAGGAAGGGAGGGAGGGAGGGAAGGAGGGAGGGAGGGAGGGAGGGAAGGAGGGAGGGAGGGAGGGAAAGAAGGAAGAGAAGAGAAAAAAGCAAAAAAAAAATTTTAATTAAAAATGGAAAAAAAAGTAAAAAAATAAAAAACAATGAACATGTGTTTTCCTAATAATCAAGTTAGAGAATTAAATGACACTTTTGATACTCCCTTTGTATCAGCCCATGCAAAACAAAACCAGGAAACACAGCACAGGAGCATTTGGTGGGTACAGAGAAGTATTTCATCTTAGAAGCTAGTGATGGCAATTTAGCTCTATAAAAATTTATCTGTTAATATAAAGATTGTCTGCAAAAGCACTTTTGATCCCTATTACATCTTTCAAACTCTTAAAATCCATATCCTGACATTTAAAAATTATTAAAAAGATAAAGTATACATTCCCAACAATTCCAGCTTCATGTTTTAAGTCTCAGTTACTGAAAGAGAACTGAAACAGGAGTGAGACCATGATCTTGGTTTCACTGTCTCTCTCTCTCTCTCTCTCTCTCTCTCTCTCTCTCTCTCTCTCTCCTCTCGCTCTCTCGCTCTCCCTCCTCTCGCTCTCTCTCCCCCTCTCCCTGCTGCCCCACCCCTCCAGGTCTTTCCTTTTCTAAACCTACCATTTGTTTCCAAATCTTCCCTCTATTTAGTTTGTCTTTTACCATTGCCTCTTTTGTAAGATTTCAGTTCATAGTCAAGATGGGTACATGGCCAAGATGTTAAAGCAAGTGCAGGCTGCTGACACCATGCTCAGCAGATGTGTCTCTGTGCCATCACCAGCTGTCACTAGCCTGCAGCAGTCCTGGGTCCTTGCAGACCATTACATGAGCCAGTCAGGAGACACATGACTATGGATTTCCTTCTGCGTTGCACCAAAATACAGTCAGTGGAAGATAGATGGAGTTATAATTATAGCTGATCATCTGTTATTCAAGGAATATCTTTTTGGCAGCTTCCATCTTTCCAGGGTGGGCATGAAGGAAGATGACAGCAGGGTCAGGTTCTGTGCTTTAGCAAGATCGCCTTGATAGCTATGTGGAAAACGTATTTGAAGTACTCAGATTTCAGGAGGCAGAGGCTGCTGCAATGATCTGAGAGAAGGGTTGGTAGATCTTTATCATGGTGGTTCCCAACCACGCCTTTTTGTGCTCACTTCTAACAAGAGGTTGTTATCCATTCATCAGTTGATGGACACTTGGGTTTCTTCTAACAAGAGGTTGAGTTTACTTCTTCATACCTTTGAATCTGCTTTGGGCTTGTGATGTGCTTTTACCAATAGAATGCAATGGAAGCAATACAATATGACTTCCAAGCCTAGGCTGCAAAGAAGCCAGTCTAGCCCAGTGAATGATGAGTGGAGAACCAAGGCACCATGGGCAGATGGTCATTCCAACCATCTGGCTGCAACCACACGTGTGAGCCCAGATAAGACCTGCAGAAGAACTGCCCATCAGAAATCATACATCTGTGTTGTTCTAAGTCACTAAGTTTTAGGTGGTTTGTTATGCAGCAGCAGATAACCGATTCAGATGGTACATTCCCTGAATTAGGGTAACATTAGTCAGATTCACTCAACAAATACATATATATATTTAGGAGGTATTGGTGATTGAACCCAGAACCTTGTACATGGGAAGCAGGTGCTCAACCACTGAGCTACATCCACTCCCCAGTGAGAGTTGTTTTTTTTCATTTGTTTGTTTGTTTTTACAATGTACCCGGGATTGAACACAGGACCTCACACATGGGAAGCAGGCTCTCAACTACTTGAGCTACCTCCACTCCCCTCAACAAATATTTTTGAGCATCAATTATGTATCAGCCTTTAGTCTCGCACTGGGGATAGTGTAATGAACAAAAATAGATAAATACCCCTGCCTTCATGGAACATCTATTCTAGTGGAGAGAGGAGGATGGGTTTGAGAAATATTTAGGAGGTAGAAATGGAAGAGCCTCATGATTAATTGGACATGGAGGATGAGGGAGAAAGGAGTGAAACAATGGATTCTCAGGCTCCCAGACTGCAATGGTGGGGCCATTTAGAGATGAGCAGATTGGACTGGGAGTCCTGTGTTGGGGCCACCTTGGGGCAAGCTGGCAGTGTAGGTAGGAGTCTGAAGCTCAAGGGAGATGTACAAGATAAATATTTTGGAGTTATTCTGTCCTGTACAATTCAACAAATACTTTTTGAGTGACAACCACATGCCAATCATTCTGAGGCATCAGGAAATAAATATAGTGGCAAACAAGATAGATAGAGCCCTCCTTTCATGTAGCTTGTGGTTTTGTGGAGGAGAAAAAAAGAATCCTCTGTGGCAAGTTGTTTAATAGGGAAAATGCAGGACTCTGTCTCATATGCACTTAGGAAACAGGGAATTTAGATTCAGCGGTGATTGAAATCAGGTCATGAAATACCATCTTTGGAATATAGAAAGAGATAAAAGTAGTGAGCCAAGGACAAAATGTGGAGAAACGTTAGCATTCAATGGGGAGCAGAAGAGGCAAGGAACAAGGTCCAAAAAAGGGAAGGAGCTAGTGGGGGTGGGGGAGGGAGAGTTGAGGAGAGGATGAGAGAAGGAGTTGCCTTTTGTGGTTGACCAAGGATCACAGGGGCAAGCAGGGGTGAGGAAGTAACTGGCTAACCACGCTCAAGTTGTTTTCAAGCCGAGGCAGTGTGGCCTGGCCTGAGGCATGTTGCCAGCTCCCAGGAGGTCTGCAGGGTGTGCTGAAGGCTGCTCTGGCAAAAGGCTGCCTCCCACGGTGACCAGGCGGGGCATTCGGTCATCCGGTCATCCGTCCCTAAGGCACTCGGCCTCCCGCCACTACGATAACACCTGGGACCTTGTTTCCTCAAGGGCAACACTAGATTTCCTTTAAGCTGGCCAATTTATATTAGCTCTGTCCTTTCTCTTTGCTTCTTAAAGAACATCGTGACATCATCCTGCTTGGGGCCCAACGTTTGTTACGCCTCCCCTGGAGCCTGCCTTTGCAGGCAGGTGGATGCCTGTGGAGGGAGTGAAAGCAGGACATGACTCTCCAGCCAGCTCTCAGCCTCTGTCCCAGGAGGAAACAGGCCCAAATAATTCCAGCTTCAAACATTCCCAAGTCATTCGTCTGGGTTTTTGAAATGTATATGGCCAGGTTTCTACTCACTGGGGTTCACCTGGATCAGGAATGATGATGAATTCAGAAGAGGAGTAAATTTAGCCATTGAGTCATCTTTGAAGGAAATAGCTACTTCATCAATTACATGAAAGAGAAAGAATTTCAATTTTTGTTAAGAGAACAAATGGTTTGCAAAATGGGTTTGAAGCGCTATTTCCATATACCCGAGGTACTCATTAGAAACGGTTCTTGTTTATTTACTGAGGTGAGCCCCCAAGGACCCCTCCTTTCCCGATGCTGTTAGCACTTTAGCACAATCAAGTTGTGCTTCCTCTGGCTGGTCAGTAGTTCAGCCTTTTCTCTAGTTAGATTAACAAGGTATCTCCCCAGTTAATATGAACGGATGAGATTTTATTATAGCCATGCTGGAAAGGTTCTGCTCCCCACTCCATTCTACTCTGAGCTCCAGGAGGCTGGGTGCTTGTGGTTTCCTTCTGGCTGGATTCAGCCAGAAGGAGGTACTGGCGGGCATTGAGAGAGGGAGAATAGTGAGGGCGAGCGTTTTATCCCCAAGGTAGGATGCAGATCGCTGTGGATTAGCCGCAGCCTCCACCCAGGGCCACAGCTGGTGTGGGGGTGGCCGCTCCCTACAGCTCCCCTTTCTGGCTCCTGGGATTGGCTGCCTCCCGGCTCCCTGCAGGGGCTGCGCAGTCGGTAGCTTCTCAGCACTGGCACTGCAAGATCCCTTGCCCTCAACCCTTCAACGTAAGCCATGTCCACACCTTTGTAAACATCTGCAGTCCCTTTATTAAACTCTCCTCAGGTTACCGAGTTTGAATGTACTGTCTGGGTCCTGCCAGGGCCACAGCAAATACACGAGTACAGTTTAGAGCTGTTGCCCACGCACCAGAGTCGGTACTAAGACCTTCATAAGTATTAACTCACTTAATCCTAATTAAAACCCTATGAGCTAAGTAGTTTTATAGCCTCCACTGCAGAGACAGAAAAAAACAAGGGGCTGTGAGGGTAGATGACTTTCCCAGTCTGGCACCACCAGCAGGGTGCTGAACAGGTGCACAAAGCCCCACGCTGTCACCACTTTGGTGTACTGCCTGTCAGAAGGTCTCTCCGCCCAGGACAGACTCGCCCTCGCATTGCGTTTAACCCTGGCTAAATGATTAATGGATGCTGGCATTTCCTGAGCATCCACTGACACACACCAAGGCAAGACTCCAGAATCAGCTGGGGCACAGGAGACATCACATTTGTATTAAATGTTTGCTCTGAAGAAGCAAGGAAGAGCTATATGATCATGGATAACCAAAAGTTGTGAGAACAAGGATTTGGCTCTATAAATAATGAGGCCAGGAGGGCATGCGCCAGGAGAAATGAGGCGTCTGGGGAGACGGCGCTTAGTAAGCAGAAGAATTGCAAGCAGGTAGCAGCTTGCAGCATAGTGCCCACTCTACCACCCACGCCTACTGTCTCTTAAGGCATTAGTGATTCTTTATAAATACTGATGCCTGAGATGGCCCCAGGAATATTTATTTACTCGTGTCACCACGGGGGGTTATGAAGTGAGCCATCAATTCAGTGCTGCCAGGAATTTAATGTGCAAGATTCCTTCCTGAGAAGCAATTGGATACACTCACCTCCCATCAGTCTCCTGGGAGTCATATAGCACCTGTATTTGTTTGGGGATTTTAACAATAATATCCCATGTTTCCTTCTGTTTGATTTTTCTTTACATCTTCAAGTTAAGAAATCTCCCTTCTTTGCCCCTGGTGGCTTTTAAGGGGACTGAGCTACAAATCCCACTTCCCCAGAGGCTCCCCCACTGCTATTGAGCATTTATAAATGCAGTAATAATAAAAATGCAGCAGAAAAATATTAAAAAGGCAAACCTATGCACTATGTTCAGTTCGTGAATGTGTGGGTGGCAGAATTAGGAAAGCCGCACACGCCCTGTCTCCACTCCCTCCCCGGTGGAGTCCCCACACCAGGGCTAACACCCTGAAATTTAAGCCTAATGTTCTTTCTGAAACAGTTGCAAAAACAGGCTTTCATAATCAGTGATCCTCCTGGGCTGATGCTCCAAATCCTGTTTGCCTCAATACCAAGAAGGTCCTGGGTGAGCAGATGCTCTTTGCTGCTTCGCGTTCTTGCCCCTGAGGTTAAAGAGTCATGAGGGATGTTAAGTCTTAAAGGATAGTTCTGTTTCTACCTTGGAGTTTCTAACAACTTTAGACTTTTAGAAGTTACAAAGGAATGTAAATAAAAAGTATATGGGAAAAAGAGATCAGGGAGTTACTGATCTGTGGAGCTGAGCAGAGTTGAGACTGAAATTCCTTTTTTAAATTGGGGATGAAGGGTGAGTGATTTGCCCAAGATGACACAGCAGTTTCATGACAGTGAAAACTAGAACTCATGATTTCAAGTCCAGTGCTATTTTTGCAACATTCGCCATATAAATAGTGAGATATTTAATAGTCCATTGAGAGTATCACTTGTACTCCATTAAAAATATCATCTATGGCAACCCACTTAATGTATAAATTTCTATATTAAAGAGTTTGGCCAGAAAAGAACATTATATTTAGGATCCTGTTTGATGATTTACAAAACATACCTATTAAAATGCAATATGGACAACACTTTTGTGGCCCAGGTACTTTGTTCTTATTACTGTTACTATTCAGATAGAATGTATGATTTAGGAGGGCAAAGGCTATAAAGTTCTTTTTAATATTTTCCAGTGTCTAGCAGAATGTCTAACGTATTTTTGCCATGTATGGGATTATTATTGGCAGAAAAGTTAGAATTGAATATTGTAATGTATAAAAGATACCAAGATATACTTGGGATGCTAGCATGATGGTCAATTATTTTTCACCTTCAATTATCTTTATATCTTATTGATGGCCTAGGGAATTTATTTACTTCTGACATTAGCTATTATTTTTTTTGCACTGCATTATAAACTCCGTAAGGCTAAGGACTTTTTTTTTTAAGATTTATTATTTATTTATTTTCTTTCTCCTCCCCTCTCCCCCCCCCCCCCCCCCCCCCGTTGTCTGCTCTCTGTGTCTATTCACTGTGTGTTCTTCTGTGACCACTTCTATCCTTATCAGCGGCACCAGGAATCTGTGTTTCTTTTTTTTTTTTTAAAGATTTATTTATTTATTTAATCCCCCCTCCCCTCCCCCAGTTGTCTGTTCTCTCTATCTAGTTGCTGTGTCTTGTTTCTTTTGTCTGCTTCTGTTGTCGTCAGCAGCACGGGAAGTGTGGGCGGCGCCATTCGTGGACAGGCTGCACTTTCTTCCCTGCTGGGCAGCTCTCCTTACGGGCGCACTTCTTGCACGTGGGGCTCCCCTACACGGGGGACACCCCTGCGTGGCATGGCACTCCTTGAGCGCATCAGCACTGTGCATGGGCCAGCTCCATACGGGTCAAGGAGGCCTGGGGTTTGAACAGCGGACCTCCCATGTGGTAGACAGACGCCCTAACCACTGGGCCAAGTCCATTTCCCCTGTGTTTCTTTTTGTTGTGTCATCTTGCTGTGTCAGCTCTCTATGTGTGCAGCGCCATTCCTGGGTAGGCTGCACTTTCTTTTGCGCTGGGCGGCTCTCCTTATGGGGCGCACTTCTTGCTCGTAGGGCTCCCCTATGCGGGGGACACCCCTGCGTGGCAGGGCACTCCTTGCGTGCATCAGCACCGCGCATGGGCCAGCTCCACACAGTTCATGGAGGCCCGGGGTTTGAACCGCGGACCTCCCATGTGGTAGGCGGACGCCCTATCCATTGGGCCAAGTCCATTTCCCAGGACTATTTTTTTTATTATTTACTTCTGCATCCCCAGGACTGAACCTAAGCCTTGACTTATGCAAGTATTCCATCAATATTGGTTGTTGTGCTTCTTTTTTTCTTTTCCTTTACTTTAATTAGAGAAATTACAAATTTACAGAAAAATAGAATAATTCTGCATAAAATACAAGGTTCCTATATACCACCATACTAATTTTGCATTGGTGTAGTATATTTGTTACAATTGATGAAAGCACATTCTTATAATTGTCCTATTAACTAATATTCAAGGTTTAACTTGGGGTTCACTGTTTGTGTTGTACAGTTCTATGGATTTTTTAAAAACATTTTTAATCTACTAACATGTACACAACTTAAAACTTCCCCCTTTGAACTGCATTCAAATATATAATTCAGCATTGTTAATTACATTTGCAATGTTGTGCTACCATCACCATAATACTTTACAAAACTTTTCCATCATCCCAAATAACATGCTTCTGTTTTATAACCCAGTAAGAGCATTTGGCAACTTGCCAATTTCTGATTGCCAACAAAATTCACAACTCTTAACTCAGAACACTGGGTGGTTTCAAGACTCTGTAGCTAGCGTTAGCTTCCTAACTTTGGGCCAGATAAGCTCTCAGCATTCATAAGTACCATAATAATCAAAGTGCCAATAAGAATTACCAGATAGTTAAGTTACAGGTCTGAAAGAAATGAATTCCATAATTACTGAAAGAATCAATAAACTTCTCTCTCACCAATAGAAAGAATAATTTTGGCAACTCTCTCACAAATTCTAGTCTCTCATCTCAGGGGAAAGTGTTTTCCAAAGTATTTGTTCTTTTGAGAGCTTACAGATGGCAATGGCTTACACTCCTTTTTAATTCTAGTAACACATTCATGATCCTAACCAAATTCCAAATGGCATCAGTTGACTAGACTTGGAAACTTGGATGCTCACAAAAATACATGCCAAATGCCTGTCAATTACATTCCAAAATAGTAGGCAAAGACATGGAGGGAAATGGCATTCAGATATGGGAATGATGTGGAAAAAAGTACAGTGATAGGAAGAAACAAAGATTGTTTGGATGACATCAAATAAACCAATAAAATAAAGCAAAGTTTGCAGCAAGAGGTAAGATGGGATATATGGATTGGGCTCATGTACTCAAAGGCTTTAATTGCATGTGAGTTACGTAACTAATGCTGCATAACAAACCACCAAAAAACTCAATGACTTAAAATAAGCATTTATTTCTCACAATAATAACAATACTAGGAAGTTCTTTTGGTCTTGGCTAGGTCCAATCATGTTCCTTCCATCTGCTGTGGGTTGGGGAGGCAGCGCTGGTCCTTCCTGCATGTTTGGTGATTGACTGGCTACAGGCTTTACAAGAAAAAGGTAATATTGCAGGCTTGATACTGCTCTTTAGAAGGGTCTGCTTGCAGAGCTGACACTTGACTGGTATCTGGGAACTTCACTTTTGGTATGTTCCCTATCTTACTAACTATATTAATTTCCTATTGCTGCTGCAACAAACAATAAAATAATATGTTTAAGCCACAAGCCTTGTGTCTTAAAACAGCACAAGTTTATTATTTTACAGTTCTTGATGTCACAAATCTGAAATGGGTCATCAGGTCTGTATTCCTTCTGGAGGCTCCAAGGAAGAATCCAACTCCTTGCCTTCTCCACCTCCTAGAGACCATCTGCATTCCTTGGCTCATGGCCACTACCTGCACCTTCAAAGCCAGCAGGATAGCATTTTCCAAACTCTCCCCCTCTCCCTTGCTCTCTCTCTCTGTGACCTCTGCTTCCAACATCATGTCTCTGACTTTTCTGCTTCCTTCTATATGTATCCTTGTGATTACATTGGGCCCACTCAGATAATCCAGGAAAATCTTCCCATCTCAATATCCTTACTCTTAATCACAACTACAAAGTTCCTTTTGCCATGCACCATAACTTATTCAAAAGTCCTGAGGGAAGCAGACTTGGCCCAGTGGTTAGGGCGTCTGTCTACCACATGGGAGGTCTGCGGTTCAAACCCTGGGCCTCCTTGACCCGTGTGGAGCCGGCCCATGCTCAAGAAGTGAGCCCCATCAGGAGAGCCGCCCAGCACAAAAGCAAGTTCAGCCTGCCCAAGAATGGTGCCACACACATGGAGAGCTGACACAACAAGATGATGCAACAAAAAGAAACACAGATTCCCGTGCCGCTGACAACAACAGAAGCGGACAAAGAACATGCAGCCAATAGACACAGAGAACAGACAACTGGGGGGTGGGGGAGAGAAATAAAGAAATAAATAAATCTTAAAAAAAAAAAAAAGTCCTGAGCATCAGAAGGTAGACATCTTCAAGGAACCACTAGTATATCTACCACACTAATTAAAAAGGATGGTTTTGTATGGCTGGAGCACTGAACCTTACTGGGTCACTTTTCTAGACTGTGCAAACAATGTCATTTATGGTAGACCCATGCTTTCTTTTTGGGGATCTGTAATTTCAGTGACTGTGTTTGGTCACATAGGCAGAGTGACTAGCCCCCAAAAAAACTCTGGACTCTAAGTCTCAAGTGGCCTTCCCTGAGCAGAAATACTGTGCACATGTTACTGCATTTCACTGCTGGAGGAAGAAGTATGTTCAGTGTAATCTCCTTCCTGCCCAGGAAAGTCTCCACCTGGACTCCTCAAGAATCCACCTGATGCATTTTTTACCCCTGGCTGATCCTGCTGTATGTCCTTTTTCTGTAATAAACCATAGCCATGAATACAACTGCCTCTAAGTCCTAAGAGTCCTTCCAGCAAGTCACCAAACATGAGGATGGCCATGGGAACCCCCAACAAGGTTGATCTAAGGTTAGCCTGGATGAGACAATCAGGCTCCCCTCCACGTGGTCACTCATCCCCCAGCAGTTAACCCAGGCTTGCATTGTCATGGGAGTATTCTGAAAGAGAGTGCAACCATGCCAGGCCTCTTGAGGCCTAGTCCTGAAATTGATATCAATTCCAGTGCATTCTTTTGGCCAAAGCAAGTCACAAGGCAAGTCCATATTCAAGGGATGGAGAAATAAACTCCATCTTATGATGGGAGGCATGCCAAAAATCCCACTGCAAATGGGCACAGATATAAGGAGGCTATTAGTTGGGGCCGTAATACAATCAATCTACCACATCCTATTAAGAGATTGGACAATATCAATAGTCAATGGTGAATGAGAATCAGTTTTTAAAACAGAGGGAAAAAATAACAAAAGTGACACTTCAGTTCATTGACTGATGTTGGAGGGTAAAATGAATTGGCAATGAGCCAGGAGAGCTCCTAGAGACAAACAGAGTTGTTAGAAAGTGATAGGCAATTATTCAGGGATCAGCAATAAGCTGTTAGAATACCAGCCAGAAAACCAGGTTATCCCTTTGGAAGCAGGGGAAAACTGTTCACCAAGGTCAGTTTGGGCAGAATGGTGGTATTCATTCTTATTCACTTGAATATTTATTAAAGATGTACTGTATACTGGTACTACAACATGAACAAAATGGACATGTTTCTATCTCCATGGAAATAGTGGAGAAATGAGGAAGGCTGACAATAAACAAGAAAACAAATTAATTTTTTAAACAAGTCAGTTTTTCATCAATGTTTTTTAAAAAAGTACCTATAATGGAGTGTTTCTAAGAAAGAATATTTAAGCTGAGTCCTAAAGAATTAGAGGGAGGCAGCCCTCCAGAAAAAAGGGAGGTATAAGCAGAGATAATGGCATGTTTTAACAAGAATCCCGGATGATTCATTTGAAGAGCCCTAAGTGAGAAAACCACGGTAGCTTGGCCTAGAGTAGTGGCTAAGGAGGTGGAGAGTGGAGAGGAGGTCCTGCAGTCACAGCATGCAGAATGTGGGCCAGGATTAAAAGCTAATTTCAGGGTAGGCGACATCAAGAGGGCAGGGCTTGAGACATGCAAGCTATTGGGTGGATGCAGGCTTAGAACTAGTTTTCTGTGTCAGAGATTATTTCAAGCAGAAGTCTAGTACCCTGGAGAGCTCCTGGAAACCAAAGGTTGTCTGAAGATGAATGTCTAAGGATCTGTAGATGCCCTTTATTCTTCAAAATCTTGAAGTCATACTTGACTATATCTTGGTGAAATTCTGATGATCACTGGGTTAAGTTCTATGATTCCTGAGAATCATCTTAATTACTCCAAGAGCTTTCTGTTCCACATTGTAGAACAGCCATGGTGTCTGCTCTTGCTTGCATACCCAGGTGAAACTATAATCCTGAAGGAGTCCAGAAGGCCCAGGTTGAGGTGAGAACCAGCCCCCTTTCCTGATATCATTTGTTCTTTGTGACCACCCACCCTGCCTGCATCCCTGCTCCTGGAACAGGAGGTGAAATTTGGCCCAGGTCAGGGATTCAACTCAAAATAGAAACTATAAGAGCATTATGGTGATAACTCTGAAAACGGAGAAGTCAGATTTGGGGAAGATTGTGAACTTGATGAGGGATAGGAGAAGAGCGGGATTGGAGTACCGGGACTTCTGCCTTGTTGACATGGTGCTCCTATTGCTCTCATCTCTCCTGCCTTCAGTTGTGTGTAGAAAATACAGAAAATCCCACTGACCCTGTGATCTACCAACTATGTCACTCCCACTAAAAGGGTGAAAATTAAAAACAGGTATAAGTGAGGATGTGGAGAAATTGAAACTTCATAAAATTTTGGTGGAAGTATAAAAGGGTGTAACCATTATGGAAAAAAGTCTGGCCATTTCTCATGAATTTAAACCTACACTGTATGACTGTATGACCCAGCAATTCCAATCCTTGGTAAAATCTATGTCCACAGAAAGAGTTGCGCAAGAATTGTTGTAGAATCTTTATTTGTAATAGACAAAAATTGGCAACAACCCAAATATTGTTCAGCTAGAGAGTAGATATTAATAAATTGTGATATATTTGTACAATGGAATATTCTTCAGAAATAAGAAATAATGAACTATGGAGACATGTAACAACAAGGATGACTCTTATAAGCAAGAAGCCAGGCACCAAAAAGTATATATTGTATGATTCCATAGATATGGATTCTAAAAAATGTAAAACTAATGGGTGGTTATGGAAGTCAGAACAGTTGTTGCCTACTGGGTAGGGCAACTTTAATGGAGTGATTGAAACATTCTGCATTTTGATTGGGAGCTGATTACATAGGTGTATTCATTTGACAGCACTCATCCAATTATACACTTAAGATCTGTGAGTATTATTGTATATAAATTTTACTTTTTCAATAAAAACAAAATTTTAATTAACAACAACAACAAATCCCACTGACCTTAGCCTCATTCCAAGGGTACATGTACCTATATGTGTTGGTTTGTTTCATTCCAGAAAAATCCATGAGGAATACTCCACAGTCCTTCTGGTTTAGAAAGAATGTGGCAGAGGAACTGGCAGTTTGCCAAAGCAGTTGGTGCAAAGCTCAAGGCAGCTGGGCTTAGTAAAAGCTTTCATGCAAGCTTAGAACAATGCACACAGCGTGCGACCATGAAATTGTAGCATCCCCACTGGAGCCTGTGTATCATTGGAAATCTCATTTAGACTGGACTTGCATCTCCTTCTAAGCTGCGAGAGCCTGATGAATTGCTCAGCTGCTGCTTCAGGCAGTTCCAGTTTCAATGACAACTGGGGGAGTAAAAAAAAAAATCCACGTTTTTAGTGCTGTAGAAATTCATTTCAATATAAAAGGTCCGAAAGAGTAGCCAAAGACCATGACTACAGCATAATGAGGCCACATGCTCCCAGATCTGTGCTTCCTTTTTCTCATCACCAATTTTGTCCCATATCTAGCTGAGCTTTGGAACAATTCCCACCCAGAGTGGATTAACTCAACCTATATATTCTGAGCATTTACTGTGAACCAGGTGCAGTGCCATGTACTTGGGATACAGATAACAACCAGAGCTCAAACCTTGAGAATCCAGTCTGGTGGAAATAAGGCTATTGTCACATTTATCATCTAATTTGGTCCTTTCAACTTCTCTAAAAGGTAAGTAAAGCAGGGATCATTACAATCCCACTTCACAAACGAGAAAACTGAAACTTGAGAAATTAAATGAGTTGCCCAAGATCACATAGTAAGGGGTAAAGGTGACATTTTAATTCATATGTACTTATGCTGGGTTTTAAGTTCTTTCCAATGCACAATGAAGATACACATAAAATGGGTATGTGTCTTTCTCCATTGTAAATTCACTGATGGTTTTGCACTTTGGGCTTATAAAAACCCTGTCTACTTTCATAGGAAAAAGGAAAACTACCATAACTCAGGAGGTCTTGGATCTGAAGAACTTTGAGAATTTTT
The DNA here is from genome assembly GCF_030445035.2 of Dasypus novemcinctus. NCBI lineage: Eukaryota > Metazoa > Chordata > Mammalia > Cingulata > Dasypodidae > Dasypus > Dasypus novemcinctus. The sequence continues at coordinate 64,159,208 of NC_080686.1, read as the reverse complement.
AAGCATAGAACATGTGGGGAGAGAAAGGAAGCAAGGCCCAAGCTGTACCTAGTCCTCAGGAAGGCATCTGGGCTGTTATGTGAATGCTGTCTGAATGGACATGGGGAGTGCGGGCATGGTTCAAACAGGGTTAACAAATCCATGGTATGTGACCTGATGGATGGGTAAGATGATAAATGTTTAGTCAGGTTAGTGGCTGGCGGTCAGAGTCCAGCAACATTAGTAAGTCCCTCATCCATAAGTGAGAGGCACAGGAAGCTCATTTTGCTAAGGAGAGCAGCAGGGTACTGGTCAAATACAAGGCAGCTCAGAGTAGGCATTCTAAGAAAGAAGCAATTCCAAAGGAAGATTGAACAACCAGGACTCGGCAGGGACTGGAACTCAGGCGGCTGTGAGAATCCAGGTAGCAAGAACAAAGGGAAAATCTCTTCGCAATGCCAGTTTCCGCTTTTTGCCCAAGATTCAAATTCCAGGGGAGAGTCTGATTGGCTGTTTGGTCCACTTGCCCTCACTTGGGCTAGGGATGGATAGGGCACCTGAAGCCACATGCACTGAGTGAGGGGTTGTTTCCTCAAAGGCAGATCAGAATGCTATTAATGCTGTTTCCAAAGAAGTAACATGGATGCCACACAGGCAAAAAACATGGATGTCTACTGCAGGACTCACAGGAAACTGAAAGGCTAGGCAGGGAAACCAACAAGGAGACATGTTCAGAGAACGTAACACAGCAAGGAAAAGTGAGAATTCCCCTGTGGCCCAGAGCCCACCTCCACACACGAAACTCCAGGCAAATAATAGCAAACAGCTTTCTAGATACCACAGGGTCCCAGGCTAAGGCTCTTGAGATCTTTACTGCCTTACTCAGAACTGACTCAGGAATTGGAAGAATTTGAGACTGCAATAGAATGATAATGACATTAGGCATAACATCTTGGAGAAGCTGATGAGAGTGGGGGCTGGCCAGAATGGAATGTGTTGTTTTGAGCTCACTGTATTTTTGTAAAAGGTGGACAATAAGGATTAAGTTACTTGGATTTAAACAGTTACATGGTTTGTGATATAGAAAAAGAAGGTAAAATAATGGATCTGGAAAATACAGAAAACAAAAACAGTTGAAAATATTTTAATAACAGATACTTTTTCATCAGAGAAACGTGTACCATGGTGTATCATTTAGAGTGTCTTAGGTTGCAAGTAATGGTAAACTTTTACTTACACTGGCCTAAAAAAAGGAAGAAAGTTAATATCTCTCATAACAAGCTATACAGAGTTAGGCCAGGCTTCAGGAACGGTAAAATTGCTGATTCAATGGTATTATGAAGGTCCTAATATTTTTCCCTCATTCTGCTCTACCTTCAGTAGTAGGTCTTGTCTTCAGACTGGCTTCTGTCATGGTTGTAAGTTGACTGCAGCAATCCCAAGAATTCCTTTTAAATCTTTTTGGTTAGAATAAAGTCACATGCCTGTCCTAAACCATGTTATCATATGGTTTATACCAGCTGCTCTCAAAACTTTTGGTCTCAGGACTCTTTACACTGTTGAAAATTATTAAGGACCCTAAAGAGCTTTGATTTATGTGGGTTATATCTATCAACATGTTTTGTATTAAAAATTAAAACTGAGGAATACTTAAAATATTTATTCACTTAAAAAGAATAAACCCATCCATGTTAAATAATGACAAATTTTTATGAAAAATGACTATAGTTTCCAAATAAAATTAGTGAGAAGAGTGGCATTATTTCACATTTTTAAAAACCCTTAATGTCTGACACTAGAACACAGCTGGATTCTCATACCTGCTTCTACATTTAATATATTTGAAATGATGTTTTAGCTGAAGTAGATGAAACAAACAAGCACACTGGCCTTATATGGATATGTAGTTGGAAAAGGAAGAAGTGTTTTAACAGCTTTTTCAGATCATTGTAGATATTATTCTTTAATACTATACCCACAACTCAAGAAGTAATAATTTCCTGATGGTTAGTTACAATGTGGATCTGAAACCATATCAAAGAAATTTTCGTATTCTGTTACATTAATATCCATTGACATGTCTTGCACTTTGAATGGATCATTTACCCATGCATAATTTTGTAAGGTCATACATTAGTCATGTGGAAAATATTGTTTCACTGAGTTATGTCGATCCTCCAATTAGTGACACATTTCATTAAATGGTATCAAAACAATAATATGCATTATTATTATTACTGATCTTATCAGAAAAGTCTTTGAATACTGGGAAGCTGTCAATAAATGCTGAGAAGTTGTCAAGCTAATGGTGGCAGATACAAATTTTCCACATTCTAATTTTTGCCCTGAAGCTTAAACCTTATCACTGGCAACAAATACTGTCCATTGTTTTCCTTGAAATGGTTCATTTTGTCCATATTTGAGATAATGTCTGCTCAAGTCCGAATAACCACAGTTTGTCTGTCATTCTTTCAGGTAAAGAAGGAGCTGGGTACAAAATTGACTGAAGAAATACATGACTCTCAGGTGGGATCTCCGTTCCAAGCCCTAAGACAGCTATTATGCTGTAGATGGGGGGAAATGTGGATACAGTAGTGTTCTCCTTACACTGGGTCCTATTACTGGTTCATTGACAGTGAGCATAAAATAAGTAGCAGCACCTGCTTCCCACATATGAGGTCCCGAGTTTGATCCCTGGTACCTCCTAAAAACAAACAAACAAACAAACAAAAAACCCCAACGCTCATTGGGGAGCAGATGTAGCTCAGTGGCTGAGCACCTGCTTCCCATGTACAAGGTCCTGGGTTCATTCCCAGTACCTCCTAAAAATAAATAAATAAATAAGTTGTAAATACCTTTTAAAGACTCTGACCTTACCAATGGCAACTGTGACAATGTTTGGGTACTTTATTCCTTTGGATGAACACAAAACAATTTTGATTTAGTATTACAAAAATTATTGGTTATCTGGTTTCCTTGGCAACATGCAGTTCTGCCCTTGGTAACAATCAAAGACTAAGGAAGTCCCAAGTTCCCTTCTGACACTAGACATTCTTATTCTATGGCTATCTGGGGTTGTAGAGAGCCTTCAAGAGGGAGAAGGGTGCAGAGGTAAAATGATTAAACTATTAAACTTTAAGAAATAGAAGCAGCAACAAAGATGGTTGCCAAGAAGCAATCTGGTGGAATTCAGGGAAAAGGCAAGCTAAGTTGTCTCCCTGAGCAGGGTAAGATATCGGAAGTGTCCAACAGTGATTCTAAACTATCAAAAGTTTAAGTTATGCCCCAGCCCCCCCTCCCCACGCTGTGTACTAAGTCAGAGTACTGAGAAACATATTATCTAACCTGTTTTATAAAAAATAACAATGAATGATAAATTTCAGGAATTAAATTATTTTGCATCTGAGAAAACATCCTTATCTAGATAATGCATGATGAACAGTTACTGCATCATACCATTAGGCTCTCCAGCTTTAAGTACAGACATTCAGACTAGAAAGCAGAAATTCACATCTGATCAGAGAAAGCAGCATTTGGAGGCATGGGGAAAATTATTAGGAAAATGGTCAAATGGGACCTGCAACGCGACAGGTTTGCCTCTTCACAGAAACCAAGTGCATGGTAGAGTGTGACCACTGCTCCTGAATGAGACAAGCCACGGGGAGAGCTCCCTTTCCTCTAAGTCATCTGCAGTTTTGTACCAAGGTATTATGAATAATGTCTGACAATCCCTTGCCTAGGGCCCTTTTGTTCAGTGTTCCTGTTAGTTTCTCTTTTGATACACATCTCCATGAAGAGTCCAGGAGAAACTTTTCCTTTTTTATCACAAATAAACCGAAAGTCCATTGTAAGTGTATCTTACCATCGCCCCCGGGAGAATGACAAAAGGGGCCAGATACCTCTGCCTGTGCTGGAGCTGAGCCTGTCTCCTGAAGAGAGCCTGCACGTGACCTTGGCCAAGTTCTCCAGGGGGTACAATAAAGAGCAAGCCCCCAAATTCTGGACAGAAGAGGCAGCAGAAAGTTAACCCAGACCATCTTTGCTACCAGTGATAGGCAGCATAGTTCAGGGTAGTTGCCCAAACTGCTAAGAAATAGGTTAGCCACACCCAGGGGAAAGCGGCGTCTGTGAAGCAAACACACTTCCAGACTGCAGCCTCTTGCCCGTCTAGAAGAATAAAGAGCAAGAATAAATCCTGCCCCACCCACGCTGATCTGCTGTGGGAGAGCTGCTCTGCCCAACAAACAAACGTGGACCAAGGATGTCACCCAACCAAGGACTCACCCCCTCAGACCAGGACAGGAAGGGATGGGGCACGAGGCCAGCTGTGTTTAGGGAAGACCCTTTTCGGTCTGTCTGGCTCAGGGAGGAGAGGCAGCCCCATGTTTGTCAAAAGCTAAAACAAATGAATATTCATGACGGTTAAAAAGCCTGGTTAGATCTTGCCAGTTTAGAAAATAGAAACATCTCAAACATTGGTCAAAAGCCCGCCAAGCTTTGGGTTCCAAAGGCTGTTCTTGCAAGATCGGCTTCACGAAGGCCAGGGGTCCAAGAGGCTGCCAAAGGGTGCTGGCAACACAGGGCGTGCTTGGGGGCGGGCAGCTGGCCCTCCTCTGCCGCCAGTGTCTGTGGGTGCTTGAGCTGCCAACCTCTTAAACACCACTGGGAGGTGCCAGGTGGAATGGTCTCCTGCCCGGAGTCCTGGCACTCGGTTCCCATCCCAGCCCCTCCTGGGACAGCACCTGGCCCTGAGCGTCTTTCCAGTTGGCGGGAGCCCTCTCCTCTCAGCCGGATTCCTGCCAGCCCTTTGCCTGCCTAGACCCCACCTCCCCCGCATTGTCCTGCATGCTCCTTGGATACCCACAGACCCTGAGAACTACTGTTGCTGCACTTCCCACCTCTCTCCTTGGATCAGATATTGACTTGTCCCCCTGAGCGTTGCTGGCACTACCCCCTGAGGCAAAGAGCACTGGCAGGAAGCCAGCAATCCCCTTTCAGCTGGCATTTGCCTGGCATGAGAATCACGGTAAAAAGCTTACCGTGCCCTCGCTCTGTATCCTCCTCGCCCTTCCTGCTTCTCTCAGCATCCTCCCTCTGACATGTCTTTCTCGGCCTCACTCCTTTTCTTTGTTCTCTTTCACTGTTCACTTTGCTCTCCTTCCTTTTACTCTTTCTGGGTTTTTTTTTTTCTTTTTCTTCTTTTACTTCTTCCTGTTTTTTACCCTCTCCCACACACAGCTGTAATCTGCCTGCCTGCATTTGTAAACAGCCTCCTAAAAAATCTCTCTGCAGACACAATTTGCCATCTCCAAGTCTTCCTCCTCACTTTAGGTGGGATGAAAATTATATGTCACTCCTTGACTGAAGGCCCATCACCCAGTCCCCACAGAATAGAGCCCAGACTCCAATACGGTGGTGGATGCCCTTCCCCAGGGGGCCTCTCACGACTTCTTTTTACACTTAATTGTTTATTGGTTCAGCAAACAGATCAATGTATTTACTGAGCACATATTATGAGCAAGTACTGTACCAGGAGCTGGAGATAATACCAAATAAATATAAAATATGTACGCATGAAATGATGTGACATCCAGGATTTGCTTCAAAATAACCAGGAGGTGGGGGTGGAATTGGGGCAAGGAAAGAAGAATAGAGAACACAAGTTTTGCCATGAGTTGCTGTTGGGTGATGGGTACATAAGGGCTCATGATATTATTCTCTCTACTTCAGCGTATATTTGCAATTTGTCTGCTATAAAACAAATGACGGGGAGCAGATGTGGCTGAGGCAACTGGATGCCACTTCCCACATGGGAGGTCTTAGGTTTGGTTCTTGGTGCCTCCTAAAGAAGATAAGCAGCTGTTGCAATGAGCAGATGCCACAATAAGCAGATGCTGCAACCAGCAGACACTGCAACCACTGCAACAAGCAGATGACACAGCCAGCAGACAATGCAGCTAGCAGAGACACAGTCAGCGGGGAGCAGATGTGGCTCAGGCAGTTGAGCACTTGCCTCCCATGAGGGAGGTCCTGGGTTTGGTTCCTGGTGCCTCCTAGAGAAGATGAGCAGACAATGAGCAGATAGATGAGGGAGACATCTTGGGGAAGGAGGGGATAAAAATAAATAAATAAAATTTTAAAAAACAAAACAGAAAAAAAATGATGGACAGAAGCTTTGAATAATCAGCAAGAACTGGCACTAATAGCTTTCCCAGTGCTCCAGAAAACAGTTAAATAACTGCAGTAACTGAGCGAGCACTGAATTTAAAAAAAAGGCTACTTAAAAGCAGTAGGATCTCCTGGCCCTAGTGGGGCCCCTTCCCCACCCCTCACTGGCTTGGCACAGAACCGGTCCCAGTTCCGGAGGGAGAATAGTAACCATCGTGCACATACTGGGAGCAAGTGTGTCTGGCCCAGACTGTGTGGTGGTGGTCTGACGGACTGAACCAGTACGCTCATCATATACTCACTGTCCCAGAACTCGCCCTGCATGTAGAATGCAGCCCACAGAACCCGTCTATCGAACTCCATGGGAGAACAGTCGAGGGGCCGCCTGGAGTAAGAGATTGTTGACTGTAGGACATACTGTGCTCAGGACTGTGAGGGAACCATTTCCTAGGGAAGAGAGAAAATTCACATCCTTGTAAATGGAATTCCTAGGGCCACTTGTGCATGCCTAAAACAAGACACAGGCGCAGAAAGAACCAGTGCAGCCCTTACACTTTGGCCTCAGGCTATTCTTTAAACTCTTTGTACGGATAAGCTCTGAAGGAGCAGCACTCATACAGACCAATCTGCGAAAACTGGGAATGGTTTTCTTACATTTATTTGTTTATTTATTTATTTATCTATTTATTTATTATTACTTCCTCGCATTCAAGAAAAACTCTGTCGTGACACTAGCTGGAAACAAGCTTAATGAACAGATGCCTCAGAGTCTAAATTCCAGGGCTAACACATGAAAATATCAAAATGTTCCAGCTTCAACAAAAGATTACAAAACATACAAAGAAACAGGAAGATCTTACTCTGTGAAGCGTGTAAATCTTTGGCTCTGTCCTAGGACTGGAGTCCTGCCCTTGGGCCCACCCTCTGGGTGAAGCCTTGCCCCTTCTGTATAATCTTCCCAGGTGCTCACCTCCTGTCTGCCTCTACCCATGGCTCCCTTTTCACATTTTCTGTCCCATTGCTCTGACTCCTGGAGCAGACTTTTTCCAAACCATAATCAGACATTGCTGGGCCCCTGAGATATGTAAGACTTGCCCCCTAGCTGAATCTCCACCATCTGCTCTCCCTACAGGATCAATCCTACCCTGGTGGGTGTCCAGAGTCAGGTCCTGCTTTTATCTACTTTCCTGGTTAAGAATGAACCAGAGAGGATCTTCTCAAATAGTCCTCAGGTATGACAACTATTGTGGTTTATGACTGTAGTATTTTGGTTCTGATGGCATATTTCTGGTCATCTCTGCACTTTATATAATATTGCATATTAGGTCATGTACAGTTAAACACAACTCCCAACTATGATATTATTCCTTTAACAAAACATGATCTTCTTAATTACAATAATCAAATATATGGCATGTCTCCTAGATTGCCTTGTGGAAAAACTGGATGATGACTACTAACAATCCATTAAATGACTAGTCATCCTAATAACCCTGATCATAAAATAATGGTATTTAGCCTATTCTAAATATTTCCAATTTCTTATAAATATATATGTGGAAATCATTAACTGTATTTTTTCTGAATAATCAATGGTTTAACTGTATCAAAAGGACCTAATTTTACTTTAATAATTTGAAGTAGTTGATAGAATATAAAAGATTCAAAATAGGTAAAGAAAGGAAGATGGAGAGAAAACCAAGAATGGTATTGTAAAACTAAACCAGGGGTAACATACACAAAAGTGTATAATATACCAGAAATGATCTCAAAGTAGGTAGGCCACGATTTCTAAGTTTATAGTGACCAAAGAGATAAAGGGTCAGTTCTAAGTGTCTCAGGGTCTATATAATATAAACAAACAAACAAAAAACTACCAGTTGCTCAGGAGAAAAGAAGCACAGATGTTTGTAGCTCTGCATTACAAGAGAATTGGGGAACTATATTTGATGTAATTGATTATAACTTCATTAACTTAAAGTAAAGCCAAACTGAGTTTCACATTCTGTTTCTTATAGTGTTGCTCAAAGGAAGCTGAAGGTATAGCATAAAGTGGAACACAGAGGAAACGATTGTAAAAGGAAAAGATGTTAAATCAAAGTTGTCGAAATGATCATTTCTCAGATGCAGGGATGAAATTTGGGTCCCTGCCAGAATGAATGCAATGCATATTATCAAGGAAATATTTCTCAATTATGACTTCTTATAATTAATTTTTTAAATAAGAGTTGAGGATTGGAGACCTTGGGGTTTTGTTTTCTGAGAAGAACTTATGCCCTTTACCACATTACTGATTAAGGGAAAGTGGATTTATTTAACAATTTTGTAAGCAGAAAATAGACCTAGCAACTCTTCATTAAAATGAGAAGGTCTAGACAACATCAGATGTTGGTGAGGAGGTGGAGCAACTGAAATTTTCATACAGTGTTATAGAGAATATGAAATGGCACAATCACTTTGGGAAAAACTACAGCAGTTTCTCAAAAATTAACATACACCTGTCACATGACCTAACCAATTTCACTACTACATACTTACCCAAGAGAAATTAATGTTCCATATGTTCACAAAAAGACTTGTACAAGAATGTTCATAGCAGTCTTATTACAATAATTTAAAAAACTGGTAAAAGTCCAGAACTCCATCAACAGGACTCCATCAATATACCTATACAATGGAATTTTACTCAGTAATAAAAAGGAAAGAATAGTTCATATAAATAACAACATGGGTGATCTCAAAAGCATTATACTGGTAATGTAAAAAGGTCCAGCCCCTGTGGAAAGCAGTATGGAGTTCCTTAAAATGTTAAATACACATCTAACACATGACTCAGTAATTCCTCTCCTACATATATACCCAAAGAAATTGAAAACAGGAACTCAAACAGATACTTGCACACGAATGTTCATAGCAGCATTATTCATGATAGCCAAAAGGTGGAAACAATCCAAGGGCGCATCAACAGAAGAATGAATAAACAAAATGTAGCACTTTCAGACAATGGAATATTATTCCACTGTAAGAAAGAATGAATGAAGTTCTGAGACAAGCTGCAACATGGATGACTATTACCATCACCACAGAAAGTTCCTCCCTTCCCCATCCCAGTCAAGTCCCACCCCTGCGCACCAGAGGCAACCACTGATTTTTATCCATCATAGACTAGTTTTGACTGTTCTGGAATATCATACAGTGTACAGTCTTTTGGTCGGGCTTTTACTCAGCACATTCTTTTGGTAATTAAATATTCCCAAATATATATTATAGTCTATATTTTGATAAGGGTTAAAAGGAGGTCAAAACTCATCAAATAGTACCCTTAAGATTTGTGCATTTAACTGTATGTAAATTTTACTTAAAAAAGAAAAAGAACTATAAACAAAAACTGAACTCTCATTAACAGCATGCATTTAAAGGAAAGTGTACCAAGGTCTGCAACTTAATTTAAATTCATTAAAAAATAAGACTGAGGGGGAGCCGATGTGGTTCTAGCGGTTGAGCTCCCACCTCCTACATGGAAGGTCTTGGGTTCAGTTCCCAGTGCCTCCTGAAAAAACAAAAATGAACAACAAGCAAAACAAACACAACTCCGCTGATATGGATCAGTGGTTGAGTGCTGGCTTCCGACATAAGAAGTCCCAGGAAGTCCCAGGTTCAATTCCCAGGCCTGGTACCTCAAAAAAAAAAAAAAAAAAAGATGGATTGATTTGATGGATGGACAAAAGGATGGTATATGGATGATATGTGACAAAGTGTTAATGGTAGAGCCTAGTTGGTGGGCATGTGGGTACTCACTGTAAAATTCTTTAAACTTTGCTGCATGTTTGAAAGTTTTCATATTTTAAAAAATCAGAAAAAAAAATTCAAGGCCCTAACTAAGACTCTTGTCTAAAGATAGAACCACTCCATTTCTGAACAGAAATGGGCCAGAGTAAACCATAATTTAATAACAAAAACTCTTTTTTTAAAAACAAGAGATCTAGATGTCTTTGGAAATTTTATTATTACTTTACTGTGGGCTTTAAAAAGTATTTATTAATAGTATCTCTCAGTAATTTAGAAAAATTCAAATAAGAGAAAGCTTAAAATGTAAACATCACCTGATGTTCAAATCAGGACATTACTACTGTAGTTTTAAATAAAATCCACCAGATGGCAGAGAAAAGGAATAGCAGAAAACATGCACATTTCTAATTTAAATGAATAATGTAAAATAGTTGATTACTGCTGTTAATAGAAAAGATGTCAGATTTTTAACATAAAATTCACTATGCAAGACACAGAATTAACTTTGTAATCTAAAAATGAACTCCAACAAAGGATGCCTAAGGATATTGGCTTATATAGATAATGGTGAGTATTATGATTTAGCATACTCATTTGCACAATTTTACTCTCTTTGGGAGGTTATCTTCTATTTATATGTGTGAGAAGATGGTGCGGTTAATCCTCCCCTTTGCTTATATCATGAATCAAGCACATCCATCACTCCCATCAGTTTTGCGGTGATCCCAGCCTCCTGCACTCCAGCCAGGACCCAGAAGCCAGTGAGCCTCTAAATTTTTGGTCAAAACACCTATGCCACCACTGTTAACAGTACTTTAAGCATGCTTCTTCTTACTTTAAGCAAATGCTTTATCTGCTGTGATGAAAATTTAAAGTCAAAGTAGATGATGTAAAAAGAAAAAGAAAAAGGAGTCCCTACAAGGTAATTACAATGAAGCTAACCAGTGAGTAGTAGACCAGACATATTTGAGTTATTCATAGAAATCAACATATGTTTTATACATAAGATCAACCTCATGATTATCCATTTGAGTAGGCCTTGATTTGTCTCCTATAATTTCCAAAGAGATTCCTAATTAATCTACATATTGAATTAAAGCAATTCCCCTACATTTCCCTTCTTTGACATGTACCTTGGGAAGGCTACGAAGCTGTGATGATGTAAGAAAATTTCAACATTTGCCTAACATTTTGGGGGGAAGGAAGAGGAAGATTAGTAAGAAAATAAAAACCAAATTTGTGGGGCCAGAATTCCTTTAGTAAGTGGATTGATCCCATTTTTGAGTCGTTGAACATAACTGTCCATATAGTGATTCTGTAGGTACATGTCATGCTATTGGGACACTCAAGAGGTGGTCAAGGTAAAAGAGTTTGTGATATGAAATGTCGAGTTATTCAGCAATAGGATACAAAACAGCAGCCAACTGCTCTCAGAAACTCACTTCATGGATAATATCAAAACTGTTTCAACACTAAAATCTCATAGTCTGTTTTACAATTTGTTAGCCACCTTTGAATGCTTCCTGACAATCATCACCCTATGTATGGGAACAGAACATGAGAACTCGCATCATTTCAGAGCTTTGCGTTAGTCTCTGTCGGACTTGTCCAACAAGTCGACTCATCCCTTTCCTAACTAGGCAGCAACAAGATATACTGGTGTTACTTAGGATCACACCCTTGGTTAAATGCCTATTCAGCTGCATTTCCCATATTTTTGACCTGCTAAAATTAAGGTAGCACCTACCTTCATTCACATTTCAATACAAGTTTATGACCTGAAATTTTAACTCTGCTATGTCTTGATCATAGTGCAGGCTAAGCATTTCTATTATGAAAAAGAAAAAGATGTTGTGCCAGCTGAAAGGTATGCTCTTATATTTGAGATAATAATAAAACAGCAAAAGACAGTTTTTTCTGAAAATTAAAAAACTCAGGATTCATACTGAAGTAACAAATATACATTTAATTGAATAGCAAGAAAAATAAGTGATTAAAATATTTATGCTTCCCTGAAAATTTTTGACTCAAATATGATATGGATTCTCTATTTCTTTCCATTTCTTTCTTTTTCTTTCTTTCATGTAGAATTGTCCCAAGACAAAATTTTCTTTAAAAAGAAATAAGCCAATTTTCAACTTGGTCATAATCAGTTTTCTGTTTTGTTTTTTTTAACATTCAATTTTTAAAAATTTATTTCTGTCCCCTTCTGCGCCCCCTCCCCGCTCCCCCAGTTGTCTGCTCTCTGTATCCATTCACTGTGTGTTCTTCTGTGACCGCTTCTGCTTCTCTCCTTAGCAAGGGCACCAGGAATCTGTGTTTCTTTTTGTTGCATCATCTTGGGTTAGCTCTCCGTATGTGTGGTGCCATTCTTGGGCAGGCTGCCCTTTCTTTCGCGCTGGGCGGCATTCCTTATGGGGCACACTCCTTGCGTGTGGGGCTCCCCAACATGGGGGACACCCCTGCGTGGCATGGCACTCCTTGAGTGCATCAGCACTGCGCATGGGCCAGCTGCACACAGGTCAAGGAGGCCCGGGGTTTGAACCGTCAACCTCCCATGTGGTAGACGGACGCCCTAACCACTGGGCAAAGTCCACTTCCCAGTCATAATTAGTTTTACTAAAACATGTTTTTAACATTATAAACTGTCTTTCCCTACAGCAACTTGGGTTATTGCATAAGCCAGTCGACTCATTGCAGGCATTCCTCCATATAATATGGACAACATACATAAATAGTACCTGGTGGGCACTATGTCAGCATAAATTGATATTGAGGAGATATTATTATTCCTGTAAAAACATGTAGAAACTGAGGCACAATAAAGTAGCATGACTTGCCAAGTTGATGCAAAAATTGAACTAAGTGGCTGGTTAGGATAGATGACTAACCTATAGGCTCATGGGACAAGACCTTGGGTCCAATCCCTTGGTGGGCCAGATAATGATACAATATTTATGATCATAGACTCTAACGAACTAAATATCTCACACATGTAAGCCATAGGTCAAAAGATGCATCAGGCAAAAGAAGGATCTGGATATTATCTATCCAATTGCATTGACAGAAAGACAGCCGAAAGCACAAGCCCTGTGGAGGCCAGCTGGTGGCCAGATTAAACACTGAGGTTGACATGTGCACACACACATGCAGATATGTGCACGCACATACATCTTCTTAATTACAACTGTGCTCAGTATGCTGAGGTATCCTGATGACTATGTTGAATGAACTCACACATCATATTGCATTGGTCACAAATGACACATCATTTATTTATTAAAAATATCCTTCATTTAATTGTTACTTTAAATCCCACGGCTAAAAATAGCCTTCTTTAAGATCAACCAAATCATGGTCTTTGTTGATTTTCTGAAATTAAATGAAAGACTAAAAGTTAGAATAAATAAAAGTTATGAAATAAAAGTTAAAACTAATGCTTGGGTATAACCACGCCAAATTTGCTTTGGAATAGGGAAGGTATAAAAATAAGTTACTCATATTTCAAATTTAATTAAGTTATAATTATTTTGTAAGAATCCAAACTGTGATCACAAAGGGGCATCTAGTTCAAATCCCTCATTTTTCAGACTGAAAATCTAAGAGTCAGAGATGATAAGAGATAATAAGAGATTGCCCTATGCAACCTAGAAAAATAGCAGGGCTGGAATTAGAACCCACAAATCCTGCACATGCTCCTATTCCATGATCACTCTCTACCGCATAAAAATGATAAGGAAAGCATTCTGACTAAAATACTAAGAGCTGCTGGTATCAGAATGATCAGTATCGTCACTAGAAACAGCCTCAAAGGACTCTTTGACTCCTAACGATAGTTCTAACCCCCTGGGCATGGTCATGACAATAGAAAGAACCATTGCACCCAAGTGTTGAGCACTGTGAATTCTGATCCATAGTATCAGAGGTTCAGGGAAGTGGACGTGGCTTAACTGATAGAGCCTCCGTCTACCATAAGGAGGGTCCAGGGTTCGGTCCCCAGGGCCTCCTGGCCTGTGTGGTAAGGTGGCCCACGTGCAGTGCTGCAGCCTGCCCAGGAGTGGTGGCACACATGCAGAGAGCTGACACAGCAAGATGACACAACAACAATAAAAAAAGAGATGCGGTTTCCCAGTGCCTCTGGATAATGCAAGAGGACGCAGAAGAATACACAGTGAATGGACACAGAGAGCAGACAACGGGGTGGGGGTGGGGAAAGAGAAATAAATAAAATAAATCTAAAAAAAAAAAAAGAAGTTCATAGCCAGATGGAAGAGAGATTTTTCAGCACTGGAACTCACTCCCAAGGCAGTGTTTTGTCGGGGAAAGAAGACAGTCTTTGGAATCACGTAGCTTCAGATTCTCAATCCTGGCTCTTATACTTACTAGCTCTTCAGCCTTCTTTAGGAGGCTTTGGGTAAAATTGAACTAACTTTTGCATGGGATGATAATACTAGGAACCTTGCCTCAGTAGGGTGTGTTCTATAACTAGCTTTTTCAGAAGAAACAAGTAATAGCTGCCGTGACCATCTACTATTCTCCATCACTATCCTTTGATGTCTTTGAGACCTTATACTTTAGGATAAAAGCCATTTGTTTTGAAAAATCCTTGCTTAATTTTCCTGTTCTGTTTTGTTTCTCTCACTGCCAACCACCACCGCTTAAGAGGAATAATGGAAATACAGCAAGGCCAGCACATTAAATTTGGATACTCTCTTCTCTCTAGCTTGTTCAGCTGCCTGAAAGTACAATGTTAAGGATGGTATGTAGAGAACTAGAAAAATGGAATCTGAGGCATGCCCTTACCTGGAATGAAAAGTAGAGACTAACTGCATGGAAATGCCAAGGATGCTAATAATATTTGGGCTTATTATAGCATCTGTCTTTCTAGAGCATAGCACACTTTGAAGACATACAGATTGCCTGGAAACAAAACAGTTACAAGATTATTGGAAATAAAATAATTTTATCACAGTAATACATGCACACGTTTTAAGAATTCAACTAGTCCTATAAGACTGGTTAAAGAAACTGCTTTTTCCCATGGGTCAAATTCCCTCTTCTCAGAAGAAGTTATTTTCAATTCTTTTAGTCAACTATTTTGGTATTTATCTACATATCTCTAAATAACATATACTACTTTTTGTTGTTTCCTACTCCTGCCGATCCAATTCTTTGAGCGTTATTTATTGACTTCCCACTATGGTAGCTGAGTATAGCTCCCTGTTAGTGCTCCTTTCCACTTGGCCCCACCACACATGCATACTTCTCATTTCCCAATCCTTCCAAAAAAGTTATACATGTAGTTATAATTGCAGTTAGATACATATTTACATATTTACATATTTACATAATTATCGCTATGTAAATGTTATTCACCACTGAGCCATGTAATTCACTATGCATTAATTGCCTTTCTTGCAAAACTTTTAATCTACCTAATTGTTTTATTTTTTGCTTATATTTCAATGTCTTTACTGTGAATTCAACCAGATTGCAAAATCTCTCAATATGTTCAGATTCATGAAATATTCTATGACTTTCATTTACTTGAAATTTCTTCTGCTTCAAACAATACCTGCTGTCTCTAGGCTTCTGTAGGGTGTCATCTTGGGAATTTGAATCTCTTCTTGTATATTTCCTTCCTCCCTCTCTTGGGCTGGATCCCCTAGTTCCTGACATGCACATCATCCACCCTCTTTGTTTACTCTCTTATTTGGTAGAGCATATCTCCAGTAAGCTCTGTGAGACAGAGTCCTAGTGCTCAGGAAGTAAATATTTTGACACTTCAAACTGGTTTTATTCTACTCTTTCACTTAATTGATAACTCAGCTCTGTATAGAATTCTAGGTTGGAAATAATTTTCCCTGAGAACTTTGAAGGCATTCTCTATTGCCTTCAATACTGTTTTCGATATTGTTGCTTTTTTTAAAAAAATATACTTTTTTAAAAAAAGGTACTTAGATTACACAAATATTACATAAAAAATATAGGGGATTCCCATATGTCATGTTCCCTACCCCTCCCACATTTTCCCACATTAACAACATCCTTCATTACTGTGATACATTTGTTACAATTGATGAATACATTTTGGAGTATTGCCACTAAGTGTAGATTATACTTTACATTGTAGTTTACACTCTCTCCTGCACAATTGTGTAAGTAATGGCAAGACAGACAATAGCCTGTATCTGTCATTGCAATATCATTCAGGACAATTCCCAAGTCCCAAAAATGCCCCCATATTACATCTGTTTTTCCCTCTCCCTCCCCTCAAAACCTCCAGTAGCCAGAGCCTCCACATCAGTGATATAAGTTCTTTCATTGCTAGAATCTCAATAAGTCTATAGCAGAATACCAGTAAGTCTACTCTAGTCCATTGTTCATCCCCCAATCCTGAGGATTCTGGGATGGTGATGTCCACTCTACCTCTAATTGAGAGGTGGCTTAGATCCCATAGGGCAGCTGGATGGAACTATCTTGCTTACAGTTGCAGACTCTCGCTGTTCCTTGGGATGGTCATTGGCCATCATTATCTCCTTGTTAGTTGTCCTGGGTGAGTACAATAAACTGGAGAGTAGGTGTTGCAACTCTTTTGAGATTCAGGGCCCAGCTAGCACATGGACAGCCCGAAGATTTAAGTCTCTTGGACTACACCTATCAACTATAGCACTACTACAGATTTGAATAGAAGGGGCAGGAGAGCCATGTACAGAAATCACAACTGAGTCCCTTCTGTGGAGCCCTGCCACATTCTCTAATGGAAGAGCAAGAATCCTCTGAGTACAGGGGCAGTGACTAATGAAGGAGGATGGTTCATTTTGGGCCTTTGATATTAATAACTGTACGTATGAACCTTCACTTTTGAAATTGAAACTTAGGCTAATATTATAGGGTGCCTAAGAGTTACTTCCCGAGAGCCTCCTAGTTGCTCAAATGTGGCTTCTCTCTAAGTCACACTCAGCATATAAATGCATTATCTTCAACCCAGTGTGGGACATGACTTCTGAGGATGAACCTCCATGGCAACGAGGGATTACTACCAAGCCCCAACTAGAATGCAACTGGAAAAAGACCTTGGCCAAAAGGGGGAAAAGGTAAAGACAAATGAGTTTATATGGCTAAGAGACTTCAAAGTAAATCAGGAGGTCATTCCAGAGGTTATGTTTATGCATGTCTCAGCAGGATCTCATTGACTGCCACAGTAAATACTACCTCAAATAGCGGGATTTCTGAGGGCTCTGGAGACATCCAGATACTAAAGTCAGGGCAGATAGCTCAGGAGTTTGGTGCCCTGCCAGTAGGACCTACTTTGGAATTTATGTTCCCCAGTGTGACAGAGTTGGACTCTGTTGTTAACTCTTTAACGGAACTGATTTTTTCTTCTCTGGAAGTTTATAGGACTGCCTTTTTGTTCCCAGTGTCCTGAAATGTCATTTTAATGTGCCTTGGTCTAGGTTTAGTCCCATCCATTGTGCCAGCACTCATTGGTTCCTTTCAGTTAGCAATTCAGTTTGGTAGACTTCCTATAACTCTAAAAATTATTTCCTCCTCTCTAGTTCCTCTGTTCTCATTCTCTGGAATTCCTCTTGTTGGCTATTAGATCTCCTGGACTGATCCCTTTGCTGGGATTTTAAAAGGAACTGCATTGAATCTGTAGATCATCTTTATAATAGTTAACGCTTCTGATCCATGAACATGGAATGTCCTTCCATTTATTTAGGTCTTTAATTTCTTTCAATTTAAAAAACTTTTTTTCAGAATGTAAGTTTTGCACTTCTTTTGGTGCATTTATTTCTAAACATTTTATTATTTTTGATGCTATTCTAATAAGTGGCATTATTTTTAAAACACCTATTAACATCTCTGAAATTGAGATGTATCTTACAATCAAGGTGTCTTAGCATTGAGTCATAGCTTAATTGGCAGTATTTTTTTTTATCTTAGTGGACACAAATGAGACTTACAATCAAGAGCTTCTTGGATTCAATATAGTAAGTTACTAATTGCAAAATGTCTAAAAAATTGACAAGGAGATGAAAAGTAGGCAGTTAGATATATCAATTTTGGGAAATGGACTTGGCCCAGTGGTTAGGGCGTCCGTCTACCACATGGGAGGTCCGCAGTTCAAACCCCGGGCCTCCTTGACCCATGGAGCTGGCCCATGCACAGTGCTGATGCGCACAAGGAGTGCCCTGCCACGCAGGGGTGTCCCTCGCGTAGGGGAGCCCCACACGCAAGGAGTGCACCCCGTAAGGAGAGCTGCCCAGTGCGAAAGAAAGTGCAGCCTGCCCAGGAACGGTGCCGCCCACATTTCCCGTGCCGCTGACGACAACAGAAGCGGTCAAAGAAACAAGACGCAGCAAACAGACACAGAGAACAGACAACCAGGGGAGGGGAGGAAATTAAATAAATAAATAAATCTTTAAAAAAAAAAAAAGATATATCAATTTGTATATCAGAAAAGAGGCCTGATCTAGAGATAGAAATGTGGGGTGACCTGAAATTGGTTATTTAAAACCACAAGAGTGAATGAGATTCTTCTGGGAAAAGAGTATAGAGAAGACAAGAGGATCCTTGATGCCCTGAGAAATCTCAAAAAATAGAAGCTGAGTATAGGAAGAAGAGCCAGCACAGGAAACCTTTTTGAGTTTATTATTGTTGTTGTTATTGTTATTTGTATTGTATTTGCTCCAGGGCACTGGGGCCTTGTCTCTTTTGCTCTCTAACGAACCCTTAAGCCAAGCACTTTTTTTTTTTAACCACATTTAGATATTATGCCACAGATAAACTGAGAAAAGTGATTCAGAATGATTTATGTTTATTTGAGAAATAATATATTGATTAATCGCCAGCTTTTTCACCCCTGAAAATCCTACATGAATACTACATGAATAAATCTTTCAGGTCATCAGAGAAGCATTTTAACCCAATTATGATTTGGGGTAGAAAATAGGTTAATTGGATATTCACCTAAAGACCAAAGCAAAAAAACAGTCATTAGAAGTACTGAAGTATTCAAAATAATAACCAGATATGTGTATAAAATCTTTCTTAAGTATTCCATATCCCATCTGCATTAGCATATCCCATTTCTATATCCTGAGTAGGAGCCCAGCTGGCAGTAATGCTAATTCATCCACCTTTCATTTACTGTGTGTCATTTTACAGATGTTGAATTTTATCCATTAATTTTTTTTCATTATTTCCCCTCATATTTCAAGTGCTCTAAACCATCACATAAAGTTACAATTATACCCTCTCCTCTAGGTAATGGTTCTCAACCAGGGGAGATTTTGACCCCTGTGGGACATTTGGGAGTGTCTGGAGACAGTTTTTGGTTGTCACAACTGGGGATGGGTTGCTACTGGCAGCAAGTGGTTGGAGGACAGGGATGCTGCTCGACATCCTACAATGCACAGGACAGCTCCCCACAACAAAGAATTATCCAGCTCAAAATGTCAATAGTGCCAAGGTTCAGAAACCCTACCTACTTACCTATGGAGATGTTTATTTGTATATGTACTTATTGGGGATCAAGTCCATAGCTTTTACCAAATTCTCAAAGGGATATGACTCAAAAACGTAAGAAACATTGTCTTTAATGGATATTTCATTGAGACCACGGTGAAGCATAAGATATTAATACCTCCCTTCAATTAAAAAAATCACCTCTGTACTTAGGAAGATTTATCTCTGCCAGCCAGATTTCACTGTCCCTTTCCTGCTCTTTCATGGCTGGACAAACACAGCTCTTTGGATCTTTCTCCTTTAGGTCCTCCCTGTTCCTCAACCCTCTCCTATTAGCCAGGTTAATACAATTATGATTAGGACGCCTATCTTGCTTTCTTTAGACACACCCAGTTTATTTGATCAATGTCCATTTATTCAATGCCTCCTAGATTTAACACACTGCTAGGCACTGGGCATATAGTGATGATAACAATAGGGTCCCTGCCCTCATGGAGCTTACAATTTAGTACTGGAGGAGATTAATAAAAAGTAAACGAGTAACTAAAAATTGCAATAAGGGAGAGAGTGTCTGTATGAAAAGTGAAGGTGAGAAGAGATGAAATGAGGTTGCAGAGGAAGGATGAACCAGCCAGAGCATTCCACACCTTGCTTGATTTTGTATTTTTATTCCGCCTAAAAAGCAACAGGCAGCCAACTCGTCCTGGCGATTTTAAACAATGCTGCAATATCTGTAACTCAGTCCAGGTAATTGGGGGTGTATTCCTATTCAACTAACAGTTCCTGACCACTGACAGGCAAATTTAGGAGTGTAGTCTATGCGCAAGGTGAGATCATCAAAAGCAAACTCTTCAGTAATGGGGAATGCAGAATAAAGCCAATGTCTAAAATGCTGTTTCTGGATAAATTGCAGATATAATAATCGTTGCAATCGCCATCTTGATCAGACATTGAAAGTTAGCTGCAATTGCCTGTAAAACTAAGAGAAAAACAAAACTATAACCATCGCTCAAAACACTAGCTATTCAGAATATTGTTAGCAATCAGCCTCAACTGAACAGGGATGCCCGACAAGAAATTTATAATAGGAAAGTCAGTCTTGAATCTTGAACTCACTATAAACCCAGATTTGTAATAATAACCATGTTTTGTTGCTGTTGTGGGAGTGAGGTAAACGGCGGCTAGTGAGAGAACAAAGGCTGCACGTCCCAGGTCAGGACAACCAGGCCGCCGGACTCACTGGGGACGGGAGCTGCGGGTGCACCCGGGTGGCGGGCTCCGGTGCGTGACCCTCGCCGCGGCGGCCCCGGCACTCCTCTCCGGCTCCGTCTCCGGCCGGCGCCGCGGAGACCTAGCAAGGAGGCACTGGTGCAGGGCCGCGGGGGCAGAGGGCCGGCCGCCGCCCGCACGAGCGAGCTACTTGTGAAACACCCTACTCCCGCGTCACCGGTCAGGACCGCGATCACGCGGCTCCCAGGGCCAGGTAATGAGGCCGCCCAGATAGAGCACGGGGCAGGGGTGGGACACCCGGCGACAGAAGGCGACGTCCCCTGCAGTTCGCCTCTCGGAGAGGCCGTCATCACCCTCAGGCCCCGCCCCTCCCGCTTATGTAATAGGTACGCGCTGCCATTGGCCCGTGCGACCGGAAAGGGCGCAGGCGCGCGAGCGGCGGGGCGGGAACGGAGGCAGCAGAGAGAAGGCGAGTAGGCGGAGGCTGCGAGGAGCTGGCGGGCGCTGGGGCGACTGGGAGAGCGGCGCGGCGTGCGCGGGCACGAGGCGCAGTGGCCTCCTCTAAGGCTGAGGCGGCGGCGAGCGCGCGCGGCGGCGGCGGGTGTGCGACGCGCGGGCTGTTGTGTTCCCGGCTCTCGTCATTCCCCTCTTTGGCGGGTGGAGGAGGCCGAAGCAGTGCTGGGCGCGCTTCTCCCTTCCGGCGACCTCCCCCGGCCCTCGCGCTGCGTAGTCTTTCAGACGCAAGACTGTCCCGGCCCGGGTGAGCGGCAGCGGGGGCGGCGCTGACGCCGCAGGACGCCCGGGAACTGGGGCGGGGGTCCGCCGGCGGGGGGCGGCGGGGACCGTGAGGTGTCACCGTGGGTCGCGAGGGGCGGCGGGGACCCGCGGCCTCCCTCGCCTCCCTGGGGGCGGCCCGGCCCGGCCCGGGTTACGGGAAGGAGGGGAAGCTCGGGCGCTTGCCAGGCTCTGCAGGTGGCCGGGTCGCGGGCCGGCGGCGGAGCGGTAACCTTACCCACTGGCGACAGCAGCTGGTCGGTTTCTCGAGGCCGGGGCTCCCCGTGGCCGAAGGGGCCGGGTTTCGGGGAGCCAAGGCCTCCAGGAGGCGCGCCGGGTAGGGGTGGGTGAGGAGTGGTGGGTAGTTGGGGGCTGGATGGCAGGAAGGGGGCCCTCGGAGGCCGGAGGCCGGAGAGGCCGGTTTGGGAAGGAAGGTGCAGCTGGGGTCGGTGAAGTGTGGGCTGAAGTAAACCTTAGTCTTGGTGCTTTCATTCCCCCACCCCCATCTCCCGGGCAAAGGATGTAGTTAAAAGATAGGGTCAGGATATTGCTCATTGCCCGGGCCTCATCATTTCGGATCGTTATAGTGATCCCAGTTCCTGGATCCAAAATCTTTTACTTCTCTTACACATTTGTTTTGGTTTTAAAAGAATCTGTAGGGCAGTACTTTCTAGTTAACTCCTACAAAAGCTAATTTTAAAAGAACTGGCTGTTCGTTCTACTACTTCCCCCTTTGCAATCCCCTGAGAAAACTAAATTAGAGTTAAGTTCAAAACTAGTGTGTAGGTATTTGTAAAGGACTCGCTGCCTTTCAGTTTGGTGCAGTTTGATTAAGGAGTAGTCATGCTTAAGATTTTATAGAAAATTTGATTGGCTTGAAAGCACGTTCTAAGTTGAGCTGTCCAAAAGCAGATGGTTTGTTCCTTTGCATTTCTGCTTTCAGAAAGGAAATCAGTGCAGTGTCCTGTCAGAAGTTAAGGCCCAACCTCATCATGCATTTTGCCTGTTTGATTTTATTTCTTTTACGTGATGTTAACCTTTCTGTCTTAAAAATAAGAAAAAGCAACTTTGCCTTTTATTATTAAAGCTCTTGTGGCTTTCCTGTTAGATGACAGTAGAATAACGGGTTAAATTATGTAATGTTATATTTTAGAAGTCCTAAATGCTAAAGTTAAAAGTAATTTTTTCTGATGACATTGTTTTGCACAGATTACTGCAAAAATATTCTGTTAAAGTAGCTAATAACTTTTTGGTATCAAAGGAACTTCTGGAATTAGTGGTCTTCCATCTTATAGGATTTTTTTTTTTAGTGTAAAACAAGGAGGTTACTTACAAAATTAATATATTAACATACATTGTGTGGGAAAGTTAGGATGCAGGAGAGGACTGAAGTAGTCTAACAAGGTACTGATACTAATACATTGAGACATTAAGAACATTATAAAACATTTGGGATACATAAGATGGAACACCAGACTGCTGACATCCAACTAATACATAAGTATCCAAACGTGTTTCAATGGGAAATAGATGCCATAACATCTGAATTTTAAAATACTGGCTGCCTTAACTTTAATAAAGGATTTGGTTTAAAAAAAAAAACAAAAAACAAGTTTGGGCTTCAAGGACTAACACAGCTGGTAATATTTACCATTGTTTTGGTGGGAGGGAGTTCTTATGTTAGGCTGGCATACTAAATATTTTTGTGATTGTTCAACTGGATCCCTAGAAAAGCGTCTATCTATATTTGATCTGACTTTCAGTTCAGTGTTTAATGTTAGTGGGAATTTGTCAAAGTGGTCTATTTTATTTTCCTTTTTTCTTTTCAGGGTGCTCAGTTATTTCTATGAACTGCTTTGGCCTCACATCCATTAACAAGTTAGATTCCAGTCAGGAAAAGCCAGCCCTAGCTTTTCTGGTGAAGTTGATAGAGATCTATTGTTTGTTCATGTCCTGCGATGATTGAAAAGTTTAAAGTTTAGTTACAGAGGTATTTAAAGCTATATATAGAAATTTCTACTTAGGATCTGATTTTAAAATGTTTAAAAAGCAGGTGAGGCTATATAGACCCTTTATGCACAGATTTAATTTGTGATGTCTAATAGAAATCTTTAATTTTAGAGAAAACATAAAAGTAACTTTTCTCAGTGACATTATTTTTACCTCTTAGGTTCACTTCAGACCATCAGTAGTTAAAAGCAGTGCCTTTCATTTTTGAACAGGTCCCTATACCCTTTTTACCAAGTTCATTCTTTCAATGGGGAATAATTTTTTTTAGTCATGTTTTATAATTTGTGTAGCAATCTGCAAAGACCAACTTCTTAGGGTTTATATAGCACAGTAGTCTCATGAAAGGCAAGTATTTAAGAGAACAGTTCTCACCTGCTCCTTTGATCGCCTTCAGAAGCATAAGTTAACAGTTTTTATTTCTCTTAAAATTGCAAGAATCTCAAGTCATGGCAGTGATTACTGGAAGGGGAAGATATACCTTTCCAAAGTGATAAAATGAAATGAATCTTGGGGGAGGAGTAACTAAATTTGTAAACTGTACCCGAATAAAAATATGATGACCTTATCAGAAAGCCGTAAATCTCATTTATGCCCTCTCTTCCCAGTCATTACCCCCTAACTACCGGAGTTACCTTTTTTGTTATAGATTATTTTGCATGTTTTAGGCTTTAAACAATATTCTTTGTATCTAGCTTCTTTCCTTTAACACTGTGAGGTCCAACCATGTTGTTACTTGTAACAATAGTTCCTTTTTCAATGCTGTATATTTTTCCATTGTATAAATATACCACAAATTATGTATACATTTTACTGTTAATGGACATTTGGGTTGTTTAGGAAATAACCACTCTGAACATTTTTGTGAATGTCTTTTGGTGTATTTGCATTTCTGTTGGATATCTACTTTGGTGTAGAATTACTAGGTTTAAGTGTAGACAGCAACCAGTTTTCCACAGTGGTTGTACCAGTTTATACTCCTCTAGCTAGCAGTGTATGTGATAATTTGAAAACCTGTACATTTTGATGGACAAATATTTCTGTAAAGCTTTAATTTTCAACTCTGAGGAAGAGTATTTATTCTTGGATTATTCTTACCAGAACAAATAAATCACACTCATGCCTCAACTTCTGTTTTTAGATATGGCTCGTGGACAGCAGAAGATTCAGTCTCAGCAGAAAAATGCCAAAAAGCAAGCTGGACAAAAGAAGAAACAAGGACATGACCAAAAGGCCGCTGCCAAAGCTGCGTTAATATATACCTGCACTGTCTGTAGGGTAAGAGGGATTAAAAGATAACTTTCCTATGGGCAGTTTTTTTTTTTAAAGATTGGGTTATATAGGTTAAAATTTTCTAACAATGGCAAAACAAATGCTTTACTTGAAAGAGATTTAAGAGCTAGTATTTAGGAATGCATCTCCATTCATCCATTCAAGAAACATTTCTTAAATGGCTTCTGTGGCCAGGCATAGTTTTCTAGGTGCTAGGGAAAAGTAGTGAACGAAACAAAGTCCCTTTCTTTATAGAGAATAAATATTAAGTTAAGGACATATAATAAACTTTGTGAGTTTTGTAAGGAAGTCATATTTACATTATTTAGTGAATACTGAAGTTGTGTAAGACACTAGTGAATATACCTCTGGTTATAGATTGACATTTTTTTTCCTCCACTAAATTCATAGTAGGATGTCTGTAAAACTATATAGGGTATATTCATGTTGAGGGCATTTACTAGAATTAATGTGTTAGCTTTGAATAATAATAGTACCAATAGTACTATTACTCTGTTGAATTCCTACCATGTATCAGACACTTTTCCAGGTGTTTTACACTCAATAATTTTATTCTCATTTTACAGATGAATAAACTGAGTCATGGAGAATAAATAATTTAAATAATTAGTACTGTTACCCAGCTTGTAAGTGGTAGAGCTGGGGTCTGAGCCAGCACTATCCCACACTCCCTCTCAAAGAAATTTTCTCAAATTCCAAGCTAGAGTCTCTTTATCACCTGTTTATTTAAGCTCACTACCCTTGAAGTTAGTGAATGGAAGTGCCAGCAGAAACATTTGGTATCAGTCTAAAAAGTATATTCCTTTTATTCTCAAGGCCCTGCCTAGATAGGATCGGTAATGCAGATGGGAAAAGATTTTGATAAGACATGATTCCTTCACTGTGGGAGTTTATTGTCTATTGAAGTTGTTACCAATGAAATAGACATTCCTAATTACATAAAAGTTCTCACTAATCTAAGAGAGAGGAAATCTATTACATTAACTGTCTTGTTCGTATTTAATTTGATATAATCAAAATAGTGAAATTGATCAGCCTCTGATTCTGTTATAAAGAGGCAAGGCAAAAACAAATTTCACTAAATTAATGATGATGAAACATCTTCACCTAAAAGTGCTACCATAAGTTAACATATTTAAAAACTCAAAACAACAAAACCCTTTTATGTTTTTTCTAATTGAATGTTCTGAAGAATAACTGAAGGTCTTTGCCTAGGAGATAGTATAATGTAGTATTTGAGAGCTGAAGTTCCTAATCTTAGGTTAAAAGAGAAGCCTTGTGCAAATTATACCCTTGGGTTTTAGTTTCCTTACCATTTAAAATGAGGATGATAGTAAGAACTAACTCAAGATTATTTTGAAAGTTCCATGAGAATTGTTAACATAGTAAGGGTTCAATAAAAATTACCTATTATTTGCTGTTAATCAGATAGGCAGAATATGTCATTCTGTGTGACCTACCTCTTCTTCATATATAAAATGTGGTAATATGTTAGGAATTTCTTTGTCAAGAGATCCCTCTTTATATGCCAGTCACTAAATGTTAGGAATTTAAAAGTGTTTTGTGGGAAGTAGAAGTGGCTCAAGTGATTGAGTTCCTGCCTACCATATGGGAGGTCCTGGGTTTGGTTCCTGGAGAAGAGAGCAAGACAGTGATCAGGTGCAACAGCAGGCGTGGTGAGCTGATGTAACAAGGAAACACAAAAAGAGGAAAGACAGAGACATAGCAAAGCAGGGATCTGAGGTGGCTCAAGTGATTGAGCACCTCTCTCCCACATGGAAGGTCCCAGGTTTGGTTCCCAATACCTCCTAAAGAGAAGATGAGCAGACACAGAGAGCACACAGCAAATGGACACAGCAGACAAGCCAGCACAAACTACAGGGGGGGGGGGGGTGTTAGATAAATAAAATAAATCTTTTTTAAAACGTATTTTGTGATAATTGTCTGTCATGAACAGGTTCATTGTAAAGCAACAGTATTTTAAAAGTTAACACATTTATTTTTCTTTCATGACTATGGTCTAACCCTCCTTTTTTGCACAATTATTTTGTTAGACACAAATGCCAGACCCTAAGACCTTCAAGCAGCACTTTGAGAGCAAGCATCCTAAGACTCCACTTCCTCCAGAATTGGCTGATGTTCAGGCATAAAGTTGTTTACAGGTAATTGAATTTTTTTTCCTTTGGTTTGTAAATGTCAGGATTGTATAAGAGAGTATAACAATCTTTTGTAATGGTGAAATCACTTGCTTTGTAGCTGAGACTTCATATTACGTCCCTTTCTTAAGTTAATGTTTAATTTTACTCTTGTTAAAAGTCCATTTCCCTAGACCATTTCCTTTCAATATGCTTTTGAAACACCAGGTTTTTACTACTGTAACCAAAAATTGAGGAATAGGTGGGGGTGGGGATAGGGGAAAAGTTGACCAACTGTGGTCCAAGAATGGAAAAGATTTGTCAGCTTAAAAAAACAATAGTAAAAGTGTTTGGAGGACTCATTCCCAGAAATGATATAGGCCAATGTCACTGAACACCTTTTTACATTAGGATATAGGGCAAAATGTAAGCTTATACTATATTAACTTTATAGTTGCTTGAAAACCATCAGTTTACACATTTCTGTGTGGTTGAATTTTGCTTGCTTTTGCTATATGGTAGTGTATGTGTGTTTGAGAATTATTTCTTTTTAAAGCCAATTCATCAAACATCTGTTGTTTATAAAATCCAGTTGGCTAATGTGACACTCTGTCAGAGACTAACTTGACAACTTAGACATGCTTTTTTAGATAGTAGCATGCATAAATTGTTACATTCACTGAAAGTTTTTCTTATGTTTTATAGGTGAATTCATTACACCTTTGACTCTTCTACTGTCTCAGACCTTAGGTAACAAACCTGCAGCTGCTTTTCTAACAAACTGTTGATCAGCAAAAATAAAGGGGCTACAGAAACACTCATTTTTATGCTGTTCCCTTTTGAGCTTCATGCAAAGACAATTCTGTGTAAAATGTACAGTTGACTCTGATTTGGAAATCTGAAATCAGTCCATCCTTGTTATAAAAATTTTTTTACAATTGTAATTATATTGATGTTCATATTGTGTAAAATAACTCATTTAATAAAGTAGTACTTTGATTTTACAACATCACAGGATAAATGGTTCTAGAAATTCTGTTCTAACTTTTCATATATTATTTGCCTTATAAAAATCTAATGAATTCATCAGTTAGAATTGCATGCGCAATTCTTATCCCCATTTCTCAGCTCAGTGGCAGATTCTTTAGTGAAACTAGAGTGTACTCATTCATTAAATTTGTCTACACAGTTTTATTGGCAGCTGATGATCTAGGTGAAAAATGACTTACTTGCTCCCTTAGTATATTGCAATTATGTGCCATTTCCTCCTTTCATCCTTTCTTGTATTTGAAGTTGGAACATTTCAACTTGTCATAAGACCTGGCTAGAGTTGTCAACCAGTTGTATCCTGGAGATAGTGCATAAATTCCTAAAGTGGTTGGCTTACAGTGAGCCCTGCTAAAAGATGAGGCTCTGAAGTATATGCCATAATGAAATCATTACACTTATTATTTAATATAAAACATGGGTGGGACAAATCACGTGACTTGGTAAAGAGCTCTCTCTTATAAATTATGCCTGAGTTTTTGGAAAGAATTCAAGTTCTTTAATTTGAAATTGAGACTCATAGTTTTTTAAGGAGTTTTGGGCAAGTTAATGATTTGGCCGGTTTTGTGAATGGATTTTGCATTAACAGGAAGATTGGAATGACTTGTGGCTGGGTTAATTCCCAGAACCCTCTTTCTGCCTTCTTTTGCAAGTTGTTGATTTTAGGAATTTACTTTATTCTGGTTCCTATAATCAAAGACTGTCTGTATAGTATGACTTCTGTCTGAACTGGAAAAGGATTAATATGGGCCAATATCCACATTTTTTTGGATAAGATGGGGAAGTATGTTGGTTTGGATGAATGGCGTCAATCCTGCCAATTTAAGGAAGACTTATTTTAGGGGGTCTTCTAATTTGTTTTTCTCAACTATTAACTTGTATGAATGAAACCATTATAATTGGGATTTACTTTCAACTCAGTTTAAATTTTAAAGTTAACGTAGTAGGAGGAACACTCAAATATTTACTGGTAATTGCTT
The DNA here is from genome assembly GCF_030445035.2 of Dasypus novemcinctus. Classification (NCBI taxonomy): domain Eukaryota; kingdom Metazoa; phylum Chordata; class Mammalia; order Cingulata; family Dasypodidae; genus Dasypus; species Dasypus novemcinctus. The sequence continues at coordinate 64,130,335 of NC_080686.1, read as the reverse complement.
AGAGTAGCCATCCTAATCGTGCGGATTACAAAATTTATTCTTTTTTTCTCCTGTAATTCATCACTGCATTTGTTTGTAGCTGTGCATATTCTGCCCCACTTGTTTGTCTTCAGTGTAAGTTTAAAATATAATACTTCCAAGGAAAAGCTCCAATGGTGATAGTTTCTTAGCACTTACTCTTAGTACCTTGACTTGCAAGTATACTCCTTTTGTTTCATGTGTTAAATTACCTAAGTTTCAGATTTAATATTTGTTGTTTCTTAATTTGTTGGTTACCAGAACATCAGGATTTTGCCTAATTTCTTGTGGGTATTAGAGAAGTTCTGGTTAACTTAAAATTTAAGTTTTTAAAAGTGCTTTATTTAAGTTTTGTAACATCATTTAAAAAAAACATTTACAAGCTTTGGTTTCCTTTTTTTTTTGTCATTTGTTTTACTAACTGTAATTAAGAATAAAAACTTTTTGTTCTTATATTTTACCCTTTTTAAATAAGCAGCTGAAGACACCATATTTAACTCTATCTCAGTAATAAGGCAATAGCTACATTTATCTTGCATAAGACATTAATTCTCATGCTTCATGTGGGAATTGTTAGTATATTTTCCTTTGTGTTTGAATTTAATCTGCTATTAAGGGAAATATAAATCTTAAATAGCCTCATTATTTAATTTGAAGATTCTTTAACAGATCACTACAAAGTTTTATTATAAAACTGTTATGGTGTCTTCAAAAACTTGATAAAATACAGAGAGAATTGGTCCATTTGTATTCTGTATTTCTATTAGTTGCCAAAAAATGGGGTTAAAATTGAACTTGTTTCCATTCTCTTCATATGGATCTCCATCCCCATGTTTAACTGACAGACTGGGGCTCAGTTGTATGCTGTAATATATTATTAAAGAAGATATTAAAGAAAACTAAACTAGTGTAATTTCTTCTACATTTTAAGAGGTTTATTATATTACCTCTTCTTTTTTTTCTGAATTTAGAATTATCTCGAGTGTAGCTTGGTAGTTCTAAGGATGGCAAGAGATTCTGTTTCGCATTTTCTCTGCAGTCTTTGTCTATTTTGAGTTTATTGAATATTAAGAATGAAAGGAAACAGTTTGTCATTCTGATACCTTGTTATATAGAATAATAAGTATGCATTGTTGAAAGGGGGAAGTAATTGGCTATTAACATAAAAATAATGCTAAAACTAAAAATATTTGGGTCAGTTAAATTGAGTTTGGTGGATAAGTCCCTGATGACATTGACTAAGATTTGAGATAACATTTTGAATTTTATATTATGGATACTCTATCGTGAGTTAATCATGTCATAATTCAAACAAGAATTTACTACTATTACTCTTTTGCCAAAAAAAAAAAAAAAAAGCTTTTTTCCATTAACATCTGGAATTTACTGTACATATTTTAAAATGTGGTTAATGTAGAGGCCTTAGTTCCATAATATGATTAACCACAATCCAAATCATAACTGAAATAGCATATTTAAACTACTGAGCTTGAATTAATTAATTTATCTTACTGGTTTTTGTGGATTTTTATTTTTTTAATCAGAGATCTGTGTACTTTGAGTGTTTAACAATGAAGATCAACACTAGGGGGTTGTGTTTACTGTGGCTTTATATTCTGAATATTCCAGGCTAGTTTAATGTTTACCTTTAAAAAAAAAACTCAGAAAACTCTTAAGATTTAATAAAATATCCATCTACTTGACTGAGTAGATGTTTTATTAATAAAAGTTCAACCTGACATTATTAATTATGGATTACCATCTTAAACTGAAAATTTTTAAAATAGTATTTTAAAATATTCTTTGAATGAACTGTATACTAAGTTAATACCATCTTTTTTTTTGAACATCCTTTCTTTTGCTTCAACTTTAGGTGTGACTTTGTACATAGTATGACTCCAGATTTAAAATCTGCACATACAGAGCCAGACTTGAGTAGATATATCTACAGTATTAAGTAATTATGCTAAAATCATGTCACTTTATATCATTTTATGCATGCAGCATGGTTTTTCTATACGTGGCATTGTTAATAATGGCTTAGGTTTTTGTAGACCAAATAAACACCTCACTTTTTTTTTTTCCAGGAGGTATGGGGGAACAAACCCAGGACCTCATACGTAGGAAGCAGGCACTCAACCACTGAGCTACATCTGCTCCCCAGCACCTCACTTTGCCACCTTCTGTATTGTAGAATTCACGATAAGACTTGCATTTTTTATTCTGTTTTATTAAAACTTTATTTACCAAGAAGTATGCCATCATAATATTCCCCCTATAACAATGTAACAGTGTTCCAAAATGAGGTCAGTGGCTAGGGTGACATACATTCTGGTTTGTGAAAGGCAGTTTTGGTTTAAATATTAACTTAATAATAAGTATTGTAAAATACTGTGTTGTCTCAGGGTAAATCTTAATATAGCCCCCCTATATTCACAAGGTCAACCAGCTTGTAGGTCACCTGCATCAAACAACTGAGATACTTTTTAAAAGTAGGCTTTTTTTTTCTCTTCTAATACTCAGAAATTTTTACTCATTAAGTCTGGGGTAGAGCACAAGCATTTGCATTTTAACAGGTACTCCCTTACCTTTGAGAGCCACTGTTTTGTAATACGGATTTTCAAATATGTAGAGAGACCCAGTGAGAAGTAATAGCATTTGGAATAGAAAGAATACTACATTCAGAGAAGGGTGTTTTATATTCTGGCTTCATTCAAACTACTAACAAGTTCTGGGCTCTTGTTCCTTTGTTTGGAAGTTGATCTTCCAGTTCTATGAAAATGGGGCCCTTTTTACTAGAAGTATCCAAAGTTAATCTCTAGCAGGTCCTTCTCTAGTAAGTATACGTGAATAGAAATTTATCTACTGTGAAAATATTTCTGATAGTATAAAGGTAAATTCTTTGCAAAACTATAGGCTTTGCCAGGAAAGCCTATGGACTATGTTAGTGTTTATTGGCTTTCCTTATACATTAACTACCACTATAGCACTTCTAGTTTTAGAAGTGGCCCTGTTTTTTTAAAGATGCAGAATTCAGGGAGTGGATATGGCTCAAGCAGTTGAGTGCCTGCCTCCCACAGGGAGGTCCTGGGTTTGGTTCCCTGTTCCTCCTGAAAAAACAAAAACAACAAGCAAAACGAATGATAAAACTAACCCAGGAATGGTAATGTAGCTCAGTGGTTGAGCATTGGCTTCCCACATATGAGGTCCCAGGTTCAATCTCTGGCACCTCCTAAAAAAAAAAAAAAAACAACTGCTCATTGCGGAGCAGCTGTAGCTCAGTGGTTGAGCACCTGCTTCCTATGTATGAGGTCTTGGGTTCAATCCCCAGTACCTCCTAAAAAAAAAAAATTCAATGTAGTTTTGCTATTAGAGACATTATAGACTGTTGGTTGCAGCAGAGTACAAAGCAGTAGTGATAGATACAATTTCCATATTGCATAACTGAAAAAACTACAGTTGGTAAATATATATAGTCTGGTTAATTTTTAGCTTTAAACTTTAAAAATGTTTTTTTAAACATTCAAGTCAAGCATGCTTTATAATAAAAATGGGACCATGATACTGGCAAGGTTTTTTGTTTTTTAAAGCTCTTGAATCTATTTAAGAAAAATTTTTTAATTCTACTGAGATTTTATTTAAAAGTGAATTTTAGAGAACTAGATTCCAAAACTTTGAAATGCCTGTATTTAAAGGCATTTCTATACGTTGTATATTTGAGCCAAGTTATTCAGACTCTTATTCCCTGGTAATCTTTTCATCCAAAGGGCCTCTATATGAAGTGGCCAGTTGGGAGTAGAGGTATTATCTGTTGGTATCAAATACCTTTACTGGAGAAGGGAAGGGAAATGTGTGATATTGGCTACAAATTTAACAACCTCTGAGCTAATAGATTTAAAAGTTATGGTGAGTCTTTTTATTTTATTTTATACGTATCTGGTCTAGAGTGCCCATTGTCATTTTTATAAGCAATTTTGGAATAATTTTAGATTTTCAGAAAACTTGCAAAGTTAGTACAAGACAGTTCTTGTATACCTCTGACCCAATTTGTTTCCCCTAATGTTAGTCTTACCATGGTATGTTTGTTAAAAATAAACTAACATTGGTCCATTACCATTAAATAAATTCCAGTTTTTCTGTTAATGTCCTTTTTGTATTCCAGGATCCAATCCAGGATTGCCACATTATATTTAGTTGTCATTTTTCCTCAGTCTCTTCTGGTCTCTGACAGTTGCTCAGTCTTCCCCTGTATTTCATGACCCTTGACAGTTTTGAGGAGTATGGGTTAGGTATGTTGTAGAACATTTCTCAATTTGTCTGATGTTTCCCTTATGATTACTTTTGGGAAATGAGGTTTTTGAAATACCACAAAGGTGAAGCGCCTTTCTTATCGTATCTTCTCAGGTATGTGATAGTCACATGACATCATCAAGGTAGAATCTGCCAGGTTTCTCCACTGGAAAAGTTACTATTTTTCCCTTTCCTTATTTTTTTTTTCCTTTTGGAAGCAGGTCAGTAAGTCCTGCCTTTACTCAGTGGGAATGGGAAGTAAGCTCCACCTCCTAGAGGAGAAAATATCTGTTGTTTGGAATTGTTTTGTAAGGAAGATTTGTTCCTTCTACCCCATTTAATACCAGTATGGACTCATAATCCATTACTATGTTATTTGTTGTTGATACTATTCTAGGTTTGGCCATTAAGAGCTCTTTCAGATTGGTTCCTGAATCCCTTGGACGTTCCCCCCATCCATTTGTTTTTTTTGAGCATTTACTTTCAGTACTACATGATGCTCCAGACTCACTTCGTATTTTCTCTTCCTCTAGCTCTAGAATGAGTCATTTCTCCAAGGAACCCTAATTTCTTTGAATTGAAGAATAGCATTTAATAACCAAGTTTCTTTTTTTTTTTTTAAGGAAATGTTTAACTTTTTTTCCCATTAGTTAATGTCATTTCTGGGTTTAGGGAAGAACAATATGCTTATCCTATATCTTTAGAGGATGAGCTCCCTGAATGAGAGGCTTTCTACACATTACTGAACCTTTTAAATCAACGACATATTTACTGAGAATAAAATTGCTTTGTGTACTTTAAGGCATTATATGAAAGATATTAAAAAATATAACAAAGGTCTCTAATCTTTAGAAATTAAAATGCATTTTAGGGGATAATGCATATACTTAGTTATGTAATTTTAGACTATATGGTTAACTACTTGGTGTGTTTTACAGACAATAGCTTAAATAGGAACATACAGAAGGGAGGTGACTTGTGGGTTGAGGAGGTTGATCTGTGTCTGGATGCAGGAAAGGAGTAGGAGTAGATAGAGGAATTAAGATGGGGGCAGCTGAATGAGCAAAAGGTCAGGCAAGTACATAAAGTTTCTTTGAGAGAAAGTGAGTGGGCCAGCCAGAACATAAGGCTTTGTATGCGAGCCTTTGAGACTGGTGGGGGATGGGGGGGGTTAGAGCATTAGAGTGGGACCAGATTGTTCAGTATGTGCACACAGGGGTAAATAGTTCAAATATTCCTGACACCAAGGGGACCCTTTCAGGGTTTGGGGGCAGGGGAGAGAGATGTTGCAAGTATATTAGGAAGATTAATATTTATCAGTAAAATATTTTCTTGATACCATATTGATAGAAATCTTTTAATAACCTCACACCTTTCCGTGTTTTGTTTTGTGTTGGTGGTTTTTGTTTTGTTTTTTTTTACAGAGTATACTGACCATAACTTTTGATTACTTAGGTCCATATGAATGCAGATTAGCAGGCAGAGTTTTGCTCTGCTATAATGCAATGCCAACGGCTAGGATCCACAGAGATTTATTTAAGCATGTTTTCCTTTGCTCTGAATAACCCCAGACTACTGTATTTTTCTATGTGATATTTGTTGTCTTCTGCTTCATTATAAAAGTAATACATTGTCATTATACATAGAAATTTAGAGAATAAAGTTGAATTTAAAATTCATCAGTAATAACTTTTTGATGAATATTCTTTTTTTCTCTGTATTACATACACATAATTTTATTTATTGCATACTTTTATGTAGTCATATTTTGCAAATTGTGTCTGTGTACCTTCCCATTTCATATTAACAAGTGTGTATTTGTTTTCATGTTATAAACAAATTTTTGTGGCTGCATAATAATCCATTGGGTAAATTTGCTTTTGTTTTTTTAATCATTCCTACGTTGTTCAGCATATGTGAGTTCTTTCATTACCCTCATTTGAATATTACCATTTTTTCATGTATTTGGTAGTTTAAAAATGGTATCTTGTCATATAATTTGTATTTCCTTGATTTCTAGGGCATTATGAACATCTTAATTTTATTTGTCAAAAGTTATAGCTCCTATTTTGTGAATTGTCAGTGTCCTTGCCCATTTATTTGTTGGGGTCTTCTAACGATATTTAATCTGCTATCCAGGTTAAATACAGGGTTGTCAAATCCATAACCTATTTTATTCAAGAGGTAAATTGTATCTCTGCACTTCCTTGCTGGAAAATAACTATGTCAAAGGATTGTTATAAATTAATGAGTAATCATTGTTAAGCACCTATCCAATAATATGTCTCACATATATCCTCATTTTTGCCTATTTCTGCTTATATTCTTGCTTATTAATGAAATGCTTTCTTTTCTCCCCACCCAATCCCAATCACTTCCTGTGGAAATGTTACCCGTTCTTCAGGGCTTAACTCTAATACTGCTTTTTTTCATGAAGCTCAGTCCTTTTAGAAATGTACCAAATGTAGAAGAAAGGAATACACAGTAATATAAAATAAGACTGCAAACTATATTTTTAAAAATGATGTCCAGAGACTAAATTTTAGAAGGACCAAAGTTTCTGAAAAGTGGTAAAGAAAAATATGTAGTACTTGTTTCCAGTCAAGCAGCAATAACAAGGGTTGAGTGTTGGATTGCACTCCCTTATCAACTTACATATTTGCCTTGTATTTTAAAAACATGTTGTAAAAATTAAACAAACCCAATATATGGACATATGACTTAATTGCTTTTCACCTGGCCTTGATTAATTACAACTGAGGAGGCTATAGGACTATGCAGAATTAGAGATTAGTATTTCTGAGTCACTGTCAGTCTAGGAAAGTGATACTGAAGGGAAGCTGTGTAAAAGACAAGGATAGGTAATTTGTACCTTGGTTTTCAAGAACACGAGAGAATGTTGAAGAAAGTATAGAATTGTAAATTTGTGCTTTTTTTTTCCTGGTAGGTAAATATGTACATTATCTACTTACTGTAAACCTCCTTTCTCCTCAGTTGGACTTTGCTACTTGTGTACTTGTTCTTATTTCTAGTTTCTTTCCCCATCCACATTTGTATTCCCAACTTCCAGATAAATTCTCCTGAAGAACAGTTTCAGCAAGTCCCCTCTTTTAAAGCCAGTAGTGGCTCTCTATTGCCCACCAGATGAATACATACTCCTGGGCTGTGACTGGCAAATGTGACTATACAATCTGATCCCGGCATGTGTTCCAAACCTGTTCCTTTCAGCTGCTATACCTGATCTCAGGCTCAAACCAATTATTTCAGTAGCTCTTGTTACTCCTTTTCTGCCTCTTTACTGGGTGTCCTCTCTCCTCATCCATTCCTTTGAGGCCTATCTCACTTTTCCTTATGACCTCCAGTCTAATGGGATCGTTCCTTCTAATCCTCATAGCCACTTGAAATAGTCTTTCATCTTTTATCTCAATTTCAAAAGTCCTTATAGTGTTCTTGTGAATAATATTGCAAGATTTTGTATAGTTGATAGTACATTTGCATGGAGTTAAACATTCTTATTTAGATGTCTGAAAGATGTGACAACCTAATGACTTCCATGTAACAGTCCTGTCCAGGTGTGTGTGCGTGCATATGCATATGTTTGTTATCAGTACCTTTGAAGATAAAAGGGAAAGTTATATTGAGTTTACAAGATGATACCAAGCATGGAGGGAAGGTTAATAGAGAATTAAAATTCAGAAAGATTTTGGACTGAAACAAGAAACAGTTTAAATGGAATAAATGTAAATCCATTTAGGATTTGCAATATTGTATTCACAAGCCTAAAAATTACAGACAGGAACCTGACTGGCATTTTTTCTGTATAAAAGCCAATATATTAGTTTATTTTATTTTTATTTATTTCTCTCTCCTTCTCCACCCTCCCCTCCCCCCCACCCCGTTGTCTGTTCTCTGTGTCTATTTGCCGCGTCTTCTTTGTCCGCCTCTGTTGTTATCAGCGGCATGGGAATCTGTTTCTTTTTGTTGCTTTTTGTGTCAGCTCTCCATGTGTGCAGCGCCATTCCTGGGCAGGCTGTACTTTCTTTCACGCTGGGCAGCTCTCCTTACTGGGCGCACTTCTTGCACGCATCAGCACTGCGCATGGGCCAGCTGCACACAGGTCAAGGAGGCCCAGGGTTTGAACCGCAGACCTCCCATGTGGCAGACAGATGCCCTAACCACTGGGCCAAGTCCTCCACCCCCAGTATATTAGTTTATTGTAAGCTTGCTGTAAGTCAAGCATGGTTTCTTTGCTTTAAAAGGTGGGACTGCAACCTTAGTTTATGAGAATATACATTTTTAAAAAATAATTTTTTCTCCCCCTCTTCCTCCCCCTACCCTGCTGTTTTTGCTGTCTGTGTCCATTTGTGGTGTGATCTTCTGTATCTGTTTCTCTTTGTCTTCTCATCTTTCTTCTCTAGGATTCACAGAGATTCGATCCTGGGACTCCTGATGTAGAGAGAGGTTCCCTGTCAATTGTGCCACCTCAGTTCCTGGTTTCTGCTGCGTTTCACCTTGACTCTCCCCTTCATCTCTCTTTTGTTGCATCATCCTGCTGTGTGACTCAATTGCATGGGCACTCGGCTCACCGCACGGACACTTGGCTCGCCACATGGGCACTCAGCTCGCCACGCAGGCACTTGGCTCACCACGTGTGCATTGTGTTGCTGTGCAGGCACTGGCTTGTTGGGCAGGCATGCATTCTCTTTTTCTTTTTTACCAGGAGGCCCCAGGTTTGAACCTGGGTTCTCCCATATGGTTGGTAGAATCCTATCACTTGAGCATATCCACTTCCTAAGAATATACATTTTAATCACACAAAGTAATCTTCATCGATCACTACCTCTCATGAAATATGGTATTTGATTCTGGGTGAATTTGGGTTCTTTTTTTGGTTTTGGATTGTTGGAATTTAAGTGAACGTTTGCTTGGTATATTACATCCAAGAGGTGTAGAATGGTGAGTGGACTGTAAACCACCTTTCCAAGGGAGATAGAAAGTTGCTATATTGTCCCAAGGGACAGATTTGGAAGCCATGGCTAGAAATTATCTCGCTGTAAAAAAATAAGAGGTCACCTGATCATGTCTGGGACTGAGCAACAGGGTTTCTAGCACTTGGTTGAAGGATAAAGTAGATAGGCTCCAAGATCTCTAATTCTGTAATCCTGTAATGTGTCATTCAGTGCTGAGGGCACATTGTTTTGTACTATGAGCAAATTTGGTAAACAGGAAAATGGAGAAAATAATGTCTCTTCTTTTGGCTTATTTTAACATACAAACTGCTTAATCTTTGTCTTCATTTCTCACATTTTGTAAATTTTGAATGGGGAAAATATTGAGTCAGGATATCTTTATACACCTGCACTTGAGACATATCTGACTAGGATGCATCGCACTGAAATGTTCAGTAGGCTCCTTGATGTCAAACTTAATTTAGAAATGCTTTGTTTTATCATCTGGCAATGGTGGTGTAATAATATAAATATAGTATAGGCCAGAGCCATTCTTCATGTCAGTGGACTTCACACTTAAATACAAAGCTTTCAGTAAAAATATTCTTAAGTATATACTACCAGTATAAGTATTTATAAGTTATATGCATGTTCTTCTGTGGTAATTATAATGCATTCACAAAAATGGGCATTAAAATAGGATGGGATAAAAAAACATTCTAATATTTTTCTTTCCACATCCCAGTGGATCATCTTACATGCTGCATGAGACACATGCATTGCACTTTGGAGACCATGCTTTCGGGAGTAGAGCTTGTGAACTTGGTTGCCCATTTGTTTTTGAGTTAAATAGTTTCTAAGAGCTTACTGATATATATGTATGGAAATTGATTAAAAAAAAAAAAGATGTGTGAAGGACCCATACTCTGTGTTAAACATTCTGCAAAGCATATTTTAAAAGTATGACAGTGTGCCTCTAAAAAAGTAGACTGGTAAAAGGCATGTAGCAATAGTTTTTGTTTGTTTTTTGTATTTAGCATATATTTGAGTAATACATCGTGCTGGAATTTAAGAGAAGTCAAGTCTGAGATTTGCATTAATATGCATAAAGATTTTTGAAGCCTTAGAAATAGATGATATTTCTAAGGCAATATGTAGCCAAAAGAGCAAAATGACTGAGAATAAAGTGCTGGAAAGCCCTCACTTCGTGGGGCAGGTAGAGAAGGGGCTAGGAAAATGACTGAAAGAGCAGAGAAAGGGGATAGGGAGAGTAAGGATAGTACAGGCTGGCAAAAGACCCATGAGAGGAGGATTTGGGCAAAGGCTAGGTAGCCAGGGGTGGGAATTCTTCATTCTTTGAGTGCCTGCTTATACCAGACTGCAGAATAAACACTACTTCAGCCATGGTCAGCAATCCCAAATTCTTTCCTGAGGTCAAGGGAATGTTCCAAGAAAATGGAAGGGGTAGAAAGATGTATGGGCAAGGAAGAAGCATATCGAGACCACTTCCTTGAGAAGCAAGCAATGTCATGTAATAAATGTCCATACTTAGGCCATCAAGGCTTCCTTTATGGAGGTTTAAAGCTCTGGCTATTTAAAATGTTTGTAGTTTGGGAGAAGTGCTTACAGCTTAAAAAGTACTATGAGGGTGTTCAGTTTTTAGGGGCAATAAGCTTAATTTATACTTGAAATGCTGATGTAAAATACTTAACAATATAAAAGATGATTAAATATTCCATATTTAAATATAACATTTGAACCTAGCACTCTTCAGTGTTTAGTCCAATAAATAATTTATTGCTAGCATGAAAACGGCACTTCCTTGGGTCACTCATTGTCAGTTGAACAGGAAGCTGCTGACCTTGTGAAATCCTTTCTGACCAATGGTTTAAACCCTGAGATCCTTTTTTTCCTTTTAAATAAAAATGTAAGTTATTAGAAAAATTCCTAGAAGTAAAATTTCCAAGTTATACTTAAGCTTTTCCCAGGCTGTCCTTTGACAGAAGACCATTTTCCAACATGTTTTATATGAGGAAGTAGTGAGGGAGCCGTTTAGAAGCTCTGGGTTTGAGAGTTGGCCAATCAGTGTTACATTTTTGAGGCTTATTTCTTATCTCTAAAACAATATCTTCATCCCATCTCACAGAACTGTTTAAAGGATTATTTTTTTAAGATTTATTTATTTATTTCTCCCCCACCCCATTGTTTTGCACTTGCTGTCTGCTCTCTGTGTTCATCTGCGTCTGCTTGTCTTCTCTTTAGGCAGCACTGGAAATCTATCCCGGGATCTTCCAGAGTGGGAGAGAGGTTCTCAATCTCTTGCATCACCTCAGCTCCCTGGTCTGTTGTATCTCTCATTGTCTCTCTTCTGACTCTCTTTTTGTTGGCGTCATCTTGCTGTATGAGCTCTCTGCATGGGCCAGTATTCCAGCACAGGCCAGCACTCTAAAGGACTTTTTTATAAATATGTGCACGTACTTACAAAAAGTGTAAGGCACTTTGGATGTTGTGCAGTGGTTCTCTAGGGTGATATGCAGTGTACTGGTGTGTTTTCAGCTAAGAGATGTGGGGCAAGTTACTTGTTAACTAATGATCATTTTAAAGTTCCAAAGTTTGCAAACTGTTTTATGAATTAGGGTGGGTTCAAGGTTATCCCCATATGAGCATCATTCAGTTGCATTTCATTGTGCTTTCCTGAGAGGGAGAGAAAGGGCTCCAATTACAGCCAGCAGGTTGAGAATCACATGTATAGTCTTAGATACATATCCCTGTGTCATACATGAATATCAAATATATATATCATAGCATCATAGCAGGGAAAAAATAGAAACACTGGTATAGAGGAAACAAAAGCATAGGTTTTCTCAGTTAGATAAACCTAGATATAGATCTTTCATTGCCATTTAGAACCTGAGTCGCCTTGAATAAACTCACTGAACATCCCTGAATCTCAGTCTCCTCTCTAAAATGAAGATGGCCACTTTGCTGAATAGTTTTGAGCATTTAGCACACTATACCTGCACATGGTAGAAATTAAAAAACAAAAACAAAACATGGCTCTTATTAGCCATCTACAAAGGGTAATACTCCTTGGAAAAGGTGGTTGTTCAAATACATTGCTGAATAAAGGTGTCCAGCTGGGGTAGGTGTAAGTGTTCAAAATATTTGATTTTTTCTTTATACTTTTATTTAGCAGTGAGAAATGACTTTCTTAGCTCTTAAATGCCCTGGAACTTTTCTTCAGAGTATCTTGTTTTTTACTGTTCTTTTGTTGAAGGGTAATAAGTTTTTGTTTTTTTATTAGAGCAGTCGTAGATTTACAGAAGAATCATGCAGAAAGTAGAGTTCCCAAATGACACTCCTGCCCCCTACCACAAAAACAGTTTTCCCTACTATTAACATTTTGCATTAATGTGTTAACTTGTTGGAACGTATTATAATTATTATTAACTGTAGCCCATAGTTACCTTGTGGTTCATTCTTTGTAGGCAATTAGTTTTTAATTATAAAACTAATACATGGTTCATGATAAACAGTTTAAATACAGAAAGATATAAAATAAATAGATCCCATTATTCATCTACCTCTACGCTAAAACTGGTTTTCTTTTGGTTTTGGTTTTGGTGATTTGTTGATTAGTGAGTTGATTACTTTGGGTTTGAGTTTTCAAATTCAAGATACTGTTTTTTTTTTTTTTTTTTAATGACTAGTTGCATTGTCTAAAGGGAAAATTTCCTTTGACCAGTGGTCAACTTTCTAAGACTGCCCCTTAACTGGGTCTCTGTGATTTTAGAAAACCTTAAAGCTATAATTGCAAGGCTCACCAATTAATATAAAACCAGATTTTAATTGCCACAGCCCAGTGCTGTGTGTTACACGCTCCTGTGTGGAGGCCTGCAGCTTGATAACATCTTTCCAACTCCATTTCCATTAAAAATATTTCATTGTGTGGTTATATCAAGTAAAGTTTACTAGTATTTTCTTGTTTAGTTACTGAAAGTCTAACTTAGGGCCAAAGAGAATCTATCTCTCAGGGCATTGTTATAATTATCAGTTTCCAGGGAGAAGAAAGATTAAAAGGGAAAATTTGAGTTTCAGAGAAATACTAGTAATGCACCATGGCAATGAAGCTCCCTTTAAGACAAAATATAGAGGTTTCCCTCTCAGATTCTAGGCTGGTGCTTCTTTAAAATAATATCTAAAATAAAAATAAAGAAAAATGGCAATGTCTCATATTTTCACTTGTATTGAAGGGTTGAAATCAGTTGTTGTCCAGTTAATCTCTTTCCCGAACTGCTTTTTAGCTGTATGTACCAACCTGTATGGCCTGCCAATTAAAGTGTTGAAACTTCCCTCCAGTTGAGAATAACCACAGCACTGACAATACAAAGATCTTTTTTCTTTCCTTTTAAGAAAAAGAATTCTCTGCCCCCTGATTTACTGCTTCTACTAGATTTGATTTAATGACTTTTTATTAATCTCCCAGACACTTCTTTTAAATTCTTGTTGTTTTGGAGGCAGTAATTGTTTCTTGTCATTTGGAGTGAAACAATATGGTGTAAAAATTTAGATGTGATTCAGTATCCTGTGTGACCTTAGGTAAGTCACATAATCTTTCCAAACCTCAGCTTTACACCTGTAAAATAGGAATGAGAATAATAATAACTCAATTACTATTATTGATACTGAGTATCAACATTAATTGTGATAAAATCTTTAGGTGCCTAGACCAGAGTATTCATGTTAGCTAAACACTATCAGCAAACTAATTTTCTGAACCTGGTGGATATACTCCTTGCAATATATTTGTTGTCTGAATTGTTGGAAGGTACCAAATAACCTTAGAAAAGTCATTTGATCCTTCTGAGTTGAAGTAAAATGAAGATAAAACCTATCTCAAAGGGTGGTTTTGAGGCTTAAATGAGGTCATTTGAAAGCACCGTAGAACAATTTGCTCAGCAAATGATTACTGAGTGCCTTCTATGGATATACAGCACTGTTCTAGGTAGGTGCTGGGATACAACTGTGGACAAAATAGACAAAAATTTCAATGTTCCTGGAATATACACAGGATAATTAAATATTAATTTCTGACCAGAGAATTATAAAGTTAGAATGAGGTTCTCCCTCTAATGAAAAGAGCAGATTTTATTCACAAAATTAATGAAGATTTCTAGTTACTAGCAGCTACAAAGATTCTGTCACTAGTACCAAGACAAGTGGTAGTAGTTAACTGTCTACTAAGAGATGTATAAAAGCATGAACGTGAACTCATGGCTGCCTTTCTGGAGCACAGGCCTGAAATGTGCCAGAATTTACTGTGTCTGCCAGTGGTTACCCATTCTGCAAATTGTAAATCTGGAATTTATATCTAATGATCTGATGTCCCAGGTGGTGAACTAGGAGGCTCGGGCACAGGTGGTATTTTTTTCCTCTCTTCCAGTTGAAGGTCATGACTGGAAGACGTTGGGAAGTGAACAGATGGTTTTATACATAGTATCAAATAGGAGAGTTTGCTTTTCTGGACCATGGCCTACAGTAGCAATATTTCAGGGTTCCAAAGGATCCCCTGGTAAGTGGATGCCAAAATGGAATGAGATGTGTAATAGATTTATTTGGGGGGAAAACTCCTATGAAGACTAAAGGGATAAGGGAGCAAGAGTAAACTAGGAAAGCCTTCAGACTGCAATGCAGATCTGACATCTGTGAAGGTAGAAAAGAGAAGAAGGATTGGGTAGGAAAAGCTTCAGTTCATGGCACAGTTCTGAGAAAGCTTCTGCCAGGTAGATGGGGAATTCCCGAGCAGAAATTACTAAGTAGAGAAATTCCGGGCTGGGCAGGCATGGGCCAGCACTAGTACCCCCACTGTGCTGCTGGTCAGTCCCTGGGAGCAGCCTGGGAGGGGATGTGGCCTCAGTATGACCACAGTAGGGCATCCTAGTGACAACAGCTGGGACTGTCAATGAGGCTCCCCACAGCTGGTTGTCCTGAAGACAATCTGAGCAGTACACTTCCACAGTTGTCACAGACCCTAATTTACATACCTTTTGAATCTGTGGCATATGAAGGTAGGCCCTTGGAATCCTATTAGCAAAGGGACCCATGTCTAGATCAACATTCAGTAATGATCACCCATGCGCCAGGCACTGGAGATGCAACCCTGAGCAAGATAGAAGGGCCCCTAACTTCATGCTATTTATATAGTCTACTGAAGCAGATAAGCAGATGGTTCCTGTGGAAGAGAATAATGGGTGTGGTCACCAAATGCCTCCCTCTGAGGGCCAGGTGACCTTCGCCTTGCAGGCAGAGGGAATAGCAAGGACAGAAGCCCTGAGGCAGGAAAGACAATCTGCTGTAGGAATGACGTGGCTGGAGTACAGGGAACAGAGGGTAGGTTGGCATGGCATGAGGTTTAGAGGTAAGCAGGGGCAAGGTTAGGAGTAAGGCAAGGTTTTGGAGACTAAGGTAAGGCATTTGAATTTTATTTTAAATGCAGTGGGATTAGTGGAAAATCTGAGCAGGGGAGTGACATTTTGGTGAAGAGCACTCTTCCTGCTGTGTGGAGCTGGGAAGAGATGGCAAATGTGGCAGTGGGAGACAAATTAGGAGACTATAACAGTAATCCAAGCAAAATATGTTGGAGACTTGGACCTGGTGATGGCAGTAGAGAAGGGGGTAACTGGACTAAATTTAGAGCTCTTTTAGAGGTACTACCAGATGGACTTGCTGATGGTTTCTCTGGGTAGGATGAGAAAGAGGAATCGGGCAATGCGCAGGTTTTTGGCTTAATCAGCTGGGTAGTTAGTGATACTATATGCTGAGATGCTTGAGAAGATGGAGAAAGCAGATTAAGAACCTGATTTTGGACATAACTTTAATAAGATGCCTATTACCCAAGTGGCAATGTCAAGTACACCATTGAATATATGATCCTGGAGCTCAGGGGAGAGGTAAATGGAGATATAAACTTGGGAGTCGTTAAGGTGTAGAAGATATTTAAAACTATAGAATTGGGGAAGTGGACTTGGCCCAATGGATAGGGCGTCCGCCTACCACATGGGAGGTCCACAGTTCAAACCCCGGGCCTCCTTGACTTGTGTGGAGCTGGCCCATGCGCAGTGCTGATGTGCGCAAGGAGTGCCATGCCATGAAGGGTGTCCCTGGCGTAGGGGAGCCTCACGCGCAAGGAGTGTGCCCCGTAAGGAGAGCTGCCCAGCGCGAAAGAAAGTGCAGCCTGCCCAAGAATGGCACCACACACACGGAGAGCTGATGCAGCAAGATGACGAAACAAAAAGAAACACAGATTCCCATGCTGCTGACAAGAACAGAAGCGGACAAAAAGAAGAACATGTAGCAAATGGACACAGAGAACAGACAACTGGGGCGGGGAAGGAGAGAGAAATAAATAAAAATAAATTAAAAAAAAAAAAAGATTCCTGGTGCCACTGATAAGGATAGAAGCAGTCACAGAAGAACACACAGGGAATGGACACAGAGAGCAGACAACTGGGGGGTGGGGGAGAAGGGGAGAGAAATAAATAAAAAATCTTTAAAAAATATAAATAAATAAGACTATAAAATTGGATGAGATCACTTAGGGAAAGACTGTAGATAGAAAAGAGAAGAGGGCCTAGCACCAAGCCTAGAGGCACTCCAACATTCAGGAGCTAAGTAGAAAATTGGAGCCAGGAAAAGAGAGGAGAACCAGGGAAGTTTGTTGTCAAGAAGCTCAAAGAGTAGGGTGCTTCAAGGAGGGAGCATTCACCTTATTAAATACCTCAGAAAGAAGGGCAAAGTAAGATGAAGACAGAAAAGTCTTGGCAACATGAGGTCATATAGGTGACCTGAGCAAGATCATTTTCAAATGAGTGGTGAGGTTGGGAACCAAATGAGTTGGTTAAAGGAGGAACTGGAGATGGGGAAGTAGAGATAGTAGAGACCACCTGTTTCAAGAGTTTTGTAAAAGGGAAGACAAAAATTAAGAAATCACTGAAGGAGGATATGGAGTCAAGGGAATTTTATTCTTAGTCATTTATTTGCTTGTTTGTTTATGTTTGTTTTACAATAAGAAAAGAGCCTTGGCACTGATAGTCCCCATCCCACTTTGCTGAGAGGAAACTCAAACAAAAAGGGGAACAAATCTGTCTCAGCCTTTGGGGTTGCAGAGGGGCCTGGGTCATCAGGGCCTCCATCTGGAGGAGGACAGGTAGAGCTACTGGGCTCTAAGGGACTGGGCGACGGGTCACTCTGGAGGTGGGTCTTGTGGCGCTCAAGGTCTTCTGACCTAGCTCTGAGCTAGTGATATCCAGACTTCCTCTAAGAATGCTGAATGATACCTAAACAAGGCCAGCCTTTAAGGAGTTCAATAATGGAATTGGAACCATGGGAGGAAGAGGCCTTCTCCCACCTCAGCAAATGGTAGTGGTAGCTACAGGAAGAACAAGGTCAGCATTTGGCCTTCAGGAGTGTTTAGGCTGACACTGTAACAAGTAATAAGGTCTATTACTGCCAGTGAAGGCTTCCTGGCTATGGGCAGAAAGCATCACTGGGAAATAGCAGTACAAAAACTTTAAGGGCCACAAAGTCATGAGCCAAAAATAACCTATTGTCATTTTTTTTTTAAGATTTATTTTTTATTTATTTCTCTTCTCTTCCCTTCCCTGCCCCCCGGTTGTCTGCTCTCTGTGTCCATTCGCTGTGTGTTCTTCTGTGTCTGTTTTTATTCTTGTCAGCATCAGCCAGAATCTGTGTCTCATTTTAATGCATCATCTTGCTGTGTCAGCTCTCTGTGTGTGCAACACCATTCCTGGGCAGGCTGCACATTTTTCGCTTTGGCAGCTCTCCTTATGGGGTGCACTCCTTGTGCATGGGGTTCCCCTACATGGGAGACACACCTGCATGGCAGGGCCCTCCTTGCGCACATCAGCTCTGCACGTGGGCCAGCTCATCACATGGGTCAGGAGGCCCTGGGCTTGAACCTTGGACCTTCCATGTGGTAGGCAGATGCCCTATCCATTGGGCCAAATCCACTTCCCTATTGTCATTTCTTTTGTAAGGGCTTCCAAACTCTTGATTGCTCCCCAGGTCATCTTGCAAGAGGCGAATGTTTTGCAGAATAATAGACTCCTAGCAAAGGATGAAGTTCACCCTGTGAAGATCTGAAAGTCAGTACTTGCCAGAGATTTAGTAACTTCACCAAGAAGACTTTAAACTGAAATTTGAGAGGATGGAAAAGTTGCTCATGTGAAACTGTAAGACAGTATTTGTAAGAAAACACGTATGACTTTTAGACATAGAGGAATTGGGGAGTTCCTTTATTTGCATGGGAAAATAGCAGGGAAAAGGTCAGGAATAATATATACAACTTCAAGTTACGAGTGTGAATATTAGGAAAAGAGAACTTGAAGTATTAACATTTGAAAAAAATCAGTCTTTCCTAGATACTGCTGAAATATAGAGCTCAGGACTGTATTATGGAAGCCCCAATGAAAAGGATGGCAGAGGAGCGGTGTATATCCAAAAAGTATGAAAGTGCACAGAAAGTCAGAAACCTGGATGAAGAAGCATGATGGAGACTGGGTGGGTGGAGATGAAAGAATCAGAAGTGATTTCACCATGAGGGCAGTATTAAAGAGGGACCAAAGGCCTTTCACAGTGTCCTTGCCGCACTTTCCTAAGCCCAATTCCAAACCAAGAAAGGCAAGACGTTGTGAAAATGTATTTTAGTTCTCTGGGCCTTTACTAGAAATTTCACTTGCTAAAAGAGTGTATTTGATAAAATTTTGACTTATTGACAATTGCATCTCTCAGAAGATGGAATGAAAAAAATGATCAACTATTTAGATTTAATTCTGACCAAGAAGGAAAAATGTATCACTGTAGGGTAAACAATTAAATGTTGGAAAAGTATTGAGACTAATAGTGGAAAAGTGGTATGAAAGCTTGCAAATACAAAAGAACAAAGGCTGTCCCCAGATTCTAGCAGGGACACCCGAGGTAAACCGGGAATTCAATCGGAGGTGGAACGGAGTCAGGCTCTGGGGGACTAGGAGACTTAACTTTGAGGAGGTAGAGATTTTGAGACGAATTAGAGATGTTGATTACATGGCCAGAAACTAAAAGGGAATATGGAGCAAGAGGGATCGAATACTAAAAAGAGGCAGTTCTGTCATGCAGCCACATATGATTTCCATGAGAAGTAGATTGGGAACCTGCAGAGGCCTGGGGCTGCATGGAACTCTTTTATGGATGTGAGTTACAAGGAGAGCTCCTGAACAGCACAAACTGATGAGATCCGTGGTAGGAAGGCAGAAGCCTGCAAACTTCAAACTAGGGCTAGTCAATACTTTAAAAAGCAACAACTTTGTCATACTTTTCTAATGGTTAGATTTGAAATGATTCTTAATTCTGCATGTTAGAATCATCTGGAGAGCTTTTAAAGAACACAAATGCCCAGGCTGTACCTCAAACACATGAAATCAAGATCTATGGGGTGGAGCCTAGGCATGGGTTGTTTCTGTTTTTTGTTGTTGTTTTTTCAGAGATTTTTAATTTATTTCTCTCCCCTCCCCACCCCCCACCCCCCACAGTTGTCTGTTCCCTGTCCATTCGCTGTGTGTTCTTCCGTGTCCGGTTATATTCTTGTCAGCAGCACTGGGAATCTGTGTCTCTTTTTGTTGCGTCATCTGGCTGTGTCAGTTCTCCGTGTGTGCAGTGTCACTACTGGGTAGGCTGCACTTTTTTTCACATGGGGCGGTTCCTTATGGGGCGCACTCCTTGTGCATGGGGCTCCCCTACACGGGAGACACTCTGTGTGGCACGGCACCCATTGTGCACATCAGCACTGCGCATGGGCCAGCTCATCACATGGGTCAGGAGGCCCTGGGTTTGAACCCTGGACCTTCCATGTGGTAGGCAGATGTCTATCCACTGAGCCAAATCCACTTCCCTGTTTCTGTTTGTTTTTAAGCTTTCCAAGTGAGTCTGCTGTGCAACCAGAATTGAGAACCACTGGTATTTAAACTTTAGAAAAGTATAGCACTTTTTTTTTTTAAGTCTCTATTCTCCATGATATCTATTTCAGAAAAATTCTATTTTCCATTTCTTCACCATCAGGGATAGTGCCCTTGAAATTAGAAAGGATGGAAGAAACGTAATAAAGAGAAAGCTTTATATAGGTAGCTGTATAAAATGTATTTAATCTTCTAGGACCTAAAAACTTGCTTTCAGATATTACTGAATAACCTTAAGACCTTACAGCCTATAAGGAGCATGGTCCAAAGACAGAACCAAAGATATGTCTACCTAGTCATCTAAAAGGTGACTCATGGCAAATACAAGCCATTAAGTTTGAAAAATTTAAAAATTGGAAAAAAATTTAAAGTTTGAAAAATTATAGAACATTTAATTTAAAAGACAATGTGAGATTCTAAAAAGGAATTAGGGTAGTGGTTGAGTGCCTGCTTCCCAAGTACAAGATCCTGGGTTCAATACCAGGTGCTTCCTGAAAAAATAAAAAGGAATCAGAAATGAAGACTAGACCATTCTGTTTTGGTAGATCAATGGGTGCTAACAATGGATGTTAACCCTACCTCTGACAAAATTACAAAATAACCATAAATATAAACTGTAGAAACATAGGCCAAGTTATTAGTTTTGGTGAATTTACAGCTGGCTCAACATTCACATCCAAACCCTGGTGATAATGCATTGGTGTTTAGCCGGGAAGGAGAGGGATCTCTAATTCTCTTTCTAATTCTAAGATTCTTTGAAAGCTGAATTTGTCAACATCTCTGATTATGCAAGTATAGGAGTGAATTTTAATGTAAAAAAGTTGTCCAAAGTGATGTTAGACTCCAGCTAGGGATTTTATTTTATTTTATTTTTATCTTGAAGCAATCTAACACATATTCTTCCACATTACTCCTTTCCAAAATCTCTCCCTCTCCCCATCATACCATTAAATAATATATAACAGACTTGACTTTTCCTTATTGGTCTCCTAGGCCACTCTCAGCTATTGTTTTTCAGTTTTAACTTTGGTGACTCATGTGTGATCAGTTCTTATCCAGACAATAGAGGATCATTTTAGCAAGAGCCTAACGGCTTTTTGTTCACCCAAAGAAGTCCAAGACACCGCAGTATGCGATGGCGTCCATATCCTCTTTTTTGGCCAACTTTGCCTACTAAGCTCACTGGCTTCTCACTAACCAGACATGCATTGTGCAGACATTGTCAGAGACTAAATTTAGGAGATGTTTGCTGCCCAAAGAATCCCCTGTGAAAAACCCTGTTTTTATCCCTACTACCTCGCCCTGGTTTTTCAATCACGTGAATTTGGTGGACTGCTTTGGTCAAGAACCAGAGTTATTGAAGAGCTCCTGGGTCCTTTAAAGTTTTCTTCACCCCAGGTTCAGAAAAAGTTAAATTTATTCTTTGACTATAAATCAGGGGGTAAGAAGGTAAAGTTTAGTCAAGAAAGTGCATCTCCTGGCCTAGGGATTCACAGTTACGAGGTCTGTTTCTCTCAGATAGCAATCTGTACGTCTGTAGTGCAGGACTAGGGGTGCGGCCCCACGGATTCTGCAACCCAGGCTCCTCCTGCCTTAGAGCTGCCCCTCCCTGGGGGAAGCCCTCATCTTCACGGCCCAGGATGGGCCAGCCAGGGAGAGGAAGAAGCCAGGCGCCCGCCCCAGAAGCCACATCTGCTACTCACCCCCCCACGCACACCAGCCACAAGGAAGGCCAGGAAGTGTTGCCTTTATTTGGGCAACCAGTAAAGGCAGAGGATTCTATTAAGAGAGAGGAGAGCAGACATTGGGGAACAGCAAGTAGTCTCTGCAGCATATTCCTGAAAATGTGAAATTTCTGGAAAGGGCTAAGGGATTGGGGGAGACAGAAAGGGGGAATCGTTACCACATCTAAAGTGACTACTGGCTCAAAGTATCTAAGCCACTTTTAAAAAGACCTGTGCTCTGACTGGCTCTCCATTAGCAGGCACTGGTGGAGCTGCAGGAACAGCACTCCATCCCACAGCCTTGGCTGCCCCTCCTGGTGACTCTGGGCCCTGGTGTTTGAGGTGGCCAGTGGACACCAGGGCTCCGCCTGTGGCCTGGAGGCAGAGCAGAGTAACTGATGTCCCCCTTAACACCCCCCAACCGAGCCACCCCCTCAGCCTCACAGCACGTCACAAGGTCACAAGGATGGCAAACAAGATTCTAGGCCAGAAGAAATGGCCAGAAACCAAGGGAGAAGATCCTCTCGGCAGCAAAGCTAATTAAAAGGAGACGGCTGTTTTCTACATGTATCCCTTCAATATGCGCACGTTCTTCTTTCTTGTCATTACATGCCTTGTTTGTCACCAAATCATTTTCAATCAATTCCTGTTTTTTTCTTATACCTTTAGATTTAACAAATTCTTTTCCTAGTGCTCCTCCTTTTTATTCCTCCAGCTGCTTAAAACAATTTCCTCAAGCATTTAAGAAACCCACATACATTCCCCTCCCCCACTTTCCCCCTTTAAACAAAGAGAATGCTGCTTTCTGTTTAAAAAAAAAAAAAAAGTCAGAGACTTCTCCATCCTTTAGGTTCCCATGGCAAATCTCAAGTTGATGATTCTTTTTCTACCTGCGTGGAACTTTATTCATTTAAGTGTTTAAGTGGGAGTTCTGTGCCAAGAAATAGGGCACCATACCACAGTCACGGTGGGCTGAATGGATTTCCCCCTTAATAATGCTTTTACAGACTGAATCCTGCTTGTAGTTTGATACTGAAAAACAACATTAGCGTTAGAGCCCTGATCTTCCTTGACAGACTCTGCCAATAACCTAAAACCCTGTGTTCCAAATGCTATGAGGTTCACAGACATTATATCATTTAAGCCTCACACTCACCCTAGTAGTAAATACATACTAACACCCCCATTTTAGTGATGAAAAGATTGAGGCTCAGAATGGTTATGGCAAAGAATGAACTAAACCTGGGTCTCCAGACTTTAATTAAAATCTCCAGTCTCTGTGTCTGCATTGCTAATATAAAACGTTAAAGAACTGTCTGCTGTTGAAAGGGAATGAGTATCTATTTTTAACAATGTGCTCAATGTTCTTTTCTACTTGCCACAGTCCAAGACTGTCCTAAACTTTGATTTGATAAAATTATTTTTCATAATCCTTTAAGTCAGGCTTTGAAATTCTTGCCTACCTCTGTTTTGAGGTCAGAATGGCAAGCACAGGTCTTATATAATCTCTGGATCTTATTTTTTTAGTGTTCTACCTCAAAATTTGTAATGCCACTTGAATCTACCACAGTAGATGGTATCTGAGAATTAGGTGTTTAAGAATAAAGGTACAATTTATAAAAATTGGTTATCCAGAGGCAGCCTGAATATTCCATTTCTAATGGAAATTTCTGGATGTTTTGAAGCAACAGTAGCCATTATGAAACAATTTGAGAAGGAAAAATATATCCCATAAGGATCACAAGGCCTATGTTTTATAGGAAGCAGCCAATCTTCAACAAAACTGTTACCAGTTAAAAAACTGCTAGAAAACAGGTTTTCTATTGAAAATAGCTAAGATCATAATCATGGTTTTAGGCATGTTTTAGAATGGGGATAAATGTTCAGTATTTCCAACATATATCAGCATGTGTGTGTATGAGCTTTTTTAGAGAAAAATTTACAAGTTTTATACAATCTAAGAAACTTTAAAACTATGTCATTTATAATGTAAAATTAATGCGATTGAAATTCAGTGGCTGACTCATAGCTCCCACATTCTTCTCTAGTTCTCTTTTGCTCATATGGTTTTCTTTAAAAATTAGTGATATCAGCTAAATGGGAATGTTTCCCACTCCTACCCACAGAGAACAGTGCTTTTGTGAACATGTCAGCTCGATTCCATTATTACATGCCATCATGGAGTGCCACAGAAGCAGGCTAGCTGTTGATACTTGATCACCAATATTAGTACATATTCAGGAGGAAAATCCAATAAGACTATCCTAAAACTTCAATTAATTATTTATTTTAGAACCAAGGAATTTTATATCTAGATGGGGTCCTTGAAGTCTTTCAGCCCAGCTTCTTTATATTTATTTATTTAAACAAATCAATTTTATTGGTACATATTAATAACCAGCTTCTTTATTTTTCACATGT
Source organism: Dasypus novemcinctus (assembly GCF_030445035.2). Classification (NCBI taxonomy): domain Eukaryota; kingdom Metazoa; phylum Chordata; class Mammalia; order Cingulata; family Dasypodidae; genus Dasypus; species Dasypus novemcinctus. Next base: position 64,105,921 of record NC_080686.1, on the reverse strand, counting down.
AGAAACTGAGGCCCCGAGAGATTGCCCAAGGTCATACAACTCATAAATGGTAGGCTGAGCAGAACCCAGGCCTGTGTGACACCAGAGCCTGTGCTCCTGCTCTTTTGCTTTACAGTGAGGAGATGATTTGCCCCAAATCATTTGGCCCATGTTCTTTTCACATTGCAGCCACGCAACAGCACCTTCCATTGGTGCCATGCTAGTGCAAATTACAAGGCAATTTTACAGATGTTCTGTGAAAGCTCTCCAGATATGGGAAGCCAGCTATGGAATCTCCTCCTAAATCTTCTCAGCTCCACTCCTTGCAATCAGTTTGGGCTTCTCCACACTAAGCAAAATTCCTTCACTCTTTCCTGTTTTTTGCTTTCTAGTTAGCCTCCTCTGGTCACTTTTCAATTTTCAGTGCCCCTTTTATTAAAATGACACCCACCCAAAACAGGACTGCCTCAACCTGTTCCTTGTCCCTGTATCCCCAATGTTCATTAATCCCACCACCATCCTTTCTACACCCAGCCTTAAAAAATGCAGTCACCTTTGCCTCTCTTCCTTCCCTCTGACACTAAGCAGTTTCTCTCACAGCTGCCCCTCTTCCCACTTCCACTACTCAGTAGTTTTTACCTTGACTTTGGAAATACTCTCTTACCTGATTTCCTCGCCTCAAATCTCTCCAGAAATGCTTTTCCTAAGCAGAGTCTAATTGCTGTTGGTTTATTAACCACTGGACCAAGAAGCACAAGACCTGAATTCTAATTCTGCTGTTCTGCCAGCTCTGTGGCTTCAGACACATCATTTAAACCTTTAGCCCCAATTACTCCACTTGTAAAATGAAGTTGTTGAACAAGACAGTCACTCAGTCTCTAAAGAGACAGCTCTGATTCTAAGCGCCTGTGTGTCTCCCCACTCCAATCTGTGAACACACTGCCTCCAAAGAAATTTTCCAGAAACACCACTCTGATATCTCTCCCCACCCTTTATTTTTTGGATGCAAAAGTCCTTCAGGTACTCCCTCCTTTCAATTAAAAAAATTCAATCTCCTTAGCCTAGCACTAATGATCTACTACAGATTGGCACCAAGCTATCTTTCCTGTTTTACCTTTCCTTCATGAACCCACGCCCAAGGCAAACTCAGCTTCTCCCTTTTTGCAATACTTGTGTCTAGCTTTTCCATGTCTTTGATCTTACAGCACCAAATGCTGTCTACCTAATGCTATAGGATGGACTTTATGTTCTTTTTTTTAAGGATTTATTTTTATTTATTTATCCCCCTGTCGTTCCCCCTCCCCACCATTGATTGTTTGTGGTTGCTGTCTGTTCTCTACGGCCATTTGTTGTGTACTGTCTGTGTCTCCTCATCTTCTCTTTAGGAAGTACCAGGATCCAAACCTGGGACCTCTCATGTGGAACAGAGGTACTCAGTCACCTGAGACACCTCAGCTCCCTGACTTGTTGTGTCTATCATTGTCTTTCCTCTTTGTGTCTCTTTTGTTGCATCAGCTCCCTGCGCCTGCCCATGTGCCAGCTCGCTTTCTCCAGGAGGCACTGGGAACGGAACCTAGGACCTCCCATGTGGTAGGCGGAAGCCCGATTGCTTGAGCCACATCCACTTTCTGACTGTATATTCTTATAACCTCCTTGAAAGCAAGGGGCAATTTCTTCACTCCACACAGCACATAGTATAGACACCCAATAAATACTATTGGGTGAACTGGTACAGCAAGAATTGCACTGAAGTTTTTTGACCAGCACATCATATTCTTGACTAATACTGAAGTTCCAAACAAATAAAGTCCTTAAGCCTTTTTACTATTACCTTTAACTTAACTAGTGTCCCCTCCATTCTTTCCTTTTGCCCACCTTTAAACTGATATTCAGGACTTTATCTCAGTTAAAGTTTACTTTTGATCCATTATTCTTGTTCTTGCCTGTAAAGATCTTTTTCATTCTTGATCTTCTTATCTAGTTTATTGGCATTCCACTGTGCTTTCCACAGGTGTGAAGGATATAATGACTATGTCTCATTCAGATTGTTGACAGAAATGTTGACTGGAAGGCACACCAGCAGCTTGCCATCTTGGCACTCTTATCTGGCAGTCTTGGGATATGGTTATGAGTAGCCTCTCATTGGTTACCATTCATTCTGTATATAGACAATGAAGAATCTTCCACTCATTCCTTTAACACATTTATTGAAAACCAATCATGTATAAGACAGTGTGCTAGGCTTTGTGGATTATAATAAGATGATTAAGACTTGGCTTCTGCCTTCTTCAAGCTTGCAAAGAACAAATAAGACACATACACAGACATCTGTAATACAAGGAGAATGTGAGGCGAAACAAGAGGCAGGTCAGAGGGCTTTGGAGACTCAAAGGATGGAGAAGCACATTCTTGTAGGGTGAATACTTATAGAATAGGAAGGATTTTCATATATAGAGGGGTGAATATTTTATACAGGCTAAGCTGTTGTAACAAAAAGAATCTAAAATACATAGGCTTTAACACAGTGGCAGGTGATTTCTCTCTCAACCATCAAGATAAGCAAGGTGTCCCAGTCTAGTTGACTGTTCTGTCCTCCTCAGGACGAGGTTTCCACTTACGTGCCCAAGGTCACTGCTCCAGCCTTTACCAACCAGAAGGTAGGGAGAGACAGGTGAGCTGACGCCCATATGGGCAAAATCTGTGATAAGGTTTGGGGTGTGGTTGGGCAGTGGATGGGAGTGAGAGTGGTGTAAGCCATTGACCATGGTTAGTAGCAGTGCTTCAATATTTTACATCAATTGTAACACAGTACCATCCAGATGTAAAGTGTTCTTAACAGGGGAGCGTGGGAAAGGGGAAGGGCGTTGGGGATACGGGATTCCCCTATGTTTTCTTTGTGACTTTTCTGTAACCTAAAACTTCTTTGAAGATAAAATGAAAAGTAAGATGCTGGGGAATATACGGAAGAATTGTCACTGTACATACAAGATAACAGATCGTAAGGTGATGAAAGACACAATGTATTAAAAATTTCAATTTTCAGATTTTAAAACTTTTGTATTTTATTTTTTTAATTATTTTATTAATTTTATTGTTTTGGGTTTTTTTTGGCTTTGTTTTTGGAGAAGTTTGGGTCACAGAAAGGTCAGGACTGTGGCAGTGGAGGAGCACTGGTCAGGGGTCAGTGATGGGAGTGTGGGGAGAGGTGCACCTGGGGCATGCCTCTAAGGCAGATGAATATGTTCATGTGTTCGTGGGAGGTTGTTTTCATGGGTGGAGACCCACGCAATAACTGAAAAAGTATTGAATTCCCATCCTGGGAGTCCTGCTAAATGGCTCTTCTATTCATATCCCAATAGCCTAAGTTATCATGTGGCCACACTCAGCTAAAAGGGAGTCTGGGAAATGGAGTCTTTAGCTGGGTTTAGTTTAGCCCCTGGCCCAAAACTGTTAACTTTTACAGAAGGGGAAATTATGTGGGGAAAACAATTAGAAGTCTGCCACGAAGAGAATTAGAATTCCATGTGGAAGAAGGAGCTGATGGATTCATTGTCTCTCACCTGTGTAGTTATCAGGATCGCAAATTTGGATTTAATGAGAAAACACGTAAAAGAGAACTCTTAAGGAAGGAATGGGCTATCTTGGGACTTAGAGCTCTCCACCTCTGAAAATGGTCAAGAAAAATGTTTAGAAGAATTTACACTCAGAAGGAGGAGTGATAAAATGTAACCCTTTATGACTCAACAACAGTGTGTAGGTGTGGACAGGGAGGAGAACGCCTGGAGATGGGCAGACCAAACTGTCAGGAGAGGCCAGCACTGGCCCTGGAGTGCGGAAGCACTAAAATGGCCGGGAAGATGTAAGCAGGGCGAAGCGTGAGACAACTAGGTGGGCCTTGCTGGGCGCCCGCACTCGCCCAGGTGTGCTGTGTGCCCTGCCGCATGGGTGCAGGGGACTGAGTATATGTCCCTTAGATGGCAACCAGGGGCAGAGGAGGACAGATCCGGGGTGCGGGTTGGCTTGGCCACCTTAGAGATTCAGAAAGGTGGGCCCCAGCAAAGGCCTTCTTTGCCAGGGGCAGGCACTGGAGTTGCATCTTCCCCAGGCCCAGGACAGAAAACTCATCGTGTAAAGCAATGAGTACTGCAATCGCTCTGCTCTTGAGAAGGTGTTTGTGTTCATGCAGAAGTTTTTTCTCACTCTGTCCTGACTGTCTTTTGTTTAAATTCTCTCAGAAAAGCACTACGGAATTTTAAAATAATGTGGTCTGTGGTTCTCCCCCTTAGTTCACCAAAGGTATTTAATCTCCTTGTTCTGAAAACACAGCTGTTCTCTGGATTTATATGTACTCTAATAGGAAATGTCTTGTGTGACAATCAAAATCATTCCCTTTGGTGGATACCATTGTCGCCTTGTGTTCTGTCCAAGAATGATATTTCACATCTGTTAAATAGTAGCATTTCCCCTACTAAGCAAATTCCACAGGTGGCCTAAACCAGAGGAGTTAGAGCTTGTAACTCCTAACAGCCATTCAGGGCCATGCCAGAAGGGTCCGTGGCTTAGAGGAAACTCAACTCAAGCAGCCCCTGCAGGTCCCTGAAAGGGGACAGGTGTGGAGGGACCCATCTCAGGGATGAGTCCCCTGCCCACTCAGTGCCTCTGAGGGCTCCTGGAAGCTAGGGGTGCCCTTAGGCTAGCATAATTACAGGAGCCACCACATATTGACCACTTGCTGTGTGTGAGCCTCTAGTCTGTGGACTTACATGCATCCTCTCAGTTGCCCCTTGTAACAGTCCTATAAGGCAGGTTCTCTTGTTCCTTCTATTTTAAAGATGAGGGAACGCTAAGCTCAGAGAGGTTAAGTGACTTATGCAGGTTCACAGAGGAGTCACGCATCACTCTGTTGGACTCCAGAGCCAAGCTCTTAAACACTACATCCTCCTTATATGGTCGGATGCTGCATAAAAAGACGGTCTCTGCCATTTAGGCATTTTAAGCCAGGACAGGGATCAGAATTTTAAGGAGATCCTAGTGAGAACCAAGAGCAGGCAGAGACTGAGCCTAGGTCCCAAGGGTAGGTATAGGGATAGAAGAGATCTTTCCCAGAGGAGGAAATACGGGTGAAGTCACAACTAACAGAATATGCAAGGCAATTCCTGGACTCCAAGTAGACCAGACTCACTCCCATGGAAGTTGTGTGCATGGGAGTGAAGAGCACCGTCTCTGGAGGCAGATTGCCTGAATTCACCCTAGCTGTGACCTTGAGCAAGGTAGCTATCCTTGCTTTGCCTGTTTCCACATCTATAAAATGATCATGAGAATAGTATTTATCTCATAGGATTGTCTTGAGGGTTGGTTAAGACATCTCATAATAGACTCCCAATTTTTAGCTAGGCACATGGCCTCCTAGGAAAAAAGCATTACATTTCTCAACCTCCCTTACAGCTATGTGTGGTCGTATAAATATTACTGGCCAATAGTATGTAGCAGATGTTAAGTAGTAACTACCTAGAAAAGGCAGCAGACATGTACTTTTTTGCTGCCCTCTCCCACCCCCCCCCCCACCCCCCCGGCTCTTTTTTTCTTTGTTCCTTCTTCCAGCCTGCTGCCTAGAAAGTGGATGTAATGTCTAGCACTCTAGCCGCCACTTTGGACCATGAAAATGAGGATAACACCGTAAGGATGGAAGAGCTGTGAGCTGGAAGGAACCTGTATCTCTGAAGACTCCGTGGAGCAAAGCCACCATACTAGTTCTTGGCAACCTACTTCTGTATTTTTACATGAGAGAAAAATAAACATCTGTCTTATTTAAGCCACTGTTTTTGATGTCTTTGTTACTCATAGTTGAACCTAATTTTAACTGATACAAACATGCAGAACACAATACAATGCCTGGCCCATAGCAATTCAATGAATGTTGGATAAATGTCACTATTATTTTGTGTTGAATAACGGATGAGATAAGGCCAAATTAGAGAGAGGCTTGAAAATCTAGGAGAGAAAATTGACCTGATGCAGAGGAAAGTTTTTATTTATTACTTCTAAGAAATTATTTTAGAAGAATTAAACTAAAATGACCTATAATCACTAAGACCATACCATAAAGATAAAAGGTAAGAACTATGGAAAGTAAGGGGAGAGAATTATATCGGATCCATAGACTACAGATGGTTATTAAGATCATGCATAAAAGATCATGCCTAGGCTCTGAAAAAAATAGAAACCACTGAAGGCTTTTGATCAGAGGTTTCCTATTGTGCAAGGACTTGGTAAGGCAATTGTGTCTAGCAATTCTGTGCGGGACCAGTGGACTGTAGAGGAAAATAAGAGTTTGTTAAGGAAGTCATTGCAGAATCCCAAGTAAGAAGGGAGGGAGGGTGATGGCAATGGAATTGAAATAAGGGAACATATAGAAGATGATTCAAAGTAGCTTTAAGAGGACTTTACAAGGAATAGCTACAGAGAGGAAGGAAATATTCAGCCAAAGATGACTGAAGGTTAACATCTAAGCTGTTCTAAGAGCCAAATGTCTATTACTACAATGCTATGTAACAATCCCATAGTCTCAGTATATTACAACACTAAGCATTTAGTTCTTGTTTGTGGGCGTGCAGGTTGCCTATGACCCTTGGGTGGCTGGGCCCAGATAGGCTTGACTTCAGGCTGCTAGTTGGGTTCAGGTCTGTTCCAAGTGTCTCCTCACCTTGGGACCAGATACCATCCAGGCAAGTTCATCCTATGGCAGATGCCAAAAGACCAAGAGACTAAACCAAACCATGAAAGCACATTTAACGCCTCTGTTCATATCACTTCCACTAATGTTTTTATTGACCAAAGGTAAGTCACATGGCTAAATTCAAAGACAATGGAGCAAGGAAGAGTCCGTCAAGGCTGCCAAAGCACTGCAAAGTCACCTGATGGAAAGAGTGAAGAATAGGAGGCAATGGTCCAAATTAGAGACATGGAAATTAGGAATGGAGTGCAGGAGGATGTTGGTTTTTTTACAATAAGGTGTACCTGTCATATGACAGCTCTCTGATGCAAAGTCAGGAGATCTGGGGCATCCTCAAGTTGCTATTTTTCGCCATAGATATTAAAACTGGACCATCAGATTGATTTTTTTTTTCCCTGCTCCTAAGTTTATCGTCATTTTCCCGTTCCCTAACAGACTGGCTAGGATCCTGTTTTAAGTGGCTCCTGAGATCACTCTCACAACCGACCTTAGTGGATCTGCCATAAAAGCCATTCTGTTAACATTGGACATGCTGCTAGATGAAGAGACTAGAAGGAAATACTCCAAGCTACTATCGCTGGTGGTGAGACATCATGGTATTTTATGTCTTTGTATATTTTCAAAACTATATAAAATTTACAATTTCAAGTGATTTTTTAAATGAATTTTTAAAAATCTTTTCATTGGCTCAACTTCATTTTCACCCATCCTTTGCCAGTAAATCTCTAAAGATATATATATATATATAAATTACATCTATGAACCATTAGCACAATGGGCTGCCAAACCATGCTTTCGTTGAAGGAGTACACCTTTATCAACTAACAAGAGGACAGTTACTGACCTTATAATACTAATTTCTGAGGTTTGGGTTTTTATCCCTGTCCCCCCCCACTGAATTTTGGGGTGGGGGGACCCAGGAGAGGATCTTTAGTTTGAGTACTGAAGAGCAAATTTAGTTTTTCCTCTTTCTCTTGCTTAGTTTTGTTGTGTTGTGACAGTCTGGGGACTGTCTAGGCACTAAGATAGGCATGAGGTAGGCACAAGAAATCTACCAGCTTTCACTTTGATCAATTTTTAAAATGCTCATCAGCCACTCCCACACTTAGTCATACCACTGCAATGATGCACCTGGCAGCAGGCAAAATGACCTGAAAAAGAGTACTCTTTGCACTCCAGTTATCTTTGCTCTCTTTACTATTCTCAGACCATGGGATAATGGGTTTTACATGGAAGGAACATGGTTTTTGGAATCAGGGTAATTGGACTGGAATTACTGAAACAAACTCTTCCCTGACCCTATATCCCTCCCCGCCTACTATCTACTCTAATCTCTCATTTAAAACTCCCCAGGGTCACTGCCTCCATTTGTTCATTTCCCATGCACTTTGCAACCTCACACAGCCTGCCTTCTGTCTTACGCCTTTAGTGACACTCTCCCTCAGATCAACAATCTACTTGTCAAGTCCAACATTTAGCCCCTGGTTTACTTTGTTCCACTGTATGTGAAACCTCACTTATTCATTCCTCAACTCTCCTGGTTCTCCGAGGTTCTCGCTGATGAGTTATGGTTCTATTTCTCCTTTTCTCCCCTCCCCCTGAACACTCTACATGTTGATGTTCTCCTGGATTCTGTCCTTTGCTCACTGTTATCCTCATCCCCACACTCTCTCTTGATGGTCTGAGTTATTCTTAGTTTCAACCAAGATTCATATGCTGATTGCTCCAGCCCAGACCTCCCCCCCAAGAATCCTATTTCCTGGAGCTGCTGGTCATCATATGGATGTCACATGGACCTGAAATTCACCATGTCCAGAGCTGAGCCCTTCATCTTCCTCATCAGGGCTCTTTGTTTGCAAGCAAGAGTGACGGCTAGCTTTCATACAGAAGAGATTAATGGGAAGGATTGCAGGGTGACTCCTAGAATAAAGGGACTCACTGAACAACCTCACATGGAATTAACTGATAATACATCTTCAAAGGGTCCTATTTACAACCACAGCAATGCAGATTAAGAACAAGTCTTCTGTTGGAGTACATAAATCAATTTACCACTATACCCATATCTCCAATTAACTGTAAATTCTTGGAAAGCAGGGACAAAACAAAACCTATAGTAGGTGCTCATTAAGTGATTTTTGAATGATCTCTGATCATGAGTAAACCATATAAACTCTCTGGGTTTCAGGTTCCTCCTTGCAGAAAGGGGATAAATCTACTTAGCCCATGTTGGAAAATCAAATGAGATAATGTTAATGAAGTGCCTTGCACAGTGCCTGGCTAATAGTAAGTGCTCAATTAAAAGTCACTTCCTTCACTGCCATCCCCTACTACAATTTTAATTAAAAGGAAAGGATTTCTTAGTAGCCTTTGTTTAAATGCATGTCTCCTCCACTGGAAAATTAGTTCTATGAGAGAAGGGGGCCAGGTCTTTATTATTACTCATTACTAAATATTTTGGACATAGCAGGGACTTTATATTTTTTTTAGGATAAATGAGTAACTTCTGCATATGCTTATTTGATCTTTCATTGTACTTTCAATGAACTCAACATGTTTGCTTCCTTTTTTCCTATTATATAAGTCACCAATTTCAACTGATTCTATATGCATTGTTTCCCTTTGCTTTTTTCACACTCTGCCAACCAGCCAGAGATTAGGAAAAAGTGAAAGCTGGGCTACCAGTTAAGCCACCGTGCCAAGCAGTCGGGGTTGTTGCTGACCACACTCTACCTCTAGAGATAGGGTCAGGAAATGTATTGGGGGTGGAAGGGTCCTACTTCTACCTAATGGATGGAGCCTACTGACATGCCACACTTTACATGTGCTAGCTTAGTTCTCATAGTAATCTTAGGAGGTATGTACCATCATCCTTCTGGATCAGGAAGGGTCCCAGCAGGAAACAGATGATATACTCAAGCTGGGTAACTAGGGAGAGTTTAATAAAGGGGCTTTTTATAAAAGTGAGCAGGTTTAAGAGATAGTGTAATATCCCAGGGCTAGCAGCAGTGAGGAGCCCTTATCTCCCCGAGGCCTGAAGGGACAAGGGGCTCCCAATCCACAGCAACCCAGCAGGGAGGGAGTTAGGAGAATAAAGGCCCTGAGCTCACTTTTCTCCTTCCTGGTTGTGACCAAATACAACCAGGAGAAGAAGGGCAAGGAGACTTGTTGATGCAGTCCAGAAAGGTGAGCCCTCCAGGACATAAGCACGGTGAGAAAAGTGAAGAGTGACTGCACGAGCAAACAAGAAGAACAGTACAGCTAGATTAGACATGACTAGGGCATGGAACGAAGACAGCCCAGTTCTTCACCCACCAACTGTTTCCATTGCCTCAATTGCCATGCTTGGAGACCCCATTTCTCTGACTTTACATGCTCACTAGTCATGGTTCTGTTCTCACCATGAAACCAAGTTATACTGCAGCATTCTGGGATGACCTAGAAGTTTTTCATGATGTCCCTAAGAGATGATCACACTGATACCACCAAGAGGACCCATTTTCCCATTGCACACAGAAGCCAATACCAATGCACCAAGATTTCAAGAAAAGGAAGTGCTTATTGCATAGTTGACCAGCAAGGAGACTAGAGGCAAGCCTCAGATCAGTCTCCCCAAACAATATAAGCAATGGGGTTTTATACCATCTGGGGAAGGTGGGCTTAAGGGAGTGGTTAAGGTTGGGGTGAGGTGACTTGGGCCAAGTCACTTTGGGAAAGGCAGCATTAACCAGACCATGTTCAGTTACAAGTTAGGCTTGGCCTCCACAAGTTATGGAGGCCTAGAATGCTCTGTGCTAGAATTCATCAGAGCCAGCTTTAGCAGGTACTGCAAGAAGGAAAAGAAACAGTATCTTTTCTCAGGGGCAGCAAAACTCCTATGGATAAACATGAGGAGGTGGGCATTTAAACAAAAAGGAAGTAGAAACTTCTAGAAATGACTACAAACCAGTAAGGGAGGGGCTACTCTGAAAAGTGGGTTAGTAAGTGGCAGTTTCAGTGACCCCATTTTGGTTGGCACATTCCTCAATCTTGAGGAATTAGGGGCGATGATTAGTCTAACTACTTTCTGCTGACTCAGGGCGTAGGTTGGAATTCAAGAAATGGAACATCTTAGCATGTAGTTGGAGGCATTCTCAGGTCCTGGGCTGAGAAGGTGGCTCTGGGGTGTCTATTCCCCTGCTTCATCTGGTTGTTCAGACACAGGCTGGTACCCTGTTCTCTGAGGATAGCAACAGAGTAGAAGAGGCCAGTGGACTGCAGTCTCTGAGTTACAAATTTGACAACAAGGTTTAGAACTAAAGGTCTGAACATAAGAAACACTGTTTTTTACTATTATTGGACTTAAAATGGGGCAGGGCCAAGATACCTTGACTCCCACAAGGTTTGTTTAGATGGGTTATTAATCATATGCAGCCAGGTGGCCTGATTGTACAGCTTTTGCATATTTAACTCAACCTGACTGGAGCTATTTATCCAAGTGCAGCAGGAAGTGTTTGCTACAGTGCATACTCCTCCTCCAGTTAAAAGATAGTCTAATGGAAGTAGATGTGGCTCAAGCAGTTGGGTGCCTGCTTCCCACATGGGAGGTCCAAGGTTCAGTTTCCAGTGATTCCTAAAAACCAAAAACAAACAACAAGCAAAACAAATGGGGGGAAAAAAAAACCAACTCAGGGGAACCAATGTGACTCAGTGGTTGAGCACCGGCTTGCCACATGTGAGGTCCCAGATTCAATTCCCAGTCTCTGGTACCTAAAAAAAAAAAAGTCTAAGGCTATCTGATTGTCCATGATAACATTTGCCAAAGAGTTGATAGAGACTTGAATGGCCCGAAGTGCAGTAGCAGCAGAGTTGGCAAGTTCCTCAACCATTGCAGTTAAATTGCATAAAGCTCTTTCATGGTAAGCAGACCACCCCAAGGAGGTAATGGTCCTATTGCTAATTCTAATCCAGCTATGATTATGCCAAGTGCCTGTGCATGCTGGAAATGGTTAGTAGGTTCGTATATTGAGATATCCAGCTTCAAAAAAGTGTTTGCACTTTTATCCAAACATTATTTACACACTGGAACATTCTGACCTGGATGTCAAAGATACCTTCCTCAAAACCTTTAAAAGGTATATGGTTCATGTGGTTTCCACAGATATTCAATGCTTATGACCATGGAGACAGTTAAGTTTTCTATAACCAGAGTGAGGTTATATATAGTTACTTTATGATAGGCAAATTTCCTCTGTGGGGTTGCACATTCTAAGGTAGCAAATATACTGGCAAAAATTAAGCCTAATGCATGTTTTTGTCAGGACTTGGGACACTAGGAGAGGAGTAGAAGGAGTTATAGCTCAGATATCTGTAGTGGCAATGTCTATGATAATATTCTCTGGTTATCCAAACACAGAAAAATATGTACCCTAGTGGGGCACAAATTTGGGCCCATGTTGATTCCATGTAGCCATGTGGCTGGATTTTAGTGTCTGGATGTCCTTAGGTATTTCAAGAGCATTGCTACTTGAGGCCCTGTGCACTGTGACAGGCTGCAACATCTCTCTCTCTCTCTCTCTCTCTCTCTCTCTCTCTCTCTCTCAGAGCAATCTCCAGAATGAATTCCTGATTCCATTTGCAATCTCTTAGCCATAGAAACTCTATTTTGTTTTAACATTTCCCCATTTTGATCAAGATCCTTCTCCAAAAGCATCACTGACTAAAATTTAATATTAATCCCTCAATGTCAGGGAGGTTTATCCCTGGGAGTCATGTCCCACATAAGGGAGAAGGTGGTGAGTTTATTTGTAGAGTTTATTTGGTTCCCACTGACTCCAAAAGAAACAAAGATGAACAGACACAGCAAGTGCAAACAATGAGGGGGTGGGGAAAGATAAATAAAATAAATCTTAAAAAAAAAAATTAGAATTAACAACCAAAACCCAGCAATGAATATTACTGCTCTAAGAATTTATAATCTAGGCCCTAATTCCCTTATGTGAATTTTCCAAAAGAAGCTATTTCCAGAAATAAAAACATTTGACAATTTATACTGAGGCCATCAACCACAGACCACAGCAGAACTTTTGTTCTGTCTCACCTTTACACTTTTACCTGGATTGTTAATTAACAGGTAGGACATAATTTACATATCAGACCTGTTTCTTTCTCTCCTTTTTTTAAAGATTTTTAAAAATTTGTTTATTCTGTCCCCCCACCCCCACCCCACCACTTGTGCTTGCTGTCTGCACTCTGTGTCCATTCACTGCATGTTCTTCTGTGTCTACTTGTCTTCTCTTTAGGAGGCCCAGGGAACTGATCCTGGGACCTTCCAGTGTGGGAGAGATGCACTCAATTGCTTGAACCACTTCAGCTCCCTGGTTTGTTGTGTCTCTCATTGTCTTTCCTTGGTGTCTCTTATTTGTTGTGTCATCTTGTTGCATCAGCTTGCTGTGCAGGCCAGCACTCCTCACAGACCAGCTCTCTGTATGGGCCTGTTCTCCATGCAGGCCAGCTCACTTTCACCAGGAAGCCCCGGGAACCAAACTCAGGGCCTCCCATATGGCAGACAGGAGTCCAATCACTTGAACTACATACACTTCCCCCTGCTTATCTTTTAAAGTCCCTCCTTGTTGAAGATGAAGCTCTAAACTGTAGCTGACTGTGTGTACTTTTAGAGAAGCATCAGAATAAAACAATGTCACTGACAAGGTTTGATTGTTCTTGTGACATAGCATTTTCTAAGAATAACTTAAAATTATGACTACTAGTGTTGTACTGTTGTTTAATATCATGCAGATTAGGATCAGGAGATATCGTTGACAGTGAGAACATTGCCAAATCTCTAGTAATTCTATATAATTTCTAAATATTCACATGAATAACATTTTACCCATACAAATTCAACCTACAGGAGATTAGAAAATCCCTTTTGAATTGACAGTACTTCCTATGCAACCTGTAACATATCAAATCAATTTAACTCTTTCTGGTGCTTCCTATTTTATAAGGTGAAAGAACAAATCCCCTGTGATTTTCCTGAGCCCACTAAAAATTATTTTAAAATAATATTCCTTAGGGTTTGGCCTTGAGAAGACAGAATATCAAAAGTTGTCAGATTTGAGTATGTGTTTAACAGGTGAGTGGGTGAAGCAACATTTGATTCCTTATTTAACCAAGGTTAGCGAAGAGACTTAGTTCTTTTAAAAGTGAGCAGACTTGTTTTCTAAAACGATAAAGGATGATAAGATCAATATAAACATCAACAAGAATATTATTCTAAAATGACATAGAATTTTTGTCTTCTATGCAGAATACCAAACTGGGGGTGGGGGAGGAAAGCCTTTTATAGTTTCTCACCAAAAACAGCCTAGTAATCCAAGGAACCTCAACATTTTAACAGAAAGAAAACCAAACTCTAGTTTTTACATGAATTTATTGTTTGATATGAAAACTCTTAAAAGCTGTACATAAGCTTATCAAATCTTAGCTAGCACTGACTGTGACAAATAAAATTCCTTTAGGTTTTGGCCTATACATTCCTGTTTCTCATTTTGGGAAAACCAGTCATTTTACTATAGGACTAAACTGCACCTCTTTTCCTGAACAAAACACATCCTGTATACTTTATATACCTCAAACCTGCATACCTTAAGTTATCAAAAATATCTCTGAATTGTCTTCAAACATCCTACATAAAAACAGGAGTAGTCTTAAAATTTGTCAAAGTAATAAGACAATTTTGTTAAGCACAAATTTTTACTTTCCATAATTTTAAAGATCTTATACATATAATGTTAGCTTATTTTATTAGTAAACCTACATAACTTTTGGGAGAACATACCTAAGTAGAATAAAATTGTAGATTTTTATTATATTTAACACTGATAGCTCAGAAGGCATAGGTGTTTTAGGAGATGGTTTTCAGAAATATTTTTTCTCTCAGTTTACCATTTTATCAATATTCCAGTGAGATATATTATGAATAATTTCTGAAACAGTTTTCTAGAGACAGGCAGGGAGGTCAGCTTTATTATTATAGCTAAGCTATGATTTAATTGCAGGCTTATAAAAGCAGCTAGCGTTTTTCTATTTTTCCTCCATTGCAGGTTAAAACCCTTTTTGTTTTCATAACATTTCAAAATTATAAACAACCAACCTTAAAAGCATACCCATGATCAAACTGGGGGAAATAGCTACAATTGTTTAATTTGTCTTAATAATAACAGGAAAACTCTTCTATAGCTCTCAAGGACGTTTTTCTTTACTTACTGGACCTTTTGAAATTCAGCAATTGTATTCAATTACTCCCTCGCTACTGTGGTACTGTAGCAAAAGTATTATTAGAGGAAAGATAATTCCAAATTGGGAAATTCCCTTAGAGCTCCAAAGTAAGCAAGGAACCCTTTTACAGGACAAATGATATTTTGCAACATTTTCGTTGTGCTTATCACCTTCAATCCTCAGGATGAGTAGAAAATGCCCCTACCCAAACCCATGCTTCCAAACCCATAGCTGCCATAACTGGTTCAGTTTGTCCATCCACCATTTGAATTGTTTCTGTATTCTGAGAGGAGGGTTAATGAGAACAGGAGATTTATGATAAATAATGGGGCCTTCGTATCTATTAGAGCCCATATGCCCTGTTTCTAATTGTTTCCAATTATCAGAACTATTCGCCTAAAGATATGACATGGACATTTAGAGAAGCCTCTGCTGTTTCCCAGGGCAGCCTTAACAGTCACAGTGAAAGACACTTTGCTTTTCAGAGGGCAAAGAGAATTGGTGGGCGTGGATGGGGTGGGGTGGGGTGCGGTGGGTAGGTAGGTGGGTTGCTGCTGTTTTGGGAAGCTCGAGGCAGTGCTCTCCAATGCCAGGCTGTCCACAGCAACCACATACACCAGCACCCCAAACCCTGGAGCCCAAAAAGCAAGAACAGTCAGGGCCAGGACCTCCAAACAATCCTTCAAGCTTGAGAATGCACCTAAAGTTTTAAAAGATTTGGATTTAATTCTATAAAAACTCTTTTTTACATTGGAATTCCAGGAGTATATGCACTTATTTACCTTTAAGCAATTTGAATAGAGCTCTTTTAAGAATTTTTAAAATTTGTTAATTTGGTATTACTACCCAGAGGTAGGAGAAGAAATATATTAAACAGACAGACACAAACAGAAAGTTTATAGCTTCAGTGAAAAATCTTTAGTCATGAGTCAAACACAAAACCAGAGAAACACAGAAATACAAAACTTAAAAGTCCAAACTATAATTTTGTACCTTTTCCAAAAATATGGCAACTATGGGGGAAGTATGGGTTTGGTTTGGAGCTTTTCTGCAGTTGTGACAGCTTGATTCTTAGTTATGACATGGACATACTTTGGGAAAGGGGAGCTGAAATGTGGCACACTAACAAAAGATCTTAAAACGGGTATACCAACAGGAGGGAGACCAGAGTCAGACTTGAACCTATAAGCAGAATGCACTGATTCTCATAAGCCTGGAACCTGCACCCAGTATAAGCTGATTGGACTAAGTTGGGAACTCGAGCCCATGACCAGAGACCAGACAAATTCCCCTAAGAGTAGGTACGTTAACAAAGTTACTCACCTAGAAGAAATCTTTGCCTGGAACCGTTTCTTCTCTTGAAATTAAACTGTGCTGCAGGGCCGATGATGCTGGTGGGAATGGGAGAAAGTCCCAATCATCCAGCCTCTAGACTATCTGGTCTAGGTGTCTGCTCAAGGTTGATGACTGGAAAACAACATCCCATAGGGGCCATGGAGCCTTGGGCAGGGGTCTTTATGACCATCCCTTCGTGGTTGCCAAATTGATACCACCAAGAGGGTCCAGTTGCCTGAGGTACACAGAAGCCAATACCAAGTCACCAGGGTTTCAAGAGAAGAAAGTTTATTGCATGGCCGACCAGCAAGGAGACTGGAGGCAAGCCTCAGATCAGTCTCCCTGAACAAAGTAGGGGCTGGGGTTTTATAGCATGCAGGGAAGCTGGGCTTAAGGGAGTGGCTAAGGTTGGAGTGAGGTGAGTGACTTGGGCCAACACAGTTTGGGAAAGGCAGCGTTAACCAAAGCATGCAAGTTATGAGTTATGCTTGGTCTTAAAATGGAGGCCTAGCATGTTTAATGTCTAGAACCGGTCAGAGCCGGCTTTAGCAGGTACTGCAAGGGGGAGAAGAAACAGTGTCTCCTATCAGAGGCTGAAGGCCTCCTTTGAATAAACATGAGGAGGTGGGCATTTGAACAAAAAGGAAGTAGAAACTTCTAGAAATGACTACAAACCAGTAAGGGAGGAGCTACTCTGAAAAGTGGGTTAGTAAGTGGCAGTTTCAAGGGGTTTTGTTAGGGACAGTTTTAACATGAAATAAATGAGGACCCCTTCCTATAAACACACTGATGCATACGCACACACACATGCACAGCCTGCTCCTCTATCAGCGCCCAAGAAACCACCTGGTAAGCAGCAGCTTCGGTCAGCACAGGCCCAGAGGCGCTAAGAGTCCAGACTTCAGAATCAGGCAGGCCAGGACTTGGGTCCTGACGCTAGCACTGGCTCTGTGAACCTGGGCCTCTCCTGTAAAACGGAAATTGTGGTACCAGTGGGGGTGCTGTTAGGATTAAAAGAAATATGCAATATGTTTCCACTCATTAAACATCAGATAAAAACCTTGTTATGATAACTTGTGTTGCTTTGCACTACAGTAACTTCTTGACCAGATCTAATCACTTACTCATTCCAATTTTCTGAATCCTTTAAAAATGGGTGCTTCTACAACTAAGGGATAATGATACCGGTAAGAAGTTATAGGTTTTGAAGTACTTTCCTTTAGATTATCAAATATGGTTGTTACAAAAACCTAGTGAGAGAGGCTGTGCAAACATCACTCCGCCTATATTAAAGATGGGGAAACTGATGCTAGATGAGGTTAATTTGCTCAAGGTCACACAGGCAGTAAAAGTGAGTCAGTAATAGCCACAGGGCATCCCACTAAAAAGGCAGCACCCAACTTGACCCTGCAAAGGCAGATGGATGCCGCCCGGACAGGCCGGGTGTGCACACAGACAATACTTTCAGCCCTCTTTAGGCTCTTCATTTGGGATCGCTTAACAGTGTATGTTTCCCCAATGTCATCATCTCTGTTTGCAACAAAGACTATCTGAGCAGCTTCCTCCAGCTTTTTGCTTGTGCTCAGGGAGAGCAGAACTTGCCACCAGGTTTAAGTTACTGGAGGTGGGTGTTTTACAAGAAGCAGCGCATCTTTGACAGCACAGAAAGTGCATTAGCATCCTAACCTTCAGAGAGAGCTATTCTAGTCTTTTGACTTCAGAGACTGTGTTCCAAAATAGGGGAGACAAGTATTAGGAGGAGAACAAAAAAAAAAAAAAAAAGGAAAAAGCCAATGTCTCCAGCTCAGAAGTCAGCAAATTGCTGCCATTTCCTCAACAGCAGCCGCAGCAGCAGCTGCTGCAACGGCAGTGAGGGAGAACGGACTGAGTTTGAGTCAAGCTGCCCTTGAGTAAAGCACAGCGTCCTGTGCTGCAATCTCCTGTGGGTTTCTCTCCGTATTCTTCACTAAATGGGGCCCGTTACCATGGCTACCAGCACATCATATGCTAGCCTTGCTACCTAGAGGTGCAGGAGAACAGCCAGGGTCGCCGTGATGAGGGATATAAGAGGCATCCCTTCCCAGCCGGGTTGGCTTGCCTTAGCACCCCTGGTTGCCCTTGAAGAGCGTCCTCATTTCTGACCTGTCTAGGTTGGGGGTAAGAGCCAGGCATTCTTTGAGCACCAATCCATCTCTTTCACAATGACATCAACACAAGTTTTCCTAAGGGGCTTCTCCTCTGGTTTCCGCAGCCCTTCCCCGCCCCAGCCGCTTCCCTCCTGGCCCCCTGCTGCACCAGGGTTCTGTAATTTAATAGCTGAGTGGAGTGGGAGGGGGTGGAGCGTGCAGCCTACACTGCTTGAATAAGCTCTTTTTTAAAAATCCGAGGATGGCATGAGTCAGGGAATTTTGAAGCTCTGATACAATCAGGACACGGATGCCTCCCGGGGAGGAGGGCGGGAGTGTGGACTCGCCCAGGTCCTACAGAGACCAGGCATGGGCTGGTTCCCAGGTGTAGCCTTGATGTGGGGTGTCTGTGGACCCTCAGCCTGCAGGTGCTGGAACTAGGTTCTCCCCAACTCTCTCTGATGCCCTGGGGTGGGCAATGCCTCCGGGGAAGAGAATAGCGGGGCCTGGAGGAAGCTTTCAAAGGACAAAGCGCTCTGCCTCTTCTCCCCCGCTTGCTCCTTCCCTCCTGAACCAGCCCGAGCTGGCGCAGCATCACGTGCTGGGAGAAGTTGGTGTGTGAGTGGGTGTACCTCAGCAGCGGCCGCCCAGACTAGGATTTGTGCGCGTCTCTTTCTGCCTGAATAAGGTACTCCGACAAGTAGAAATTGCCGACTTCTTTGGGTTCAGATAATATCTTATCTTCTCCATTCCGTCAGATTTTCTGGTCCTCTTTCCTCATTGCAAAAGCAAAGTCTGGGGGATGGAAACAGACCCAGAAAGATGAGCAGGCAGCAAAAGCCAGGGACTGGGAGGGAGTCAGTCACAGCTGTGCTAGGTGGTTCTGAGACACTCACTTCAGGGCTTCTGCCTCGGAGGGCATCCCGTGGGGCGGGGAGGCAAACAGCCAAAGCAAGGGACTTAACCTTGTAGGCACTGCAGGGCCAAGGTGAGCAGAGGCCTCTAAAATGGAGTGTGCACTCCAGGAGTGGGCAAGATTCTATCCACTGGGGTGCAAAAAATATCGGTACTCCCAATCAGGCTTTTCACTTCTGGGTTGGTACAGTATTGTATATAAGTATATCAGTTAGGAATAGAGCTGGCTGGAATAAGAGAAGAAAATATCCAAAATAGAAACAGCTCAATCAGGAGAGAAGCGTATCTTTCTCATGTAAATGGAAACTGGAGGTCAGCTGCCCAGAGCTGGTAAAGTGGCTCTATGATCACCAGGGACACAGGCTCCTGCTCCAAACCATACACCACATCTTGTCACTCCAACATCCTTAGTATGTGGCTTTCACCTCATAATCCAAGGCTGTTGCTCATGGTCCAGTCATCACGTCGACATTCCAGGCAGCAAGACGGAGACAGAAAGGTAGAACTGCATGTCCCTACCACTAAGGACACTTACTGGAAATCACACATACTCTTTTAGCATTTCATTGCCTGGAATTTAGTCACATGGTCACAACTAGCCACAGGGGATCCTGGGAATTGTTGTTTATTCTTGCATGTCATGTGGCCATTAGTGATGTCATCCCAAGGAAGAAGGAAAGGCTGGTCACTGTGTGTCAGTGGCAATCCTGACCACAATCCTAACCACAGGAGTATGTTAGTAGAATAGCACATGTGTATACTTATAAAGAAAAGTTTCCATTTCTTAAGCTGCTCCAGCAAATATCATGAAATGGGTTGCCTTAAACAATGGGAATTTATTCACTCATGGTGTTGAGGCCAGGGAAATGTCCAAAATCACAGCATCATCAAGGTGATGCTTTCTTCCCGAAGACCGGCTGTCCGTGATCCTTGGCTCCTCTGTCACATGGCAATATCGGCAACATCTACTGGTCTCTCCCTTCTCTTCGTTGATTTCAGCTTCTTGCCTTCTATGGCTTTCTCTCTCTCTCTGAGTTTCGTTCTTTTATAAAGGACTCAATAATAGGATTAAGACCCATGCTGGCGGCGGACTTGGCCCAGTGGTTAGGGCGTCCGTCTACCACATGGGAGGTCCACGGTTCAAACCCCGGGGCCTCCTTGACCTGTGTGGAGCTGGCCCATGCACAGTGCTGATGCGCGCAAGGAGTGCCGTGCCACGCAGGGGTGTCCCCCGCGTAGGGGAGCCCCACGCACAGGGGGTGTGGCCCATAAGGAGAGCCGCCCAGCACGAAAGAAAGTACAGCCTGCCCAGGAATGGTGCCGCCCACACGGAGAGCTGACTGCAGCAGGATGACGCAACAAAAGGAAACACAGATTCCTGGTGCTGCTGATAAGGATGGGAGCGGTCACAGAAGAACACTCAGTGAATGGACACAGAGAGCAGACAAATGGGGGAGGGGGAAGGGGAGAAAATTATTTTTAAATTTTAAATTTAAAAAAATAAATCTAAAAAAAAAAAAAAGACCCATGCTGACTGAAGTGGACCACACCTTAACTGAATTAGCCTATCAGAGCTGACGCAGCAAGATGACGCAACAAAAAAAAGACACAGTTTCCCAGTGCCACCTGACAATGCAAGTGGACACAGAAGAACACACAGCAAATGGACACAGAGAGCAGACAACAGGGGGAAGGGGAGAGAAATAAATACAATAAATCTTGAAAAAAAAAAGGTCCTACTAAAAATGGGTTCACACCCACAGGAATGGAAATTTTAAGACCATGTTTTTTTTCTGGTGTACATATACTTCCAAACCATTATAATAAATAAGGGTATTTGTGATGGACATTGCCCAAATCATATTTTGAAGGGGTGGGGTTTAAAAGGCCATTGCTAGGGATTCTAAGTGCTCTGGAAGTTGCGTATAATTGATTGATTGAAGGAAGGAGTAAGAGATTTTTTTCTAACCATCTTGCATCCATACATCCTTAAAATGATTTGGAGAATTTCCTGAGGGACTCGCCTCTCCCCAGCTCTCAGCTCTGCAGTTGAGGTGGGGTTAAGTTCCTCAGCTCTACTGCAAGGGTGGGCGCTAACCAGTCTTCCCTCCCTGACTTCTCCCATCCCCTTGGCCACTGGGATTGGTTCAGGTACTGAAAGCCAGGCCCAGGGCTTTCATTTGACTCCAAGAGGGGAGACAATGGGCATAAAGCCGAGAGCCCATGAGGGATGTTACTGTCCAAACCTGCTTGCCACCATGACGGGAGAGCTTGGTGGAGAATTCGGCCCCCATTCAGAGGAGGGGGAACCAAGCAGAGAGAGGACTTGGTCCTGGTGATATCACTGACACTTCTCTATCACAGCCTGACCCCAGGACTTTCTGGTTCCATGAGCCAAAACCATTATGTTTCTGCCTAAACCAATTTGTGTTGGGTTTTCTGACCCTTGTAATTGAAAGATCCCTAAGGGAAGTCAAATTAGATGCCACTGGCTCAGCCTTCAATCCCTTCTGCGATGCCTCTGGTCAATGCTTTGGACTGCCTGAGGGGTAGACCTAGACTCAGCAGGCCTGGGCTTGAACCAGCTCTTGACAGGTGACCCCCTCTTACCCTCCATGCCTTTGAGCCTCCTGCTCCTTCAACCAGGGCTGCTCTCCCCTCTGCCACTCTTGGCTACCTGATCTTCAGCCTTCAATAAAATGACAGTTAACACTTGCTAAACACTTCCTTACTAGGAATATTAGGCTAAGGGCTTTTCAGGTCAAGGGCAAAGAGTCCTAATTGCCCTCACTATCCATTCTCCCCTTCTTCTTTAGTAAAAACCTGATTTTTAGCTGGGCAGTGAATAAAGACTATCTTTCCCAGTTCCTCTTTTTTTGGTGGTCCCTATCCTCTTTATTTATTTAATATTTTTGTTAAGTTTTTTTAAAAATTTATTTCTCTCCCCTTCCCCCTACCACCCAGTTGTCTGCTCTGTCCATTCACTGTGTGTTCTTCTGTGACCGCTTCTTTCCTTATCAGCGGCACTGGGAATCTGTGTTTCCTTTTGTTGCGTCATCTGTCAGCTCTCCACGTGTGCGACGCCATTCCTGGGCAGGCTGCACTTTCTTTTGCACTGGGTAGCTCCCCTTATGGGGCGCACTCTTTGCGCGTGGGGCTCCCTGCGTGGCAGGGCACTCCTTGCCTGCATCAGCACTGCGCATGGGCCAGCTCCCCACGGGTCAAGGAGGCCCAGGGTTTGAACCACGGATCTCCCATGTGGTAGGTGGATGCCCTATCCATTGGGCCAAGTCCGCTTCCCTTTTTTTTTTTTTTTAACATTTTATATATTTATTTTTATTATCTTTTTAAAAAAGATAAATAGATCACACAAAACATTATGTTAAAAAACATAAGATGTTCCCATATACCCCACTTCCCACCCCCAACCCCTCCCACATCAACATCCCCTTTCATCAGTGAGGCACATTCATTGCATTTGGTGAATATACCCTGGAGCGCTGCCACACCACAGCCACACTGCATGTATCATAGTTTACACTGTAGTTCACACTCTCCCCCAGTCTGCCCAGTGGGTTATGGCAGGATAAACAATGTCCTGCATCTGTCCCTGCAATATCATTTAAGACAACTCCAAGTCCTAAAAATGCCCCATATCACACCTTTTCTTTCCTCTCCCTGCCCTCAGCAACTCCCATGGCGGAGGTCTCCACATCAGTGATACAATCTCTTCCATTGATCTCCCAGCTCCTCTGGAGGCTAGGTGTGGCCAAGAGACTAGTTTCTGGCCACTGAGATGTGAATGGAGGTGATGATACAATTCTAGGTGTGTTCTTACAGGGAAGGGATGTGCTTGATCTGACTGCCCCACCTTTTCGGTCTGTTGCAATGCAGTTGTGAGCTGTCTTGGACCCTGTGGATGAGATCAGCTCTCTAGAGTAGGCAGAGCCTAGGACTAGATGACTTCATGGAGCAGAAACACAATACCTGGCTGGGCGTTGCCATGAGAGAGGAATCAGTTTCCATCTTGGCTAAGTCACTGTTTATTCAGGGTCTTTGTTTTAGCGGCCTATCTAGGCCACATGTACTATCTCAATTTAATTTTAATCTCTCATTTAATTACTCACCCAGGTTGCATACCAACTAAGTAGCAGAGCTAGGATTTGAATCCAAGTCTGCCTAATGCAGGAGCCCAGACTGCTAGTCACTGCCGTAAGCTCTCTGCTCACGTGTCCCCCGGCCAGTGTGTCTTTCCTACATGCTGAGTGGCGTCACAGGACTTTACGCTGTTGTCTCTCTGGGTAAATGCTTTGGGACCAGAGTTTGTGCTGTTTATCTTTGCACTGCCCAGGCCTGGCCCAGGGCTAGGCGGTCTATGAGTGTTGAGAGAATAAATGAATAATAAATGAACTTCTGAGTTTGAGCCTATCTAGTGGACTATTGAAGGAGTAAATGAAATCAGAAGATGTTTTGGAAACTATAAGCTGATGTATACACTTCTGTTATAGTTAGCTTTCTAGTTAGGAAAGTCTCTATATTTAGGGCAAGAATAGGGCTGTTTGTTTCCGCCCACATATACTTTTGCTCTGTCTTTTGGTGTCTTCCTCTTGGAGGCAGTCCTTCCAGTCATTTCACTTTTAGAGTTGTAGGGAAATTGCTCAGATGCGGCCCTGGTGCCCCACCCCGCAGGCAGGAGTCCCTTCCCGGGCATGTCCACTAAGAAGTCAGATGGCCAGGGGCCCTCCCAATAACTGAACAGTGTGATCAAAGTGTGCCTCCACAGCGCAGGGCAGCGCAGGGGTCCGTGCTGGGGCCCCAGCTCCGTGGGTGGTGCCTGCTCTCCCCTCCCCAACAGGCCACAGCCTCCTTTCAAAGTGTGTGTGTGTGTGTGTGTGTGTGAAAAAGTGTGTGTGAAAAAGTGTGTGTGTGTGTGTGTCTGAATCAAAAAAAGAGAGACCGTGCTGGCCACTGATTTTTGCTGTGCCACTGATTCCTGCAGGCGTGATCATTTTATGTGTTTCTGTTTTCTAGGCTGGCTTTACATGGCAACACCAGCAGAAAGGTGCCAAGGAAAGTGGTGGAACAAGGGCTTTGTTACAGGGACCTTTGTCCAACTGATGTGCCAATCATTTGCTCAGGCGAAGGATTCAGCAGTAATCCTGCCAGGGTTCTCAAAGAAATCCCATATCCAGGATGATGGGCTGTCTCTCTACCTCTGATACCGGCGTCTTTCTACACTCACCATTACACATTTACCCTATTGTTTTGAGAGCCACATTTCCATCTGTGGAAACTCAGCTGCCGTCTGCATTATGACAAATATGTATTTTATTACTAATTTGTATTACATTGTAATTGTAATGTTATTAATCTAGCCCTTCACATTCAATAATTCAATACAAAAATTAAGACTTGGAAAAAAATCCTCTTTTGGTGAGTTATATATTGACAAATTATAAGCGATGTTTGCAGAATGCCTCCAGTGTCTCAAATTGTATATTTGATCTACGTATCCCATGGCTTTATTCTTTGAAGCAAGTTATTTATCACTGAAGATTGAGGTGACTGTCTAGACTTGCTATGTGCTAAGTGCCCAGAGAATTTCAAGAGAAAGGGACCCTGTGTGTGTGATTAGCAGACACTTTTGCTTTCCTACTCCAAATCCATCAATCATCCCTTTTTTCCTGATCGGCAGAACCAGACAGATGCTGAGAGAAGGTGCTTCTTATGAGCAAAGCCTGATTAATCTAAGCTAATTTTGGACTTTACTATTTTCCTTGTCACTCTTGACTTGGTGTGTCATTCGGTTCATTTCAGTGAGAAATGGGAGGAGGTGTGTTGGGGGCTTTTGGGAAAGGCTTCTTTGCTGATAAAAAGAAACCCAAGATAAAAATAGCTGATATCTTCTGCCTTTGATGTTGTGATGCAGAGATCCCCTGCAGCCATCTTGCAACTATGAGGGGGGGCAGTGACTTTCAAGCTTTTTGACCGTAACCTATGGTGAAAAATATGTTTGCACTCTTAACATGTCCCATGCTGTTCTATTTCATTGTTTAGAATTCAAGTTATGACAATAAACTGATTTCAAAAGTCACTAAAGGATCATGACTTCCATTTTGGAGAACACAATGTGCTAAGTGTCATAAAAGACCGATTAAAACAGTGTTGTCATAGGCAAGAATGAACACTTTGAGTTGAGGAAAACAGAGAAGGTTTCATAGAAGAGCTGGAGCTTGAAAAATAGGTAGAAGGGGATGGGGAATTGGGGGTTCCAGGAATGATATGAACAACAGCAAGGGGGTGGTGTCCTGGGTTGAGTTGTGTCTCCCAAAAGGATATATTCAGGTCCTAACCCCTGGTCCCTGTGCATGACAGCTTATGTGGAAATAGGGTCTTTGCAGTTGTAATTAGATGCAATGAGCGCATACTAGACTAGGGTGGACTCTAATCCAATGTGAACGGTGTTCTTATTAGAAGAGGGAAATTCGGACTCAGAGGAATGATGGCCATGTGAAAGCAGAGGCAGAGATTGGAGTGGTACTGCTGCAAGCCCAGAAACAGCAAGGATTGCTGGTAACTGCCAGAAGGCAGGAAGAGGCAAGAGAGGATCATCTCCTAGAGGCTTCAGAGAGCACATGGCCCTGATGACACTTGATTTCAGAGTTCTAACCTCCAGGACTGTGAGAGAAGAAATTTCTGTTGTTTTAAGCCATATAGTTTGTAGTGTTTTGTTATGGTAGCTCTAGGAAGCTCATAGAGGTGGGAAATGCAGGTATGTTCCAGCCCAAGTGGATCAATCTGACCAGATGTTGTGTATGATTTAGAGAAGAGTGAGAAGTAAGGTATGGTTCAGGTTAGGTAATGATGAGATTGAATGGCAGGTAACTGGAGGGTCATAAGGAGGCCTTTCAGAAGAGGTGGGTCTGAGGAAGTCTAAAGTGGTGGCAGTTGCAGGTTAGGTTGGGTCTGTGTCATATCAATAGCTCAAACTGGTAGAGTTTAGAGCCTGAGCTAGAGGAGCAGGGCCTCTGCTCTTGGTGATCAGTTTCTGATCTGTCATTTCATTCTGCCTGCAAACACCGCACACCCCGTCTTACACAGGGATGGGGGCTTCTCTATCAAAAAGCTGCTCTTTAGTAATTAACAAGAGTAAGCTGGCCTTTCCAAAAATTTTGTCTGGCAGCCCACAGTTTAAATGAGCAGTGCTGGTGTTGTGATTATTCCAAATGAATGCAACAGAGAGTGAGCAAGAGTGGCGGATTTCCAA